>NC_136769.1:4077807-4674123 GCF_947034865.1 Barbatula barbatula
CTTTTGCATTCCACTGAAGATAGAAAGTCATGCAGGCTTGAAACAACATGAGGGTGATGAAACGCTGACAGTATTACTTTTTTTTTAACAAATTACTGCTGCCATTATTATTAACAAAAACAAACAAGTAATAATCAAAATAGAACAACATCAAATAAGACATGATCCAACTTTACTTGAGTTGTGCTTTCCTTTTTAAACTAATTCCGCGATTTCGCACGAAATCTCTGATGTTTTGTGCACTTCGCCTTGACAAAACATGATTTTCAGCGGACTTACACTGCTGGGATTCAGACAGTGTGGCCAGTTTCCCTTTGATTATGTGTGACTTAAAATGTTTCATCACAGCGCTAACTTCTGCATTCGACCAGCACACCTTTTGGCCTTTACGTGGTTTTTCAGTTTCTGCCTCACTCTCATTCTCTGTACAGAATAATTTATATGTTAGTAAGCTCTAACTATATGAGAGCTCATGTACTTACAATGATGATGGTATTCTGATTTAAACCCCCAGGTACCTTGGGAAACTTCAGTGGTTCTCTCAATTGGCATCTTATGAACATCTGCAAGAAATCATTTATACACTGATCAGGAAATTTGGATGAACTTATTATTATAGCCTTAACTTCAAATATTATTCTAGAAGTGAAATCTTCAGCCTGTTGAACAGCTGCTTTTTAAGACTTGTGTTCATCTGTCATTTATCAGTTTTGGCAAACATGAAAATGACCAACTTCTTGGTATCAGACATAATTAAAATGTTGGAGCATCCCTAAATTTAATAATATTCCATTAGAAAAGTTGCACTATAGGCACAATAAGCAATAAAACTGTATCTATGCATTTTATTTATGCAAATAATCTAATTAAAATGCTGGGTTAAAATAATAATAACATATTCAAAAACATGTTTACTTGTCAACTTACCAAAATCACTGGAGACACCTGCACCTCCAGCAGGAGCATCGTCCTCAGACTCTCTTTCATCAGGATCACTGGCTTCAGAATCTGTCAGACTGATTTCATCTTGAAGAAAAAGTGAACTTTAGAACATGAGAAACATCTACATGTTTAACCTGTATTCAGAAGTCATTTTTGAAACATGACTGACCATTAGACTACACCCTAGTGTGTACTCAATAGATGCAAGGTACATCACATAATTCAGTTTCCTTAAACCTCCCTATGAGTGTAAAACTCCACTGTACTGCCTACAGTAGGATGGACATACCTTCAATCTCAATGTCATCAAGTGATTTGCCTTGAAGATTAGGAAGACGGCCCTTTTCCATGGCTAGCAGTAACTTGGATATTTTAGCCAGCTGAGTAGTGGCTTCAGGCAGCCTGTAATAATCGCGATGGACGCGAATATCATGTCCCAGGAAATCTGCGACCTGATCCAGTTCATTGTTTTTCAGGTTTAGGATTTGGGAGAGAGTAGCTACATGTTTGCGGAGATGAGTTGATCTGAGAAACTCTGGATTTTGAGCTCCACATTCACTTGCATAAACCCTAAGAGAGTCCGGACCTCTGTAATGACTCTGGCAGTTGGGTCTGGCAAACAAGAATTCATTAGTGTCCAGCACTCCACATTCACTTCTCTTTGTAACCAGCAGTGTCAGGGCATCAACCATATCAGGTGAGAGAAGAACCGCAACCTTTCTTCCCCTTTTCCCCCTGATCTCAACTCGACTAAAGTGGCTGCAGAGTTTCTGTTCAAACTTGCTCAGGCCCATGGCAACATCATCATGGAGAGAAGTGCTGTCCCTTTCTTTGAAACCTCGGAGTGGCATTTTAGAGACCTCTCCTGCACGTCTACGGTTGAAAACAATCATTCTGGCAAGCGTTGTTTTGGCTAGTTCTGCATAGCTTTGAGGAGAGGCAGTCTCTTTTAGGTTCAGAAATGCTGTTTGTGCAGTCTTCTCTAAAAACTGATGAAGGCACTGTACGTCCTGAGTGAAAGGCAGGGTTAATGGCTTGTTAAATTTCGCCTCATTCAGCGTGACCAAAGCTGTGTGCGAGATCATCTCAGACCACTTTGAGGAGTAGAGCTTTTTAAATGTCTCTGTCGACGTGATCAGTTCCTTGTCCTCGGACATCAGTGCTCTGCAGTGAACGATTTCACAAATCTTATTCAAAGAATGCCCCAGTTTCAGTGCAAGGCTTGGACATTGGTAGCAGTGACTCTCGTCGTCATAGCCAGACACTCTCTGGACTGCTCCAATGAGTCTGTAAAAATTGGCAGGTTTTACAGCTTCTTCTAGACTGTATATTGAAAACTCTCTACGCAAAGTCAACAACAATCTTCCAATTTCTCTGAGTTTTTGACGAATGTACTCAAACTTGGTAGGGTCATGTCCATGTTTGTTATAGAAAGACTGTGCAAGTTGAAGAATACTCAGGTCATTTTTTACAACAGCAGAAATGTCATCCTGCTTCATCACACTTAAGAGCTTCCACACTCCTTGCGATATCTGCTGACTGAATGAAGACTCTGCCATAGTTGCCAGACCCAAAACCCTGGTTCTCCCTTGGTTTTCACTGTCAGACACTGGTTTTGAGGGACATCGTTTCAAATGACGCCATAGATCTCTACGTACAAACATCCCTTTGCAGTACATGCAATGCACAAAATGCTTTGAGTCACGTTCTTTTTTTGGTGCCCGTTTTATTTTAAGGGCCCCCTCTCCAAACTTTAAAACATCTGTGTTATGCTGATAGTTGCCCTTGTTCCTGAGTTTTTGCAGCATTGCTTTGCGTTCTTTTGAGTGCACAGGGAGTGACAAGGCCTGCCCAACTTCAACATCAGCCATATGAGTTTTCAAATGGCGCGCCAACTTGGACTGAGGCTTCCCGCAGATGTAACAATAGTTCTTACTATTTGCTGAACAAGAAATGTTTGCTGATTCCACACACTGATCTGCTTCACCAATGCTGCTTTCCCTCCCTTCCTCTCTCAATGTCGCTGCCTTTTCTGCATTCAAAAGCTTCTCAATACTCTCCTCTCTGTTTTGTGATGGCGGTGATGATATAACATCTGTTGACCTGCATACCTCTGAATCTTGCTTACTGGGAAGGTTGCATTCACCAGACCTGTCCGATTCACTGTCTATCTCAACATCAGTCAACTGCTCCTCCTGACAAAGCAAGCCAGACTCTTCATAAACACATGCTGCTTCCATGGCCTTTAAGATTGGTTTTCCTTTGTCTTTAGATAAATTCAGGGGTGTAACATTGGATCTCAGAGGTTCACTAAACTTAGAGGATGCCGCTCCATGCATATCTGAGAGGAGTTTAGATTGATCATATCTTGCTGGTTTTGTTGTCAGTTCATCTAAACTGTCTGACTGACTGTCTGACTCAGACTGTGGTATGTATTCCTCATCTGACAACTCATCTTCCTCTGAACTTACATCCTATTGTCAATATAGGTATGATTAATTTACAGTAATAATAGAAAGTTTTAATTCATAAAACTAAAGAACAAACATATATAAATCAAACACTCTCTTACCAGTGATGACCGTTTTCCAGTCCATTCGTGAAACTTTAAATAACAGGACTTGTGCCAAAAACTGGAGCACACTATTGGAGAAATCATCATGTATCAGGACATGTTCAGCTGTTGTCATTTGTATTGCGTTTAGGTATAGTATCTCATGTTAAAATTACCCCCTTATTGCAATTTATGTTTTTAGTGGTTTAATAGATCACAAAACTCAAGGTTTGGATCATATATGTTCTTTTGTTAATGGATTGGATCATTTTCAGATTAGCAAAAATGAAAGGGGGGGGGATGCAAATGTTACTATTTTTATGTATTACTTTAAGCACATTTCAAGTAACTCTATATCACAGCAAAAACTACTAGCCTAACTAATAACTTGATAATAAGCTGCTTCAACAGTTAAACAACTTTGATCTTAAATGAATGGTACTAAAATAAATGAAGATATGTCATGCTGCAAAATAGACAATATACTAACATTTACATCTCAGGCCAATCCACTTTAGTGCCGCAACAGGTCCCACACATTTAGCACATCTGTCCATGCTTGATATTACTGAAGAGACCACGTCATGCTTACAGACCTGAAAAGAAAAAGATTTGTGAATGTGTCAGTGTCAAAAAAGGAATATTCTTAAACATACATGTAAAACTACAATTTTTAATCATGCATCCTTGAAGAAGATATTGATCATTTTAAAGTTTAAAACTGGTCCACTTTGAGAGCAAAACTAAGAGCTCCAACCTATTTTTAGAGTCCAAATTTAAGACAAACAATAATACTTTTAGATTTATTATTAGAACTATCCCTAAGATTGTAATACATTTCTCTGTGGGAATCTTAAGATACTTAACGATCTGATCCGATTCCCAAATCGGATCGTTCTTAACATACATTTTTGGTAACTAAATGTCCTGCTGTGCAAATATATTAACTTCACATTTTCCTGAGACATGTAAAACATTGCCTAACGCCTGGGCCACACATACTCCGTATGCAGTGCGTTGCATTTTTTTATGTTAACAGATGATATTCTTCACACAGCTTGCGTTTGCGTTGCGGTCCGTCCGTTGTTCCGTTGCAGATGCGTTACGTTCTGTCAGTGCAGCGAGCGTTTATGCATTGAGTCTGTTTTCGCTGTACACTACGGACAGATTTAAAAGTGACAGGACGCGTATTGTGCTTAAAATCACACAGATTGAGATGGGATTTCACCATACATGCATGTAATTAAAGTGAGCCACTCATTTTCACAGTCATCATGTTGATTTGATTTCGAGATAAAGCTAGATAAAGCTCAACTCTTACCAGGATTGCAGAAAACACATAATCCGGTAAAACTGTAAATCTGAAAGTATATTTTCATGTTAAAGACACTACACACTTTTCAAAAAAAGCATTTAGAGGAGGGGCTTTTCTGCTGAAAGTGAAACTGTGTGACATTTGTTGAACTTGTGGGTCACAGAAACCACAGATCGCCACCGTATGGCAAATATCGCTTGCGCAACGCATACGTACTACAATACGCAACACAAGTTCTACACACGGAGTATGTGTGGCCCAGGCGTAAGCAATGGCACAGAACACAATGTCAAAGACATTTTATGTTATATAAAACCTTTTTTTGGTTCATTCGGTTTAAACTGGGGTAGGACAGTTTAGACGGTTGTGGGCCAGCAGAATAAAATTAATTATTTACACAGGTTTTCCCATTAAACTAAAACATGTAAATACCTCATTGACTTGTTCAGTAGGTGCACAAAAGCTCTGCTCCTCGTTGAACAAGTGCTTTTTGACAGGTGTCATCTGAAAACATAATGAAAAAAACAAGTTTAATCTGGAGAAGACATACTAGAACAAACTAATATTTCCTCAAATGATGCAATGCTCTTTTTATTACCTTCTCAACACAGTCTTGACCCTTAAATGATAATATGTCCTTCTCAGGAGTCACCTGGAAGCAAGGAAAAAACACTTAACACTTCTACAGAGAGGATTCAGAGATTATCCAAATAAAGCAGAATCACAGACAGACTTTTTCCAGTCCTTCAGTGGATGCACAGAAACTTGAGTCCATTAACAGTGATTGATCACGGACTACAGTCTACTAAAAACATGAAATGAAAACAAGCAAACATTATGAATGAAGCACTGAAGCAAAAGCTGGCTAATGATGCCAGAAAAAATTTAGCCACAATGGCACATTTTCAACCACTGGGTTATATTAGTGGGCAAAGTAATTCATGGGTTACAGAAGTGACTTGGACATTTAAAAGAGGTTGACATTTTAACATGGTAATTATGCAGATAGTTAAAACTCTAAACATATGGCCATAACCATTTGATTTCCAGAAAGAAAAAAACAATACCTTTTGTACGTCTCTGGCTTCTGACTGTGTGTTCACTTTAAGAATGGAGGGTTCAACCTCACTGAGAGTCTACAAAACATCAAATTAGACATTTGAAACCCTTGTTTGTTAAAGCACTAACCCTATGCATTGTATTCTGTGCCGAGCGCTAATATTTACATTTACATGTAGGTATTTGGCAGATGCTTTTATCCAAAGCGACTTACATTGCATTATTCTATACATTTATACACAGGTATCTGCAATCCCCTGAGATCCAACACACAACCTTGCGTTGTTAACACAATGCTCTTACCACTGGGATAGAGGAAAGCTAATATTCAGCTACAATGACATGTTTTGCAATCAGACTTCAAATAAATAAGAAGGATATATAATGTTTTTCCCTTATTGAAATTAAAGTTAGGAATGAATAAGAATTGGAATAGATATGCAGAATTACCGGCCCTACTCATTCTCTTCCAGTACAACTGTCACTCACCTTGTGTAGTCCCACAGTAAGAGCAGCACAATCATCACTGCCTGGTGACAACTGGGTCGTATGGCTTATCTGAAAATATAACATAAAGATAAGAGTTTTAAAACATGGCAAATATATGAAATATATCAAAAGGATAATGTAGAGTCAGCCAGTAATGCAAAATAGACATGAACAGGATGACCATGGTTAGTACACAGTTACTGACCAATAAATACTGTATGTGCACATGAAGTAGTGATTTGAGATAATATCAAAGTAAGATTACAAAAGAGTTTTATTTCAAATCAATATTTAAATATAAGATACATGTTTAAATGTAACCCAAAATACTTTAATGCATCACATTACATGCATGTTCATTATAGTATGTAAGGTTGTCTGTAGCTTTACACCTGTTTTATGAGGACACAGTTTTATGAGGAAAACATGTTCTTGATGTTTAACTTGACTGAAGAATCTCAAGTGTGTGGTTTTAGTTTGACAGAAGTCTGGTCTATAAGGACACACGTCTTACCGGGACACTGGTAACTACAGCACCCTGAGTTTAAGTATTTATATGAGAGATCACTTTATACACACACACACAATCATAATTCAGTGAGTGATAACTGTGGCAAACAATCTGTTTCGGAGGTACATTAAAAATCTGCTCTTTCACTTGAGGAATAACTAAATTATTACATTAACTTATTGGATAACTTTAAAAATAATCAGGTGAGACCCAAACAAGATATAGCAACTCTAGTTATCATCTGAAACAACAAGTTTAAGAAACAAATAAGAAACAAAATATAATGTGACAAATAATGACTCATTATTATTGTAGAATTACTTATTGAAGGTCTATTTTAACCAAGGAGGCTGCTTTTTAACTACTTGTATTATGGTTATATTTAATCTAATAGTACAATAATGAGTTTTCAATATTGGCATGAGTTGTTCTTGAGGTAAACATGTTTTTTGATGTCTTCATAAAAAAGGGTCTTCATAAAAACGATGTGGAGGCTACAAACAACCTGATATACTGCATCTAATTGACACGCATAAGGTTATTCATATAAAATCCATTACAATTAACCTTTTATATTTTTAAGTTGTTTGAAATAATCCAAAGTTGTTATTGTAAAGGTTTAAATACCGTGCAACGCCATGGCCACTCAGAATCACCATAATTATATGTGATCTCTTCACCAGCACAGATGCTCCTTATAGCAAATAAGCAAAGGTGTGGTTTTCCATCCACACGGATCGTCTTCATCTTGCTGTTTGGGTTAATATGGTCATCATTTACAAGTCTACCAAGAGAACAGTCATCTCGGGCAGCATCAACACTAAAGAAATGAGAGTTATCAATAAGTATCTATAATAGAGTAGTTTTAATGTTAAAATGTTTTCTACATACCAGAGGAGTTTTCCATCATATCGAAACTCAAACAAGAAAACTTTGAGGGCGTCATGATATATTCCTTGTCTCCGCTCACATTCTTCTTTACTTATGAGATCTCCTCTGTATTCCAGCAGGAAATCTCCCTTATCAAACTCAGTACAACTGAACACACCTCTCCCTACACGACAACAGAGAAGTAAATAGCATACAATGTACCTGACACAGCTTTAATAAACCATCAAACTCACCTTTTGAATCATTGATGAATCTGCCATCAAGCCCTTCCTTGTCTTTCTTGAGAAGTGAAAACTGTATGGCCTGCTCCAGAGGCTTGGGCTTTCTCCTTCGCCGTTTCACTTCGGCCATCTGATGTGTCTACGGTCATAGGAAAAGACACTCAATAATTCTGAATAGTGCATTTCATTTGACATATGATTCAGCAAGTTTGGTTTTGATATAAACATTAAGAATGACAGTTCTATTGGTACAAAGTTTATGATATTAAACTCAGGAGAAATAAGAGTGCATCTTGATCAATCTCTTAACGCAGAAGAACTGCAGTTATATTTCACAGCAGCATGTCAGGATACTGTACTGGGTGGTATTATTATTTAATATAATATATATATCCATCCCCCTCCCATTCAACACATGTCATGACAATTCAATATTATGATGAATAAGACTAAAATAAGCAGGGAAGAGCTTGCAAGACATGCACAAACAAACCAGACGGATTAAACAAGCTATTAAACAACATTATAACTTACCTTTTGAGTGATAGTTGCTTCAAAACGGTTCAATTGTTGAAAAACAGGTGTTCTCTGGTGCAGTTTCTAATCCGGTCCGAACTGGAAATAAACGTGAGCATCACTACACCTCTGATTACCATAGGCTATTCATTAGAATCATTAATATCAAATAAAACTACTAATAGTACAAATATCTTTTTAATAAGCATCTATGATTTATGCCTGTGAGTAAACTGTTTGTTTATACTTTTATTAATAGCATAGCAAACAAGATTGTCTAATCGCGTTTCTCCATTAAACTGTACTGATCTGATTTTAAGTTATTGTCATACTTTATTTTATTTTAGGAATACATTTCATTGCAGGACCCATATGCATCACATATTTCATTCGCAATCGATAAATTATTATCATTATAATAATGACTTAGTATTGTATATTAACTCACGTGTATATAGCAGGTTGTGTGCAGTCAAGCAGCGCTGATTGAAGCTCCGCCCAACTCCGCCATCTTGTTTTCGCTATTTCGCGCCAATCGATACCGATCTATCCAATCACAGGCCTTAAAACTTACACTGGCATAATATATGCACTTTTTGGATGACGCGAGTGCAATACCGGGACCAGGCTACAGGGGCGCACTCTCAAACTCAGAGATACACTGTGTATGGTAACATTTCAGGGTTTTATGGTATAAAAGGACATCGCGCCAAAATTGGAGATAGTGCTTCTGGGACTAAGTAAATGACATCTACATTGTCGGATTTACAAGGACATGGTCCCTGTCCTCATAAACCCAAATGTCCCCGTAATGCTGGTGCGTATTCAGGTCAAAAGTCTTCATAAACCACAAAAACAAACACACACACACACACACACACAACACTCTCACACACACACACACACACAACACTCTCACACACACAACACTCTCACACACACAACACTCTCACACAGCACCACACAACACTCTCACACAGCACCACACAACACTCTCACACAGCACCACACAACACTCTCACACAGCACCACACAACACTCTCACACAGCACCACACAACACTCTCACACAGCACCACACAACACTCTCACACAGCACCACACACACTCTCACACAGCACCACACAACACTCTCACACAGCACCACACAACACTCTCACACAGCACCACACAACACTCTCACACAGCACCACACAACACTCTCACACAGCACCACACACACACACACACACACACACACACAATAAAAAATTTGCCTGGATTGCCTTTTGATTCATAATAGTATAGCAGTTTTATAATATTTTATAATAATATTAATAACTACAGATTTATATCCAAACTAGCTAAAATATATAATAATATTTGTAATTATTGCCAATACGAATTAAATAGTAATTTGTCAATATAGGTATTACAGTAAATTGCAGTATAAATATAGTAAAAATACAGTAAAGTACTGTGTTGTATCTATACAGCAATATTTTTTGTACTGAAGTAATCTATTACAGTACAGCACTGTAAATCAAAATACAGTAACTTACTGGCAACCGTGCTGCCAGTAACGTACTGTAAAAATACAAGCAAATCGTTAACAGTGTTTAGACAGTGTATAAACCCTGTGACACTGCACTACTTATGCCCCCTGCATTTTTACAATTTGGTAAATAAAACTGTGTGTACCCGGGTGCACTGCTAATATTTGATGTAATGAGTGGAATAATTATTCTACTAGTTTGGTGTGTCACTACTCCAGCAAAGCAATATTTTAATATATCCATGAAGTTTGCTTCTACAAATATCTAGTATGCATCCAAATTTCAATAAGGATTGTTGTCCTCGTTCAAGGTGTCTACAGATGTAAACAAGTAAAATGTAAGACATTTAAGGATCTGAAATGAGGGTTCGGCAGTGATTTAGAAATGCTTGACAGCGTGATACGATCACTTTCCTCTTACATACTCTGTTAACCATCAAGAATGTCAGAAATCATTAAGGGTTAAGCACTGTCGTAGCATAACAAGGCTGTGCAACATGACAAAGTAAAAATATATTTTCATGATTACTAGATCATGGTGATTTGGTTTGTAAATAATCTGTTAACAACACATCAGTGAATGGTTTTGGTTCTTTTACACTTTTTTCAATTAGAGTGTAATTGTTTTAATGTGTGTATCAGTATATTGGAATTATAGACTGAATTGAAGATGAAGGCACTACTAAAATATTAATCACAAATGTTTTTTCTGTTTAGTAAATGCTGTCTGATGACTGAAAAAAAAGAAAGTTGCAAAAAGCAGAAAGTTAATAGAATGCAATATAGATGTCATTTACCAAAAGAATGTTTGCAGCAGCAGCACAACTATTATTTATTTTCAGTTAAATTGATTTTAATATATAAAGTTGTATGTATTGTAATGTATATTTAGGTTAACATTTATGTTCAACGGACAAAATTGTGCTTAATAAATGCTCAAACCTTTATGTTAATTATAGACCCTTTTTTCTATCGATTTGATTGGTTAACTTTGGATACATATTTAATTTTAAATTCGATTCGAGAGATGGTTAAATGGTGTCGAGTTTAGAAATGACATGCATCCACTTGACATTTTAGCATGCAAATTAAGGGGAAAACTAAGATATCTAAAAGAAAAGGGACGCGATGTGTAATGCAATAATGTCTCAAAAGTCAAATGGGGGAAAGAAAATAATGGACTGTGATTCATTACAAAAGTCTGCATCGAATATTTTTACAAGCACCGGATCAGGACTTTGTATTGACAGATTCTAAATATATACAATATTGACTTGATTGCGGATAAAAAATAACTAAATAAGCAAGTAATGCAAATAATGCAGTTTAATCATTTGATTATATTTTACACTTAACTTTACTTGATAAAATAATTTAAGTTAAAATAGCAGCCAGACTGCACATTCTTCTGAACTTTGTTGGGTACACAGGGCAGAGGGTGATCATCTACATTGGAAAAGAAAACCACCATTATTTATACATATCACTATCACTAACAATTATACATATACACAGACAGTTGTATTCAAGCTTCTTTTTTTCTCATTATTATTTGACTTAAAAATGACTTCTCATTATTATTATTTGCTATAAACATTATGAAAAAGCTTTTTAAAACCTTGTCACTTACCTGTGGGCAAATCTGTTGAGAGATCAGCAACATCGACCATTGTAAAATCACTGACAAGAAGGTCATCTGCAATCATATTTAATATTATTTTTTAAACAGATTCAACAACAACCGTCTTCCACAAATAAGATAACGTGTTCAACAAACATTCAACAGCATATTAAACTAAATTGCTGTTACAGAGGGAAATGGCAAACCCACAAAGAGGTACACAACTCTGCAATATCTGCAAAACCCCTGTTTGAAATCGGATTAGTACAAAGTTATTTATACAACATAATATTCTTGGGGCCATCACATTTTATGAGGATTAAAAAAAATAGCTAGTGCTGGATGGTTACTTAGCTTACAATTACTTACCAGCATTTGTTCTCTATCTACCCATTTGGTAGTCCGGGTAGCTCTTCTTCTTTGGTGTCCTCTTTTCAGGAACCTTTATAGGCTCTCCCTCTGGGCAGCTCACTTCGTCAGCGGTGGTCAAATCCTATTTTTCACATTCCTGCCTGTTATCTGAAAGCCAGTGTTATGCACAGGTATCATGTTACTTATATTAACTTATTAAATGTAATATTACTTGTCATGTGATATAAGAATTTATAGAAGAATAAATTAGGGTTTATAGAAATGATAACTACAATTCTGATTCCAATTTTCCCGCCCTAATGTAAAGAGTAAAAAATGACATACCTGACCGAATTTTAACTTTTATAAGCGGAAATTTCATCCACACATCCTCAGGCACTCGAAAAGTTTTCATTGCTCTTTTGACTTGTTGATCAGGCCAGGACACACACCCATTCTTGACCCAACGGGATGGAATGACTTCCTCCATTTCGGCTTTGCCTTCTCTCCATACAGCTTTGGCCCACATTGTTCTTGTCTTTCAGAAAACAACAGATAGATATAAACCCAATTACTTAAAAGTTGTGACATTATGTGGATCAGGGGTGTCAAAATTCTGTTCTGGAGGGCCACTGTCCAGCTGTTTGCCTTAACAAACTGGTCTGAAAGTTTTAGTATGTTCACAGACCATAATTAGCTGGTTCAGGAGTGCTTAATTGGGGCTGAAGCTAAACTCTGCAGGATAGTGGCCCTCCACGAGCAGGACTGGACACCCCTGGTGTAGACAATTCAATAATTTACTGGTTACATAACATATTGGCAGGAAATAGTCGGATTGAGATTAAAAGGATAGTTCACAAAAAATGTTATCATTTACTTATCCTTGAGTTGTTCCAAACCCATATAAATGTTCTGCTGAAACCTGCTTTGTTACCAACAATCTTTAAAAATTAATAAAGAATAAAGACATTATCACAAGTTTGTAACTTATAACTGTAAATGACAACTGTTTCCATTTTGGGGTGAACTATCCCTTTAAGTTAGATACTAAATTTGTCCGATGTCCACAGTGTGTTTTTGGTGATCCAATCACAAGTGGTCAGCCAAAAC
The DNA here is from genome assembly GCF_947034865.1 of Barbatula barbatula. Taxonomy (NCBI): domain Eukaryota; kingdom Metazoa; phylum Chordata; class Actinopteri; order Cypriniformes; family Nemacheilidae; genus Barbatula; species Barbatula barbatula. The sequence goes on from NC_136769.1 coordinate 4,090,921, forward strand.
ACATAAGATTTCATTAAGTATCAATGAGCAATTTTTTTATGTGCAGATGGTTCTCAAACGGAAAAGCAGAGATCTCTTCAAAGACGTTCAGAAATTCCTAACATCTTCTGCTAGGTAGACAAGAGAATGGACATTGTAGGAAGTAAAGACGTGGGTGTAGAGCTTAGTAGATGTTTTATAAAAATACATCAGTAGTTCCTCTGCATAGGCAGTATATGTATTCCTCGCTTTATCATCAGAGTCCAACAGTATAGACATGGCAACAGTAAGTGTAAGGAAGTGGTGATAGAAGCTCTGAGGCAACACTGAACGTAGAACAACAGGTCCAGTGTAAAGTAAGAACTGACCGAATTCAGTTGCTTTCCATCTGTCCAAAAATGCAAGTGGCTGTCGTGCAAATTCTCTTGGCAGTTTTCCATTGAGAGACAAGGTTGGATGATATTTCACCAATTTGTCTCGGAGAAAGTTTACATGCTCGTGGACCCTGTTTGAGAAAGTTCAGTAAGCGTCTAACCACCCCTAGGCATACCAGGTGCATATAGTCCAACGCAAATGAATGTACAATGACAAGCGTCCATCAACAAGGGTGAGTGTCCACTTTTGTGAGAAGAGTAAGAGAGCCTGTTGAAATCCTCATTTGTTCTTAACGTAGTGGTCTCTTGTGAATGGTAATTGAACACAACCCTGTGGTCTACATATTGTCATTTAATAGTGCAATGCTCGCAACTATTGTATGCATTGTGCCCCTTAATGCATTTAAAAAAAGCTCTTGCAAGAGCATCACAAATGAAAGCATTTACTTTAGTCTTCAAGGTTTCATCTTTGAAAGAAATTCCATCCTGTTGAAGCCTAGTCAGCTCTTCAAGGAAGTCTGCCAGGAAATCTCTCACAGAAAACATGTAGCTGACAGCAATCAGAGGACAGCCGATGTTTTTGTTCACCGTGACTTCGTCAACAAATATTTGGTACCTTCCTTCATCTGCAATAAAACAAATATGCAACACTTGTGAGATAGAGAAAGAGTTTCTGTAAGACAGAAAGAGTGTGCGTGAGGCAGAAAAGAAGTGCATCCAAGAGAGTAAGAAAAAGAGTTTGGGTATGTGTGTGTGAGAGAGATGCAGAAAGTGTGTGTGTGTCAGTGTTAGGGATGCAGAAAGTGTTTGTGTGTCGTGTTGGAGATGCAGAAAGTGCATACATATGTTAGAGATGCAGAAGGTGTGGGTGTGCATGTGAGAGAGTGTGTGTGTGTAAGAGCACTGAAACAAATATATGTTACATGCAACACTTGTTTAGGAGTAGACATGCGTATCCTTACCTACAACTATGATAAATGCATACCCTTACCTACTACTAGAATACATGGCGAGGTTGGCAGCTCTGATAAAGCCTCCTGTGAGAAATTAATACAGAATATGTAGATGGGTAAAATGTTAATATAGAAACTGCTAGATGCAGTGCACACGAAGATATTATAAAGGAAGACAAAATATTCTGCTGTATTGATTGCTAATTAGGAAGACAAAACAAATAAAGCTATTATGCTGTGCACTTACATCTTTGTTTAGAAGCAGCACCTTTGGATTCTCTGTAAGGTACTCCATTAGGCCTTGGAGGAGTTTTATTGGGTCTGTTGTTACTTTGATTCCTTTGCTCTTAAGAAACTCTGTGATAGGCTTGCCCTTCTCCTCAATTTGGTTAATCAATTTAGTTTGATCCGAAAACCCCACCAGTTTCTCTGTGTGATCTAGCAGATGGTTGGCTTCAAAGAGGTAAGGCCATTGTTCCATGACTTTGATTACGTTGTCTTCGTTATTCAGAGTGATACGCTGGGCATAGTATGTATCAGACATTAATGTTTATAGTTACTCTCAGGTATAGGTTTTCCTTTAAATGCTTCTTGCAGCATTTTCTTTTTTTCCTCATTGTTGCAACAGTCATTCTGTGACTGGTTCCCACTGACTACAACCATAACGGTCAGATAATCTCGATTTCTTCTTTGGCCTCTCTGAAGGCGATGTGCTCAAAGCAAATTGTCGTCTTACATTCTCAATTCGGTTCTACATTTGCATAACAAGGGAGGCAAAACCTTGACCCACAACATTTGTACCAAATTTATCCAAGAAGGAATCAGGGTGTTTCTCAACTAGTTGTTGTGCAATCTGCTTTATCTTGCTTCTTCCTGGTCTGGTGTCTGAAGCCATGAGGTCTTCAATGATTATCCTGACCATATGCCTTCTGTCTTTTGGCAGTGGTCTTCCCTTCTCCTTTAGAGCATTCATTAACTTCACTGGGAACTTGTGCCATGGAACTTAAAAACTCTGTGAAGTCACTGTTGGTGATACAGCTGGTGTCACATGATCAGCAAAACTAGAACTGCTAGGAGCACATGACTCAACCACAGTGCTTTGGGATGCTAAGTGGAAAAAACAATTAAAACCAATAAATATTGAAAGGTTATAATTTATAGCAAACAAAACATCACTGACAAAGGAAGAGAGACTTAACTTTTACAGACAGAGAGAGAGACAGAGAGACAGAGAGACAGAGAGAAAGAGAGAAAGAGAGACAGAGAGACAGAGAGACAGAGAGACAGAGAGACAGAGAGACAGAGAGACAGAGAGACAGAGAGACAGAGAGACAGAGAGACAGAGAGACAGAGAGACAGAGAGACAGAGAGAGAGAGAGAGAGAGAGAGAGAGAGAGAGAATATTAGTTTTAGTGTGTAAGAGAGAGAAAAAAAAGTGTGTGTGTGTGTGAGAGAGAGAGAGAGAGAGACAAAGAATGTGTACGAGTGTGTGTTACAAAAAAAATATTGTGTTTGGGAGACGTTACATACCTGAGCAGAATGCACTGATCAATTGTCTGGACTGTATTGGTGGCAAAATCCGATCCAAGTCTGCTGCTGTCAGATATTTGCAGTCATCAACATGTGTAACTCCCAAGTCCATCAACTTCGTGATCACACTCTCCAGTTGCTCTTCTTTGAGTGAAGGCAGTGTGCTTCTGATCTTCCCTCTTACATGCTCCATAGTGGACTGTGCTTTAGAGCAACCAGCAGTCTGCCGCCTTTATGGGAGTGTCTAAGTGGGATGTAGTCAAAAAGCTTATCAAGTCTTTTGCAAAGAAAAGTACCAGCATCTGTTATGAGGAATGGACAGAACCCAAGCGCAGGCAGCGATTTACTAAATAATAAAACTTTATTAAAACAAAGACCCTCGATGGGGAAAACGAGAACAAAATCAAGACAAGACTGAAAACTAAAACTTCCCACAAGGGGGACAAAACAACAGGGTAATCAGAATAATAAATAAACTATAAGTCCAAAAACTTTGAAACAGCAACAAGATAACTCCAATGGAAGGCAGGGTATCAAGACAGACGTAGGTGGGTAAACGTGAGGAATGAACCGACAAGGGACAGAAGGAAATTGGGGCTTCATAAAGGAAAACACTAACAAGGACTGATGACACAGGGAGAGTGGCGGCAGGTGACATGAATGAAACACTAAGGAAAAGCTAACAGGAGGATAGCACGAGGCAGGTGAGGGTAATGAAATACTAAGGGAAAGATGGACCAGGGCTGGTGACAAGACTAACACTAAAGTGCCACTAACAGGGAAACAAGGGGTTGGGGCTAAAGGACGCGACACCGGAGAGAGAGCATGGCGTGACAAACCAAAACAATGCTCTTTCTCCACACAAAACACATGGGGCTGACATGATCCTGCCACAAGACTCGAAAACCAAGACAATGAGAGGCAGGATCATGACAAGCATCACTATCTGCTTCATAAACACCAAGATCAGGATCAAGACATGCTCTTTTCTGTCTGAGAAAAAGAAGCACAATGTTTTGTTCTCTGATTACAATGCACGCAATCATTCCAAGAATTAGCTCTCCAATTTCACAGCTCAAAATAACAAGCATTTCATTTGCATAACATGTGCCTTGTACAGTAATTTTGTTTGTCACTACCGCATTTGATGCTGAGACATTCTTTCAGCGCACCCTTCAACTGTCTATCATACAACTCTGGGTAAAACCTTGTACAGTCAGACATGATAACCTCAGGGGAGAACACATTGCCCCTGCTTTGGTGGACCTGCAGCAATTGATGCCTCTCTGAAAGTGATTTTGTGATGTTTTTGAAGTTCTTACTTGCTCGAATACACCTTTTAAAGTAGCTGTTCTTGCTTTCAAAACGCATCGTCCATGTGGGAATTAATGGTCCAAACTGCAATGTGAGCTCTGCATAATGCAAAAGGTAATGATGTTTGGGTCTAAGCTTAGTATGTGGGAAGAGGACATGCCTTGTTTCTATATACTCTTCAATTAGGATCTTCATGTAGGCAGGGCCAGATTAACACTTCAATTTAGCCCCGGGCAAAAATATTCAAGAGGCCCATCATCACAACCCCAGGATCACCATAATCTGGCAAAATACAGAATAAATTACAGTAATACAGTCAATATACTCAATATTTCAATAACTAACTGACATCAAATGCATTTTGATGTACAGATGTGCAAATGTTCATCGAACTACAAATGCACCACTATGTTCTTTTGTCAAGACCACTCAGTCATTATGTTATGAAAACAAAACACATTGGCATCAGTATCATTTGGCAAAATTGACCCACTACATAGTCACAAAAAATAAATAAGCAACGACTTTCAAAGCATCCAATATTAATTTAACAACACCTACTGCAAACACAAATGCATAAAATTGATAGAGCCATCACAGAGGAAGTTCACAGACAAGACACAAACAAAAATCCATAGAATCCATCTCCTAGAATCAAGCAGCATTTTGGTCCTCAGCTCATTTTAAACAGAAATCACCCTGTCACCTCAGAATGCAATAGAACTATCAAGTTATAGCACAATAAAACATTTAGAAATCTGCTGTTTTCTCGCAACAACAATAACCAAACAAAATTTACCGCATTTTCATGGAGCCACCAAAAGGGAAATATTGATCAAATGCAGTATCATCTGCTCCTAAACTTTTTGAACTTTTCACATCACAGTTCAACAAAACAGGCAAGGGTTAAACATTTTTGTGCAATAGAAACATTTGGAAATCTGTCAATTTATCTAAATTAGACAAGACAAAAAGAAATACTAAATAATCTGGCAAAATACACAATTTGAATCCTAAATAATGGGGAAGAGCATACATAAATTTGAAATGCTTGATTTCATTTTGGCAAACACATCTTACACGAGCATTTCTCTGGACTTTGAATGTGAAACAGGTGCTACTCGTAGACTCGTCGAGCGGTTCAGATGGCGGTTAGACTCGAGACCCATCACAGCTTCCCACCATTGGTCGCACTCGCAGCAGAATCCGGGTCTTCGGTTGAAGATGCTGCTGGGGGCTCTTTGCTCTCGGGGCTGTGAACATTAGCTCGAGCCGGCATTGAAGAAATTTTCTGGCTAGCTGAGCTGTCCTCATTGATGCGTGGTGCCTTAACAGACTAGTTGCGAATGCTAACGTTTACTAGCGTAAAGAAATTGCCTATTTTCGGTCTATATTTTAAATTTTCTGCGTTCCTGATATCCTTCTCCCTTTTAAATTTCCGATTAGCGCTCCCACTTAGCTACTGCGTGTTTGGATTTTTTGAGTTGTGTTTTGTTGTAGCGCTTCGGTCACGCGACCGGCTCAGTGCATGTTGATTGGTGTTACCGCCCGCGGGGCCCTTTAGAGGTAGGGGGCCCCTGGGCAATTGCCCAATTGCCCATATGGTTAATCCGGCCCTGCATGAAGGCAACCTGTGATTCTGACACTGTGGGAGCACACACAAGCTAAACCACCTGCCTAAGTAGCAGTATAAGTTGCCAAACATCATCCTTAGGATTTTGCACTCTGTCATGTAGCAAGAGTGGTATAAATCGAAGTAGCCACCAGTTTTGCGCAGCATGCCCTCCAAGTTTCTTCCCATTTACAGGTAGAATATTGGCTTTGTTCTGACTCTCTCCGGTAAAAGAAATTATTCTGCTGTTAAGGATGTCATAGCTAAACCACTTCCTGGATTTAGCTAGAAACTGCAAGTACATTGCCAAATCATAATCAACTATTCCCTCAAATAAATCATGGGCAAGGCAGGGCGGAAGTCCTGGTGCACACACATGAAAATATTTGAGTTTGTTTAAAACTTGTTTAAAAATATTTGAGTTTGTCCGGAAATCAGGGTTATTTTGTAACTCCAGCAATGACTCACTGTAACTTGCTGGAGTCCTTTCAGAGGCTGTAGAAATAGGATTTCTTTGAAAATCCTCTTTTCTTATGTGACAGAACCTGCAAAAAATGTTCTGCACAACTGAAGTTTTCAGTAAATCCCCCGAGGTAGTGGGATCCAAGATTGTCTCCGATAACACAAGCAATGCTTCCTCTGAATGTTTTTTCTTCAACACAAATGCCACAAATGCATTATGTTCAACATAATGAAACTGTCTCATCGTGCCCTCGTCATTACGGCCTAAAGTTATTTGTACTGGTTCTACCCAACCAAATTCTTTCTTGTAATAATGAAGTCTCTTATGGTGTGTGGTTAAGGTGCCACTAGCTGCATTAAGTGTGCTCTGCATAGGGCTTTGCTCATATACACGGTTTCCCTCATTTCACTCACAATTGCGGTGTCAGTAGATGCAGGGACCAAATACTTTGCTTGTAAACCAAGAAAAAAAAGAGCCATGTTTTCGGTGTATTTTTCCTGGGCTGGCCCTGGGTCAGAGTGTGCTTCTCGCTGCACTGTTTGGACACTATCATTGTCTGACACATTATCAGACTGCGCAGGAACAGGGTCTGAACTGGTCTCAACAATATGATTTTGAGCAATATCCAGTACATCACACTGCTTGTGATATCGTGATAAATGAAATGTAAAGGAGGATGTGACTTTGAAAGTCTTTGTACATCCATTGTAAGGACATGTCACTTCAAGACCCTCTTGCAAATGTTGCTTAAGGTGAGCTACAAGACCTTTTACGCTTTCACACTCTTTGCCACAAAACTGCCAAGAACATTTCAACTGCACAGATATCTTACGATCAAAAGACTCCTTCTTCCTTCCCTCCTTGTGAATTCTGTACAAGTGCACATTAAAAGAATTGTAAGAGGAAAATCTTCTACCACAGTTAGGAAACCCGCAAGGAAATATTGCCCGGCTAATGTTTCTATGGCTCCTGCAATGCTTTACATAGTCAGAAACTGAGGAGCTTCTAAACTCACAAATGCCACAATGAAATAGCATAGTAGATGCAAGCAAGTCCCAAAAAGAGCCAGATTTTAAGGCAAGCAAGACTTGATGGCTTCTGTGTATGTCATCAGGGCATCCAAAAGTTGTGCTGGTATGATTCTGAAAATAACAGTAAAAGACAGCACAGCACACTAATTTACACGTTGTATATGGCATATTTTATAACATGTATTCTTATTTACAGACATTTGCTGAATTTTCAGTGGTGAAATACAAGTACATTTACTCCAAATACTCTAATATATCGCAAATATAGAAGGTATTTACTTGACTACACTGCATAAATACTCTCTAAATGTATTGATTTTGAATGTCTATGATAAACAGGAGTAGGATGGGAATTCTACTCACTAACAAAATAAACTCTTGAAATAGCTGAAAAATGAACAAAACAGATAATAAAAAACATGGCTAATATAGGTGGTTCTAATGGGACAGCAATGCTTCAGAAATAATGATTTTAAAGAATATAATGCATTGCTGCAATCTGAACAACTCAACAGTATTTTAAGTAGTTATTAAAGTGATATAAACAAATCTGTCCTCTTGACATTTCAAACGGTCATGACTTTCTTTCTTGCACAGAAGACAACAGAAGATATTTTCGAGAAAGTTGGTAGCATTTACTTGTATTGGTTTGGTGTCCATAAAATTACAATTCAGTTGGTGCCACTGCTGTCCGGTAACCAAAATTTTCTAAAATATCTTCTTTTGTGTTCTGTATAAGAACATGGATATTTTATAATCAGTTTTTCCCTCAAAATTACAGAGGTGGTGCCAGGATGATCACGTGGACACCTATAAATAGGTACTTAACTAAACACTTTACAGCGTTTGCTGCGCCTCGTTGTGCCAATTACGATAGTCTGTGACATATAAACAGTTTTGAACTTCACAATTCTTTCCATAAGGAATTTGTTATATGCGATGGGCTCCCCGAGGCAGACAAGGCAGTAAATGTATATCAATCTGCCTTTTTACTATAACAGACTTCACACAAATAAGCCAATAAAACATTTCAAATCATTTTCTCGAGTACACTTGTTGTCTCACTGATGGTGAAAACAGTCTGTAAGCGGAATAACCGTAACGATATCTGTGCTGGCTATCGTATAAAACTCACTCGCCCCGCTTCGCGTCGATGTCAAATCATCCTGTCAGATGCTATTTTGTTATAACCGTCTGGGTGTAACGTTATATTAGCCTTACATGTGTGTATTTCCCCATATACCTGCTTTCCCCATAGCACCTACACTGCTTACAATTCATGCCACTATAAGACTGCCACACAGACTTGATAAGTTCCTCAAACTAAAGCGAACACTACGTCATTAAAATATTAACTAAATTATCAATATGCAAAAAAAACCACAGACGGACAGATGTTAACGTTACGTTTAAAATAGCGTTCATTGAAATTTATTTGAAATACACCACCAAGCACGATAACTGTCAACCAAAAGATACAACATCACTACTTTTGAATGCTAGCCCTTAATTGTATAGTACAAAGAAAACAGTAATTTAATTTTTCAATTAAATAATGAACACACCTTTTACACAGAGCGGAGCTGAAGTTCATAAGTGTCTGGCGAGACTGGATTGGTCTGTCTGTCACACAGTGGAGTGTGGGATGGGACGTCTACCTCTCGCGCACCAAGCAGGTTAAAAATACGGACAAATAACTGTAAATTAACAGATAGCATATTCGTTAATGAGGAGAAGGCATAAACAAGTAACAATCAATAAGTGAATTCTCATTTGTGTAACAAATAATAACTCATAGTTCAGATAAGGAACAAAACATCGGTTCTTGTTAACAATGTCTAAAGAAATTCACTGTTGTAATTTACATTGCCGGTTCAGTAATAATGATAATAAAGTTAAATTAAAGTCGTTTAATTAAAATTTAGTTTTGATTTCTATTAAAAATACTTACCAGTGGAACAACTGAGGTAAAATGTTGTGCTTACGTCCATCAAAAGTCTTCAGAGCCGCGATCAAGTCCCATAATGCAGTTCGAAAATGTGTATAAACGGAAAAACACCCGCAACACATGTAGTATGGAAAATTTTCGTTAAAATATACAGTCATTTAACTGTTAATTTACGGATTTTTATTTACAGTGTACTTTTTCCAGAACTTTAGATAAGAAAGGTAGATTAGAAATAGGTCTGTAGTTAACTAGTTCTCCAGGGTCCAGATGGGGTTTTTTGACAAGGGGCCTTATAACAGCCACCTTATATGCTTAAGGCACATGTCCTAATGTCAGAGATGAGTTAATAATGCTAAGTAGAGGATCTATAATTTCTGGGAGCATCTCTTTCAGTAGATTTGTAGGTATAGGGTCTAACATGCATGAAGTTGATTTAGATGATCTAATGATTTTAGATAGTTCATCGTGATCTATAGTAGAAAATAAACGTAATTTCTCCTTAGAGGCGCTGTAGTTAGTCGTTTGTTCAGCGGGTTTCACTTCTGGTTGCATAGTTATAATTTTTTCTCGAATATCTTGGATTTTATTTGTGAAATAGTTCATAAAATCATCACTGCTATGCTGGTATACAGAATCAAAAGAAGTCGCTGACGATTTATTTTTGGTTAATTTAGCCACTGTATCAAATAAAAACCTAGGGTTATGCTGGTTTTCTTCTATAAGTGATGAAAGGTAGGCGGATCTAGACGTTTTTAGGGCTTTCCTGTATTTTTTAATACTATCCTTCCAGGCATTACGAACTACCTCTAATTTATTTTTCGTGCCGCTTTCTTTAGAGCCTGAGTGTGTTCATTATTCCACGGTGTCTGTCGGTCTGTCATTTTTAATCTTTAAGCGCAGAGGAGCAACTATGTCTAGCGTTTCCGAGAAGGTGGCATTAATATTTTCAATGGTAAAGTCAAGATCTTCGACGTTATTACTCATGCTAGAGATTTGAGACAATTCAGGCAAAATTCAACGCACCTTTTGTAGTCGAAGTTACTGTTCTACAATATTTGTAACTTGGAGTTTGATTTGCCACCATTGGGTATTGAAGCAAGCATGATACCAGATAATGATCCGAAATGTCTTCGCTCTGCTGAAGGATTTTTACGTCGTCCACGTTTATACCGTAATACAAAATTAAATCTAAAATATGATTACGAAGGTGAGTAGGTCCTGACACATGTTGACTAACGCCAATGGAGTTTAGAGTGTCTTTAAAAGCCATTCCTAAAGCATCTGTATCATTATCTACATGAATGTTAAAGTCACCAACAACAAGGACTCTGTCTGCAGCCAGTACTAGTTCTGATAAGAACCCACCAAATTCCCTGGAGGCCTCTATACAATAGCCAGAATACATTTTAAAGATGTTTTGTCCTTAGTATTAGGTAATGATGCATCAAAATGTTAGGACTCTGTCCTTCCTGTCTCGAGCTTTCTGGCTCCCTGTGCAGAGTCATGACATTGCCACATTTTTCGGGTTTCTGTTGTGTTATGTGTGGAGACATGTGGCTTTATATTGTTACTTGATGCCACGTGTCTTCCTGTTATGTCTCTCAGCCCCACCCTCCTATCGCCTGTAATATCTTAAGGGTTTCATTCCCATCGTCTGTTTTGTGTTTCACTTTCGTTAGGGTTTTATTCCCATCAACTGTCACCACTCTCCCCATGTAATCCCTCCTCGTTAGTGTCTCCCTTTATATAGTCTTAGTTGCCCTCTGTTCAGTGTCGGTGCATTGTCTTATGTCTATTGGCTCTATTAGGGCCAGATTAACACTTCACTGTACCCTGGGCAACAATATTCAAGGGCCCCATCATCACAAGCCCAGGATCACCATAATCTGGCAAAATACAAAATAAATTACAGTAATACAGTCAATATACTCAATTTTTCAATAACTAACTGCCATCAAGTGCATTTTGATGTACAGATGTGCAAATGCTCATAGAACTACAAATGCACCACTATGTTCTCTTGTCAAGACCACTCAGTCATTATGTTATGAAAACAAAACACATCAGCATCAGTATAATAAAAAAAAATAAGCAACGACTTTCAAAGCATCCAATATTTATTTAACAACACCTACTCCCAACACAAATGCATAGAATTGATAGAGCCATCACAGATGAAGTCCACAGACAAGATACAAACAAAAATCCATAGAACCCATCTCCTAGAATCAAGTTTTGGTCCTCAGCTCATTTTTAACAGAAATCACCGTCACCTCAGAATTCAATAGGACAATCAATATAAAAATTTTGAAATCTGCTGTTTTCTCGCAACAACAATAAACAAACACAATTTACAGCATTTTCATGGAGCCACCACAAGGAAAAAATGTATTAAAATGCAGTATCATCTGCTCCTAAACTCTTTTGAACTAGTTTTAAAACAGAAAACCACCGGTCACGTCACAGTTCAACAAGACAGGCAAGGGTTAAACATTTTAGTGCACTATAAACATTTGGAAATCTGTCAATTTATCTCAATTAGGCAAGACAAAAAGAAATGCTAAATAATCTGGCAAAATACACAATTTGAATCCTAAATAATGGGGAAGAGCATGTTTAAATTTGAAATGCTTGATTTCATTTGTCAAACACATCTTACACAAGCATTTCTCTGGACTTTAAATGTGAAACAGGTGCTGCTCGCAGACTCGTCGAGCGGTTCAGATGCGGTTAGACTCGAGACTCATCACCGCTTCACTCAATGTCGCACTCGCAGCAGAATCCGGGTCTTCGGTTGAAGATGCTGCTGGGGGCTCTTCGCTCTCGGAGCTGTGATCATTAGCTCGAGCCGGCAGTGAAGAAATGTTCTGGCTAGCTGAGCTGTCCTCGTTGATGTGCGGTGCCTCAGCAGACTAGTTGCTAGCGTTTACTAGCGTAAAGAAATTCCCTATTTTCGGTATATATTTTACATTTTCTGCGTTCCTGATATCCTTCTCCCTTTTAAATTTTCGATTAGCGCTCCCACTTAGCTACTTCATGTTTGCATTTTTTGAGTTATGTTGTGTTGTAGGGCTTGCCGTCACGCGACCAGCTCAGTGCACGTTGTTTCTTGTTATACCTTCGTCTGCCTGCATCTGGGTTCTGTCCAAGCCATTTTGTGACACAAGTACCATGACTTCAAAAGAATTGTATTTAGGATTAGACTTCTGAGAAATGCTAAAAGAGTTACGGTAAAGTGCAGCAACACCTCCCCCTCTGCCTTTTAGGCGAGGCTCGTGTGTATAATAGTAATCTTGGGGGACAGACTCATTTAAAGCAATATAATCATCTGGCTTTAGCCATGTTTCTGTCAGACAGAGCATGTCTATTGTATGATCTTTTAGCATATCATTAATATAAAGTGCTTTATTAGAGAGAGATCTAATATTTAGCAATCCGAGTCGTAACAGTTGATTATCTGTATTATGTTCATGTTTAGTTAGTTTAACTTTAATTAAATTACCTTTGAGAGGTTTACGCATTATTTTATGTTTGCTAATCCGGGGGACAGACACAGTCTCTATTTTATGATGTTTGGGAGAAAGTATTATCACATGTTGTGTATTTAGTGTGTTCTGCAACGTGAGACGGCAAGCAGACCGTTGGTTAAGCCATTCTGTCTGCTCCCTGACCTGGGCCCCAGTGAGTCAAGTTTTAGCATTAAGACTATATGCCATATTTCTAGACAGTAGAAAAGCTCCAGCCCAGGAGGGATGGAGACCATCACTTTTCAACAGGTCAGGTCTGCCCTCAAAACTCTTCCAGTTATTTATAAAAACAATATCATTCTGCAGGCACCACTCAGACAACACACCATTTAGATATGATAATCTGCTATGTATCTCATCGGCACGATAAGCAGGGAGGGGGCCAGAGAATATTACAGTGTCTGACATCGTCCTTGCGAGCTCACACACCTCTTTAATATTATCTTTTGTGATCTCCGATTGACGGAGTTGAACATCATTTGTGTCGACGTGAATAACAATCTTACTGAATTTACGATTAGCCTTAGCTAGCACATTTAAATTTGACTTGATGTCAGGCGCTCTGGCTCCCGGTAAACATTTGACTATGGTGGCTGGTGCCTCTGTTAACGTTCCGAACAATAGAATCACCGATAACTAGGGCACTTTCAGCAGGTTTCTCAGTCGGTGCGTCACTGAGTGGGGCAAACCTTCCCTGCTGCGGGGGTTGTTCAACCGGAACCGAACTGAGTGCGCCAATATTGCTCGCATCCAAAGTGTTTTCTAAGCTCCTTAGATTCTTAATATCCTCAGATAAAGATTGGATGCGAAACTCTAATTCTGAGATCTTCTCTGTCAGCCTAGCTATTTCCTTGCATTTATCGCATGTAAAGCCCTCGCCGCTGACAGAGAAGGCTAAGCTAAACATATGACATGAGGTGCAAGTGACAATAATAAGAGAAGAAGCCATAACTCACTAGGTTTGAAGAGTAATTCCAATTTACCAAGGTTGCTCGATGAATCTTAGTATATGCGCTTTAAAGAGAAACCGTTAGCACACAAGAAAACTAGAAGGCAAGATGATATTTAGCAGTGTAAACAGAAAGCCCGCTAGCACGCTTTTGCTATGCTAACGGCGCTGAGTGTTTTGGTTTAAGATCTTAAGTAAATAACCAGGAGATGGTTATTGAGATATCAGGATAAGTTAGCAACGACCGTGATAATTAACAATGTATGCTATGAATAAAATACACTAATATGAAAGTGCAAGTTAAGTGATACAACAACCTGATTCCGTGACTGTGTGTCCCCAACCTGATTTTAGGGTATATTAAAACAATGCTTTATAAACAACTGAAATGCATAAAGAAAGAGCTCGCAGGAAAAGACAGGCAGGAAAGACAGGTTAACCTGAAAGGTAGTTGTTTTTAATGTATTTTCACATAATTGATCTGTTTTTCTACAGTTTGATAAAAATTATTAACAGTAATATACTGTAACTGAATGAATTATGACTAAAATATTCTCTGTATTTTTACGGTTTTTTGTATTGTTATTTGACGGAATCCGTCTGGCAACTCTGCTGCCAGAGATTTACAGTTTTTACGTTTTTTTTTACAGTGTAGGCATAGCCTGCCAGGGCATGGTAAAACCCCAAATAAACCACATTTAAATTTTTAATGATAATTTACAAAAAATAATAAATATCGTTAATTTGGAGCATTTGGAGTTTGCTATAATGTGCTTAATCACTGGTCGAATATAAACAGACATCACACGCTGGAGAAAGTTATTCCTGGAGGGAACATTCAGAAGGGGATACATTTAAAACACTTTCAATTTACTGATTTATGTAATTTAACATACATTTCTGTCATGAACAGGAAAATAATCAATAAAACATTTACGGTAATTGTCTGTAAAAGTACATCTTTTAAATCTGTAAAAATTTAGAGTAATGTTCTGTAGAAAAAAAATGTAATCCGTAAAAATAGTATGAAATGCCTTTAAAAACATAATTTTGATGTAATTGTAAGTTACAATACTGTAATTTTAATGTTAAAACTTTAAATTACAGCAAATATCTGTAAAACAACATCATTTTACCGTTTAATGAAAAACTTGGGAAATTCTGTAAAAAATACAGAATATTACCTGTAAAATATGCTTGCCATATAAAATGAACATTGAATCTAAGTGTTTATGGTTTAAACAACTAGAACTTAAATATCTTGTTTTTTCAATTGTGAAATGTTTCTCTCCGCTCTGAGTTCTCGTATGCTTCTTGAGGTTACTCATAAATCTTTCCACACTGAAGTCATGCAAAAGACACTGATGACACAAAAAGGGTTTCTCTCCAGTGAATTCTCATGTGTCGCTTAAGGCTACTCGTATCTGTAAAAGTCTTTCCACACTGTAGACATACATGAGGTTTCTCTCCGGTGTGAATTCTCATGTGTGTCTTAAGGCTACTCGTAACTGTAAAAGTCTTTCCACACTGTAGACATGCGTGAGGTTTCTCTCCAGTGTGAATTCTCATGTGTGTCTTAAGGCTTCTTGTATTTGTAAAAGTCTTTCCACACTGTAGACATGTGTGAGGTTTCTCTCCAGTGTGAATTCTCATGTGTGTCTTAAGGTTACCTGTTTCTGTAAAACTCTTTCCACACTGTAGACATGCGTGAGGTTTCTCTCCAGTGTGAATTCTCATGTGTGTCTTAAGGCTTCCTGTTTCTGTAAAACTCTTTCCACACTGTAGACATGCGTGAGGTTTCTCTCCAGTGTGAATTCTCATGTGTCTCTTAAGGTGACCTGTTTCTGTAAAACTCTTTCCACACTGTAGACATGCGTGAGGTTTCTCTCCAGTGTGAATTCTCATGTGTGTCTTAAGGTTACCTGTTACTGTAAAACTCTTTCCACACTGTAGACATGCGTGAGGTTTCTCTCCAGTGTGAATTCTCATGTGTGTCTTAAGGTAACTCGTAGCTGTAAAACTCTTTCCACACTGTAGACATACGTGAGGTTTCTCTCCAGTGTGAATCCTCATGTGTATCTTAAGGCTTCCTGTTTTTGTAAAACTCTTTCCACACTGTAGACATGCGTGAGGTTTCTCTCCTGTGTGAATTCTCATGTGAATATTTAGATCACCTGTTTGTGTAAAACTCTTTCCACACTGTAGACATACATGAGGTTTCTCTCCAGTGTGAATTCTCATGTGTGTCTTAAGGCTACTCGTAGCTGTAAAACTCTTTCCACACTGTAGACATGCGTGAGGTTTCTCTCCGGTGTGAATTCTCGTCTGCTGTTTTTCAATCTTTTTGTCTCCTGTTCTCAGAGCTTCTTCCAGTGAACCTTTCTGCAACTTTTGTGCACGTTGATGTTTCTGATCAGCATCTTTTACTTCATCTTGACTGTCCTTATACACTTCCATCATATCTGAAGTGAACAAAACTATCTGTTAAACACAGTTTTACAATTGTACAAAACAACAGCAGAAGACGAGATCTTAGTTTCATTTTCAGGGAACACAGTCATTGATTTGGATAAAAGTGTTTGCCATGAACACATCCTAAGAGAATATTTTAACTTTACTCTGTTTAAATTACAACATAAAATGAGCTTATATTGTACATTATTGACATTTGTATTTGATTGACAAAATGTATTCATTGTGCAATCCAGAGAGCAAAGGTATGTTTATTATAATAATTTTTTTTACCGAATTATGTATTTTATAAATTAAAATCATTCCTGACATGATATCTTTTGGTTTGGATTGAATGAATCAAGTATAAATCAAGAATCAATGCGAAATATTTTCAGGTACAAAATAAAGTCATCAGATGTGAAATAACACTACATAGTCTTCACTGTATAAATTGAATATAGATCAATCCTTATTAGAGAGACACCAGTCAAGAGCTTTGAGTGACGATTTTCTTTTGTTGTTTTATTAACAATAATAACAGACTGTGATTTATAAAGCTGCTGTCACTTTAAGCTCAGTACAGCAGAAACGATGCCCCCAAAAATATAGTCGAGTAAAAGAAAGAATGACAACTAAAAACCAACAGACTGTGTCTCATGTAGTCGAGTAAAAGAACAAATGCATGTTTTCTTTTCAATAAGACGATAAAAAACCATCAGACTGATGAAAATGTGAAACAAAGGGTCAAAATGCTGTGCTCTACAAACTCAAACCAGAACGATGGTCACCTTATAGCCAAACATGTGATTCTATTGAACCTTTACCAGATCACAACCAGATCAAGTTATGATCATTTTATGCAGTTTAGTGATTCCCTTTCAGTTCTAATCTTCTGCATTTGTGGTTTATCAAATAAATATAAAGCTTAATAATTCCTCCACTGTCAGAAATAAAGATTTAAAAACAGAAACCAACCTCTGTGTTCTTTAGTCCTCTGAGTTTCTGTTGTGTGTAGTTCTGGATCTCTCGTGTTCTCAAGCTTCTCTTCCACAAACTCCAACAACTGTGTGAAGATTTCAGTTCTTACACCTGAAGTGATTCTTCTGCTTGTTGCTTTCTGGTATTTATTGGTGGTTTGATGTAGGAGGAGCTTTACTGAAGGTGTCAATCACGGTTGGTGTGAACTGGAGGTGTTAGAGAGACATTGTCAATAACTCAACTCAGCTTCACTTATATAACATCACTAAAAACAACAATTGTTGACCAAGATGCTGTCCACTATATCAAATACCAACATTTATCTCCATGTGTGACATAAATGACAAAAACATCTCGGCCACATCACAAATCAACTACAGAAACCCAAGCAAAGTGAGAGCAGTTGTCATAAAAACATCTAACAATGTTCAATTTCTTTGGTCTTATTCATGAAGGATAAATATTCAACTGCTTATTATTTACAGTGTTTCTAACTTTAGCTCTCATTATATTAGCGCTGTGTATTGACAAAGGCCTTGTGATACGATACATATCACCATAGATAAATCACAATGCAATAGATTTTTATACTAGACATTTTGTAATAGATTTTTACTAATAAAATGTAATACAAATAAAAAGTCTCCCTCTTGAGACATTGGCCATATGTACTGTAGCATATATATGACGATGAAACACAATTAAAAATATCACAGATTGTAGCGGTTGGATTATCGATACACTATCCTGAAAAAATATTGCGCTGTAGTCTATCAATATTTTTGCACAAACGACAGAAATTGGCTGCAAATCGAAATTCAGAATAATAAACTGATTAAATTGAAAAGAATGAGAGTTAAATCATTCAATAACTTCTAAAGGACTTTGACCGGTTACAACAAGACCCTCAGGTTATAAAACTGTCTGGTGTTTTTAATCACAGAAGTTTTGAGCTTTTAAAGTTTTTAGTTTGTAATAATGACACTTTTCCGCATGTTCACAAGACCGTCAAGAATCCTTGAAATGAAACTTAACGAGAGAATCCGCCGGTCGTTCATTCTCTCTGAACGGATTTGAAACGATACAGCGGCGTCTTATAATAAATTCGTTCCCTGAACTTCTCCGCGATTAGTTGAGTTTTAAACGTCTGAAATGTCACATTGTTCGTCAACAGACTCATTGAAAGCGGTCACAGCAAACAGCGCATACAGGCGCGCAGACAGCACTATAGTGACGGGGAGACAAGACCCCTCAGACTCATAGTGACCCGATCTGCCCCTCACTGTCCCAACGAAAGACGACAAACATCAAACATCTGTAAAACTGAGGATTCATGAGGATGTCCGCTATGTACATTAGCCTGAGTAGTGACGGACAGGCCCGCAGCTGCTTCAGTATTTTCCCGTCACTGCTTCACAATCGTGTCGGTCATCGACGTTCAGTCTCTGTGTGCTGCTGCTGTTAGCCTGTTGCTAGCCGATCCGTCCGGAAACACGCATGCGCGAAACTGACGTCACTTCCTGTCTGAAATAAATCGAAAGACTTTACGGCAGTTTCGGGTATTATTTATTATTTATACAGTGACTGCTGTTGTTTTACACTCGTTACCCGATACGCTCAACGTGTTTTTATACATTTTGTATTACATTTATTAATAAGTGTATTTGTAGCGACCATAATTTTAGTCGCTTAGAGGCTAAGTAGAGGGATTTGAGAGCTGACGCGTTCCATAGTCAAAACATGGTAAGGTTTATTGCACGTTGAGGTCTGGTACACGAAGATGAGGAACAGAGGTAAAACAGTAAAGAAAAATGGAATAACTACACAAATTATAATATAACTTAAATGTAATTTCACGGTACGTTGTTACTGTATTGACCGTGCTACTATGACTATGTCACGGTCAACAGAAAGTGAGCATCCCATCTACTCACCCCCTACTAACTCTGTCCAACACCCAAAATGCTGGTTAAATACACATACACCAGTGACATAATTGACAGACAGGAAGTGACATTTACAAAATAAAAGACATAGACATTCTGGCGCCTACAGTATTCATTATATCTTTTTCATGTACGCTGCTGAGATATTTCTTGGTTTGTTAAATTGTTGCTGCATTATAATGCCTGTTTGTTTTAAGTTTGTTATAAAAAGTAACTGAATCCATTTCGGTTCAAATTCGGTTCATATATGGCACAAATTAACTTTGTTGAATTAAATAAATGGTCAAATTAAACTGAATTGTATCAATTCTCTAGACAGAAATTGGAAAATACAGATGTGTTTACAGATTCTCTCAATTGGTTTTCTAAAGAGGGGTCTACTTAACTGTTCTAGATTGTTTAACACATGTCTGCATTTAAGAAACACAACATAAGTTATGTATGTATTTATTCAATTTATTTATACATTTATTCCATTCCTCACTCACACGATCTCTCACTCGCACACACACACTACATTCCTCATTGTAGAACATTGCATTGACCTTGTTCATCAACACAGTATGACAAAAATGTTTCCAAGTCTTCTTGATAGTAAAGCTGTAGCACTAGAGGTCGTGCCAAGTCAGGAGCCGTGTGTAGCTTGTAGGAGAAATAAAGTTGTGTTGTAACTGTACCGGGCTGTCTCCGTGGAGTGTTTCATATATCGACGGATTCTAGAGATCAGAATGTGTTACAATCTCCTCCTCGAACATAATTTTGCCTTGTATCTTGTAAATGTCTTATAAATCAAATTAATATTTCCTATACAGTTTATAAGATACATAATATTTTGTTTGTATCATTATGTTGAAAAGACTGTAGTTCGACAGTGTCATTGGAGAAGCGGAATGAGGTGAAGGAAAATGTGTGGATTTTATATTATTTTCAGAACGGATTTTAAGTTAAAGAGAATGTCAGTACTTAATTTGTTTGTGAGTTTATTGCACATGCTATCAATATAAAAACATTTTTATTTCATTTCATGTTGGTAATTTGTTACAATTATTTGTATTGTGTGTAAACATGATTCATATGTGAAGCTACACAGAAGCATTTTGTATTTCTTCTATAGTTTTCACGGTGTTCATGGTGCTCGTTGAGAGGAGTAAATAAATTGACACCCGTTTGAAACTCTGCGTCTTGATGAATATAACCAAGGGGCCGCTACATATCTTGCTTTCTCATTGACTGTAGGTTATCGCTGACGTCATTCAGTCAAAACTCATTTCACACAGCAGGTGCATATATTTAGCATGCCAAATATTTCACAGGACTCTGCAAACTGAATCTGAAGCTTGAGCCACGTGGTATACGAGCGAGCGACCGCACACCTGCGTGTTTGCAGTAATGTGACAGAAAAGCCAATGATAACATTTATTCCTCGTATTGTTGGTACAGTAGTAAAAACCCACACAAACTTTTGAAAGAAATCCATCACAATATATGTTTTATATATATTTGGGAAAACAAACCATTACGCACCTCTAGTGAATTCATAGTTTTATTCCATTTTAATATATGTATATCGTTTTTGAAATGCACGCATTTGCATTAACAGTAAAGTTTGACAGACCAAGAGCAGGGTGCTGTGTGACGTGAAGGCGTGTAAACTACACTATGACCCTTATTTAATCTTGGCAAAGTGATATGGAACTGTTATAAGGTCAGAAGATCTGGAATACCTTAGGTGTGCAGAATGTTATTGAACCACACTACAATGGCCATAAGTGTAAAAGAATAAGGAATATTTTGCCTTCAAAACATTTTCATAATTTACTCAACCAATTGTCACGTCAAACCTCTATGACTTTCTTCTGCAGAACGCATTTTGGAAAAATATTTGGTCCCCATTCACTTGCATTAGATTTATGTCCATACAATAGAAGTTAAAAGGGAACAACTGTTATTGGTCACCAACATTTCAAAATATCTTCATTTGTGTTTTGCTGAAGACAGACAATCACACCTTTAAAAACGACGGCATGGCGAGTGACTTGATTAAGGGAAACCGTTCCTTGACAGGACAAAAGGTATAATAGTTTTGTTTACACTTGTTTGGGATGGTGTAGTACAGAACTGGCAACGTGGCAAATGGCCAAGAGGAACCGGTGCAGAACTATCTGTGAGAAATAAGTTAAAGGAGATTCAATGCTGCAAATCTCATTACACTAGTCATTAAGGGTCCAGTGAAATTTAGCAGCATCTAGGGGTGAGGTATCAAATCGCTACCAATGGCTCAATTATCAGAGAAGGTCCTGGCTGCAGGATGCAGGAGCGGTGCTACATATCGCTCCCTACGCGTCTCATTGGTTAGTGGTTGGGGTAATATTAAGGGCGGGTTTATCTGTCGTCTCGTCCTATCCTCGCCTTATTGGTTAAACACAAGTAATTCGTCTATTCTTCAGTATGCGTCACTTCCTCTATATCTAGCATTACAGTGAGTACACGGTCTGTATTTGGGCAGTTTATTCATAAGGTTTAATCCCCACGTGTAATGAACTTGATTGTCATTGATAAACAATTGAATAGTTCAGATGCAAAACTGGCTAAAAACCACATCATTAACTTGTGATGTTGAGTGAATGTTTTTTGTACATAGCAGTCGGAAAAATATGTTATTAATGGATAAAATTTGTTTTTGTTTTAAACAAACGACGTCTGATGGACTCTCCAATTATTAAAGATATAAAAATAAGATCAATGAAATGAAACTTAACTTGTTAACAAATCTGATCGACATTCTGATGGACATTCTGTAGCCCACTTGTCTCTGTTTGCTGATCCTTGGATTTGCAGGTTTTCCCTGTTTCTCCTTGATAACATTCAAAACAGTGTTAACCAAAGGGGAATGTGGGAAACTGTTAAAGGAATGTACAACACATGCCACAGCTGGTGTACTATCACATTAAAAATCATATTTCAGATGGCAGTGATGCATCAGGGTAAGTCTTTTGTTTTTGTCACTTTATTTAGTAAATCTGGTAAAAATACAGAAAAACAACTGTGCATGCGGTTAATCTTATTATTTGTGACTATAATGTATACAAATTCATTTAACATTGGTTGATCTTTGGATCCTTTCAGATTTCACAATCATAAAATGCAATTTAAACTGTTGATTGACTTTGTTTGCTGTACAGCTGCTTACGGTTGAATGTTCTAATTTTAATAGCGATAATTCATTTACAGATCAATGGCTGTAAATTTACATTATTAAACCTGTCACAGTGCTACATTGAGACTGTGACTACACACACACACACAGACCCATTTACCCACATACAAATATGGACTTGTGTTGTGTTGGTGTAATGAATATATGTTTAATGTCTGTTAATTGCTTTACTTTGTTGCTTTGCCCAGGTGATGTGTTGGCTGTATTTGTCTACCAGGTTTATACCTGTAATTTGTTAGTTGTTTATTGTAATGTTGAGACTCGTAATCAAAAGAAATAAAACAGACCAGATCAATAGATGTTTTCAACTTCTTTCTCTTTACTTCACACACTTCTTCTTCTCTTTTCCAACACATACAATTCTGTCTAACAGCCCCTAACGGACTGGTTCAGTATTGCAGTCCATGAACATAAATCATAGAACATAACATTCCCCTCTTTCTTTAGGAAAGAATCTTAACAAGTGGAATTATTCAACCCAGTTTCCATCCACTTATGAACTCTGTCTATAACTATAAATTTTACTTCTGTATCTTAAACTATCAGTTAAACAACATATGAATAAACATACAAACACATTCACCATATATTTCCTGTTTCATCCCTAATACAACTTTAGTGTTCTTTCATTTACTTTTCCTTTCAGTTTCTCTTTACTCTGTAGCATAGTCCTTTAACCATACTGGAGGCTGTCTAGCCCGTGTGCTCTTAACTGGCTCATACACAACATTCTCTGTTCCGGGATTAACCTGAGCATTCTCTAATGTCATTTGAGTGGTTTCTGGAACCAGAGACAGGTGAGCCGCATTCCATTTCTTCCCATCACTCAAGACATAAGTGCTCGGTCCCAACTTCTTATTCACTAACATTGGAACAGTGAATTTCCTTCCAGCCTTCGGTACATGCATAGGTTTTCTTACACGTACCCGATCTCCACACTTGAAGGGTGGTGGTTTTGCTCCACGTTTCATATCGGTGTAGAGTTTCATCTTTTGCTGAATCCGCTGTACACGGTCCCGTATGTCCATTTTTGCTTTCTCTCCCTGAGCTGCTGTGGTTGGTAGAGTGTTTAGCTTTGTACGCATCTTTCTCCCTCTTAACAGTTCAAAAGGTGACATGCCTGTGGTTGCGTGCGGCGTAGCTCTGTAGTTCAGGAGGAAATCTGTGACTGCTTGCTTCCATGGAAGTTGTTGCATTTCAGCTACTTGGATGCAGTTCTTTAAAACACGATTCCATCTCTCCACAGCACCATTCGCTTGGGGCCAGTAAACACTGCAACGAATGTGTTTTATTCCTCTTTCAGTCAAAAAATCAGCGAATGCGGAAGAAACAAATTGAGGACCATTATCACTGACTAAGGTGAGTGGATTACCTTCTCTCGCAAACACAGATGCTAGAAACTTCGTAACAGTGTTGGTCGTAACATTTGAGGTAAATGCAACCTCCGGCCACTTGCTATAGTAATCCACCATCGTAATAGCAAATCGACAGTCCTGTGTGGCTCTCTCAAAAGGTCCAACAATATCTATTGCGACTTTCTGAAATGGACCATCTGGCAGGTCCACTGGCTGCAATGGAGCTGGACACGTCCGGGCGGTTTTGTCACAGGACTGACAGGCGGAACAAGAAGCAATTGACGAATGCACTTCATAGTCCATACGAGGCCACCAGTATAAGTCTCTTAGCCGTTGTTTAGTTCGTACCACTCCCTGGTGCCCCTCGTGTGCTAAGTGAATTAATTTAGAGCGCAGTGCCACTGGCACAACTAGTCTCTGCCCTCTCAAGATGTACTTATCCTCCACAGCTAACTCATGCCTGATCTGAAAGTACGCCATGATCGTTGGATCCATTTGTTTCTGTGATTTAGGCCAGCCTTGTGTGAACTGGGCACGCAGCTTGGACAACTCTGGACAAGATTTGCATGCTTCCAGGAGATCCTTCATAGCAATGGCTTTTGAAATGTCTTTTGAAATCTCTGCTACAAGGCCTAATTCCTCTTCCTGACCAGCATCTGAATCGGGTAACGGTAAACGTGACAAACAATCAGCAACACAATTTGTTTTACCTGGTCTGTATTCGAGATTGTAGTTGAAACACAGAAGTCTGGCTGACCAGCGCGCTATCCTCATTCCTGCTCTGTTCATTCCTCTGGTGGCCAGCAATGTGGTCAGTGCTTGGTGGTCCGTCTTCAGTGTAAACTTTCTGCCCCAAAGGTAAGTCCTCCAACGTTCTACTGTCCAGACACACGCTAATGCTTCCTTTTCGACTGTACTGTATTTTCTTTCGGCTGGCGTCAATGTACGAGAAGCGAATGCTATTGGACGCTCCGTCTGATCTGGGTGCCGTTGAGAGAGGACACCTCCAATGCCGTAATCGGAAGCATCAGTGGACACAAATGTTGGCAAAAAGGGGTCGAATAAAGCTAAGGCTGGGCTGTGGACTAACAGCTGCTTTAGCCCTTGAAAACTCACCTCAGCTGCTTCCGTCCAAGTAAATCCATTCTGAGATGATCTGAGTATCTCACGCAGAGGATCTACTACCATTGCATAGTTCGGGATGAACTTGCTAAACCAAGACGTAAGACCTAAAAAGGACCGTAATGAAGGTAGGTCGGTTGGTGCAGGTGCATTTGCAATGGCTTCAACTGAGTCAGGGTTAGGATGTAGTCCCTCTTTTGAGATGTCATGGCCTAGATACCGAATTCTGCTCTGGCCGAATTTGCTTTTCTTCATATTCAGTTTTAGACCAATATCTGTGAGTCGAGTCATCACTGCCTGTAGATTGGCGTCATGGGTGGCTTTGTTTTGGCCATACACGATGAGATCATCCAAGTAGTTCTGTACTCCTGGTAAACCCTCAAGTACAGTTTTCATCATTTTCTGAAAGGCGGAGGGCGCAGAAGCCAATCCGAAAGGAACCTTTGTGAATTTGAATAACCCATCGTGTGTGATGAATGCAGTCAAATTTTGACTCTCCTCATGGAGAGGGAGTTGATGGTATGCGCTTTGCAAATCAATTTGGGAGAACACTGTAGCGCCTCTGAGCTCTGTGAAAAGATCCTCCATATGAGGCAGTGGGTAGCAGTCAGTAATTACCGCTCGATTAGGCTCTCTCAAATCCACACACACCCGAATTTCTCCCGACTTTTTTCTGGTTACGACAATCGGTGACACCCATGGTGAAGCATCAATCTTTTCAATTACTCCATCACACAGTAACCGATTAATTTCCTTGGAAACCTCCTCCCGTACACTCAGTGGTAGTCTGCGTAGTTTGTGCTGCACTGGTTTTACAGACTCATCAATCTGTACTTTGTGCACAAATCCTTTGACACATCCTGGTGAGCTGGCTGCTGCATTACATATTTCTAGCACTGGTGAAACAACCGGGCTCGATAATGTAACAATCCTATCCCCCACAATGTGACATTTTAGGGCTTTAATTAAGTCCATGCCCAAAAGTGGTGAACCCGTTTTAACCACATAGAAATTTGCTGTGGTTGCAACACCGTCATGTGACACAGAAACAGTGAAACAGCCTAAAGTTGGTAATTGTTCACGTGAGTATGTAACTAACCTCACTTGAGGTTCCTTCAGTTCACAATTTGCAAAGTGTTTCATGAACAGGGTCTCTGGAAGGATGGACACACTTGATCCTGTATCAACAATCAAATCCAGTGGTATTTTATTTCCTTGCGGTGCTTCTAACTGTACTTGGCAACGAATTTTGTCATGATACTGATTTACACACAGTACAGTCAGTTCAGGCACCACCACTTCTCTGACAGCAGCAGATTTACATACCTTTGCAAAATGTCCTTTCTTTCCACACTGATGACATGTGGCAGACGCAGCTGGACAAGTGCGTGCGTTGGCTAAGTGAGCGTTTGATCCACAGCGAAAACAGCATCTTTTATTTGAATTCTGTGGCTTCCCAGTTTGTACTGGCATTTTGTCATACTTTTGTTTACCTCTTTTGAAACTGCCCTTTGTCTTCGAGATGGCTTGAACCTGGGCATGAGATGAACCAGTAGTTGAAAGAAGTGTAGCATTTTGTACTGCCGATTCGACTTGCAACGCTAACGCGGAAGCGCGTTCTAATGTAAGTTCGGGCTCAAGTAACAATCTGTCTCTCACCGCGGACAGAAAAACCCGTTCAATCAGCTGATCTCTTAACATTTCGTCTTCCATTCCTCCAAACTGACAATCCACTGCCAGATGACGTAACTCCGCTATAAACTGACTAACAGTTTCATCAATGCGCTGTGCGCGTTGTCTGAATTTATGCCGTGCAGCGACAACATTCACTCTTGGCGTGAAATGAGCATCAAGTGCCGCCATGGCCTCTGTGGTGAGGAAGGCGGGACGAGAGCCGTGACGCGGGGCCGGTGGCGTGAGTGATAAGTGCAAGCAGCTGTGCGCGCACCGCTCCCGCATCTTATCACGGAGGAGATTGGGAGCTTAAAAGGATGTTCGGCAGGACTGTTGACGAGAGAGGACCGGGCCCGAAACTGTGTTTAGTTTGTGTATGTTTTATGGCCGGCAGTCTACCGTGAGGTGGCTGCCGGTTTGTTCAGTGTTTATTGTTTATTTAATTAAAGTTTTATTTGAATGTTCGCCGGTTCCCGCCTCCTTCCTTCCCTTCTTACGAACTTTGCTACATTGGTGCCGAAACCCGGGAGGAAGGAGGGACATGCTGTCAGAGAGCCCTCGCTGCCGAGGGTGATCGCGGTGCTGAGGAGTTCGGGCAGCGCGGACGGGGGAAGTCCGCGAGTGGCTGCCCGAGGCGGTGGTGCTGGATCAAGAAGTCGGATGGGACGAGGACCTCGCTGCCGTGCTCCTGGGTCGAGGTGGGGTGGCTGCCGTCCAGGAGGGAGCCAAGGCCCGTTCGCCGTGGGCCGAGCCTGCTGCCAGCCGCCATGATGGGGAGGAGCAGGGAACGGAGGACCAGCTGCCCTCAGCTGGAGGGCCATCGCCGGCCGCCAGGGGGCGGAGGAGGATCGAGCCATCCACCGAGCGTCCAGTACCATCGCATGGCACCGCGAGGAAGAGTTTCTCGGCTGGCTGAGGACCGAGCGACAGCTTGTCAGGGAACCGGACAATTTTTTTCTTTTCCTCTCTCCCCTCTCTCGTCCCTGTCGCTCCGGGGGCTCCCGTCTCCGTTCTTTCGTCTCGCCGGTGCATACCCCCAGGCGCCGCGGACTCCGAGACTGGCTCCCCGGGGGGGGGGAGTAGGTACAGTCTCGGTGGTGCCCCCGGCCTGTAAAGGGTGATGGGGGTATGTGGTGAGGAAGGCGGGACGAGAGCCGTGACGCGGGGCCGGTGGCGTGAGTGATAAGTGCAAGCAGCTGTGCGCGCACCGGTCCCGCATCTTATCACGGAGGAGATTGGGAGCTTAAAAGGATGTTCGGCAGGACTGTTGACGAGAGAGGACCGGGCCCGAAACTGTGTTTAGTTTGTGTATGTTTTATGGCCGGCAGTCTACCGTGAGGTGGCTGCCGGTTTGTTCAGTGTTTATTGTTTATTTAATTAAAGTTTTATTTGAATGTTCGCCGGTTCCCGCCTCCTTCCTTCCCTTCTTACGAACTTTGCTACAGCCTCATCATAAGTTGTACCGCCGTTTGGCAGAGTATAGAAAAGCCTCTGGCCTTCCGTACCGAGACAATGTAAAAGAACTGCACGAAGTCTAGCATCAGGCCATGCGTCACCTCGCGCTCCGATGACAAGTAAGTAGTTTTGGAAAATTTTCTTCCATGTAGAAAACGGTATAGCAGGCTCTCCTACCGTCGGAAGAAAACATGCAGGCATAGGTACGGATGCAGACATCCTCGTCGCCAAAATTTGTAATGTTGAGACTCGTAATCAAAAGAAATAAAACAGACCAGATCAATAGATGTTTTCAACTTCTTTCTCTTTACTTCACACACTTCTTCTTCTCTTTTCCAACACATACAATTCTGTCTAACAGCCCCTAACGGACTGGTTCAGTATTGCAGTCCATGAACATAAATCATAGAACATAACATTTATATGCATATGTGTTGTATGTTAAAGTGTGTGTGTGTTTATTTTATTAGTTTGTATTTGGTTTAATAATTTAGAATGTTGAAATGTTAAATGTACTAAATATACCTACCTCCATTTTGCTCCAACATGGTATGATCCAAGGGCGGGGCCTAGAATATAAAATGGCTCCCAAACACTCACTCAGGGTGGTTGAAGTAGGTTGGTGTGTTTTGTAAAGACAGTTTGAACTGGAAACTATAGAAGCTGATCAGGTCCATAGGATTTAGCTGAACAAGCCTGTAGATATTGTACAGTTTATTTGTTTCTTTTGTTTTTGTGTCACTTTGTTACACTGTTTTGCTGGATTCTTTTTGCACTTTGGAGAAGAGGAAACAATAAATCAATCTGTTTCCACCTCACAAGCCTTTGGTCACTGTCCATACCCATTGCTCGGGTCATCCTGTTAACAAAACCGTTTTTAAAACAACAGTATTTTGCTTTTGAAAATTGGCCGTATTTTCACTGAAATATTTCACATCTTTTGAGGTTTACGAATGTGCGGAATTACGAAGCAAATATAATGGCAGTTAATATTTATACGAGCGGAGAACTGCGTTTCTGATAAATGAACTGTTTCATTGCTCAAACTGCCTGAATAGCGTCATCTAAACCAGGGCTCTCACGTCTCACCCATTTACCGTGAGACAAGAAAACAAGAGATAACTCGTCCGGCTTTATGCAATTAACGGACGAGGCGAATTAAATGCGAAGAGGAACGAAACGTGTCTGTTACAGCATCACGTTTGCGTCCGATCTGGGTGCATCAAAGATTTATTTCAGTATTCACAGCACTGAGCATCACAACCACAGAGAGACAGCGCATGAACGGAATGACCAGAAGTCATCAGAAGTTTAGAGAGTTTTGTAGCGGCTCGCTCGCAGAGAACAGATGCGATCAGTCTGAATCATTATTATAATTTGTCTTGTATGGCCTCTCATACCACATCATCAATGCAAATTATATACAATCTCATAATGACGGTAAAATTTGCGAGCCCAGCACATCCAAAAAACAACGCCAACGGATACCCTGCGCGCAGTGCCGCTGTTAGCCATTTTGGTGCCCAAGCATAATTCCATTATGATGCCCCCCCACCATGATTTTTTTTTCCAAATTACCGGTCAACTGTGGCCTAGTGGTTAGAGTGTTGGGCTTGTGATCAGAAGGTTGCTGGTTCTATCTCAGTGCCAGCAGGTCATGACTGAAGTGCCCTTGAGCAAGACACCTTACCCCTGGTTGCTCTGCAGTAATGTGCCACTGTAAAACACTACTTGTAAGTCGCTTTGGATAAAAGCTTCTGCCAAATGAATAAATGTAAATTGATCTGTTGTGGTATAAATATATCATGTTTTAAATATATATAAATAAGAATGTAAAAATGTAAATGTTATACATCGTTAATACTAAAAGCTAAAGAGTTAAAAAGCAATGGAATTAAAAGGTATGGATTTATGGCCTAATACTATATATAGCCTAATCAAATATCAGGAACATCTATTCCTGTCATAACAATGAATTGTTAAACTGTGGACGTCTCCACAATTAGTTTTTTTACTGATAAATCAACATGCGAGCAAAAGAAAAAGCAACATTTAAATTAAATATGCCTTAGTGACTAGCCTATAATATCAGCCATCAGTGACGGATTATTTGAGCTTGTTCTTCTTTAGTTTTTTCACGAGCTACAGCTCATCATTAAAGTTGATTGTCTGAGCTTGACGCAATAAACTAAGTTTAACTGATGAGTTTTGTCTTCCTCCCATCAAACTCCTTTCATGAACTCTGAAGTTTCAGCGGCTGATCTGGGGATTCATTTATAAAACTGTGCGTAGAAACCTTCCTCAATGTGAACGTGCGCCAGAATACTTTAAAGGGTGTAGGCAAGAAAATCAAGGTTTAGAACACTTTGCACCTGCACACAATTTTCCCTTTATAAACACAGATCCCTGCAAGTGTGCGTATGTGAATCAACCTCACACACCCTGTACACGCCCATTTTTACCCATAAATAGTCAATGCAAAGCGTCTCATGAATGCTTATTCATATACTAATGAGCCTGGCATCCAATCCGCTTGTTAACCTGACGTCATGCACCATTATGGACGTATACTGTTTGCGTGTCCAACCGCTATCAGATTCCATAGAAAAAGAACAAAAAGTGATGTAAGACCCCCGATCCCATCCTTTATCTCTGTAACGAAATCACAAATGAGATTCACTGAGATTTCCATCAATTGTTATTATAATTATAGTAAAGCTAAAGATGTTCTCTGCAGCATTTACAGCATTAGACTGATCATTAACACCTCATTAAAATCACATCATTCATTAGTGGTGTCCTTCACCTGAGATCATATTTGAAGACATAATTGTAAAAGACGAATGTTTCTTAATTCTGGTTTTGTTATGAACTTCGTAAGAACCGATATCGAGAACATTTAGAGAAACGATTGTGTGAGAGCTTAATGGCTGTATTTCCAGACGTTGACATTTGATGATTATGAACAGTATTTAGGAAAATATATTTAGCTCTTTATTCACACTGCGTTCTGCAGTTATCGTATCTGGTGTGTTTATGGTTTAAACAACTAGAACTTAAATACAGAACAAAACAAGTTTTAAAGCTTGAACTGATTTATTTCTTCCATGCAGTCTCCTGTAAAACATGTATGATGATACAGTACAGATTAAAGACACACACAACTAGAACAGTAAGTGTTATCTTGTGTTTCTTCAACTGTGAAATGTTTTTCTCCACTCTGAGTTCTCGTATCCTTCTTGAGCAGGGCTGGACTCGGACAGAAAAAGGGCGCTGGCATTTTTGCTCAGACCGGCCCACCACAATCGGTCGGACACAACCAACCAGTACACCATCCTTGCGGTCCCTGTAGATATGCATATCTACTGTTCCATTCCCAAAAAAAACTACAAAGCTGAGAACTAAGTGCCATGGACCAGTGTACCAGTGCAAGTGGACCAGTGTACTTACTCTCTCTTGACTGACTCCCTGGTGATAGACCTACACCTACTTGCGGTGTGATTCGCGTGAATTGAGCGTTAGCAAGGTAAGCCAAACAATCCAAAAGTGGGACGAGACAGCGGGTTATTACAGAGCTTGCACCGTGCTGACATGTCATCTGTGCGATTCAATTTCCTAGCACAAACCAATGGGCAGCGCTGCGCCAACCAATCCGCTTCACTGACCAATTAAAACATATACAAGTTCATCGGGCGCAACTCATTTACATTTTACCCATAAACCTCTGCTATTATTAACGTAAATAGTTGAGGTAAAATGGCTAGGGGCAAAACGTACAATAATAAAATAAATTACCTGAACATGTAAACTGTCTGATATAATTACCAGGAGGTTGATGTGCTCCTCAAGACTACGACATTGGAAGTCATTGATGTTTCTGCATTGCACAGGTCTTTTTTCGTAGCCTCTATATTATAGAGTCTATACATATGTGCGGTTCTTCAAAGTATCGATACACACAACTACCGTTTACTTGTAAACTATTAAAGATAATAATAAAAAAAGATTATGCATTTCATCCTGATTTCCTTTGTCTTCTGTAGGGAAAAACTGAAAGACTGCAGAAGAGATCCAATGTAAATATTTTTAAGGAATTTTTTTATTGTACATTTGAGTGTACGGTTTGCACTGTTGAAATTGGTGGGCACAGCACTGGTGGTGGCACTAGGAAACACGGAGCAATCAGAGGAATCGGATCCGGGGACCAAGAATGACACAGAAGTGTATTTCACTCAAAGTCAAAGTTTACTAAAGATGGGTTCAGTATATATATATGCATAAGTGAGGAAGTGACGAACATATCACTTATTTCTGCACATCTCACACAATAACAAGATAACACAATAAATCTGACATTTGTTAGGTTAACGTGTACTGAGCACGCCTTCATAATGGAGATCCCTCAGACAAAACATATATCTGTCCTGCATGTTGAAACAGCTGGGACACAGAGAATTCTGGATTTTCACAACGAGTCTATATGTCTATCTTCAGCCTTCCATAGCACATAATGCGCATAGACTCTCAACAAAATCCATGTCCTCCATTTCACAATTAGATGGGAGCCACCTGACAGAAGCCCCTTCCATGACGCCCAGTATGCCAGATTACCGGCCCAGCCCTGGAATCCTGAGGTTACTCATAAGCCCTTCCACACTGAAGTCATGCAAAAGACACTGATGACACACTAAAGGTTTCTCACCAGTGAATCCTCATGTGTGTCTTAAGGTTTCCTGTTTGTGTAAAACTCTTTCCACACTGTAGACATGTGTGAGGTTTCTCTCCAGTGTGAATTCTCATGTGTGTCTTAAGGTGACTCGTATCTGTAAAACTCTTTCCACACTGTAGACAAGCGTGAGGTTTCTCTCCAGTGTGAATTCTCATGTGTGTCTTAAGGTGACTCGTATCTGTAAAACTCTTTCCACATTGTAGACAAGCGTGAGGTTTCTCTCCAGTGTGAATTCTCATGTGTGTCTTAAGGCTTCCTGTTTGTGTAAAACTCTTTCCACACTGTAGACATACATTAGGTTTCTCTCCAGTGTGAATCCTCATGTGAGTCTTAAGGCTACTCGTAGCTGTAAAACTCTTTCCACACTGTAGACATGCGTGAGGTTTTTCTCCAGTGTGAATTCTCATGTGTTTCTTAAGGTTACTCGTAGCTGTAAAACTCTTTCCACACTGTAGACATGCGTGAGGTTTTTCTCCAGTGTGAATTCTCATGTGTTTCTTAAGGTTACTCGTAGCTGTAAAACTCTTTCCACACTGTAGACATGTGTGAGGTTTCTCTCCAGTGTGAATTCTCATGTGTGTCTTAAGGCTTCCTGTTTCTGTAAAACTCTTTCCACACTGTACAGAAGTGTGAGGTTTCTCTCCAGTGTGAATCCTCATGTGTGTCTTAAGGTTACTCGTAGCTGTAAAACTCTTTCCACACTGTAGACATTCATGAGGTTTCTCTCCAGTGTGAATTCTCATGTGTGTCTTAAGGCTTCCTGTTTGTGTAAAACTCTTTCCACACTGTAGACATGTGTGAGGTTTTTCTCCAGTGTGAATTCTCATGTGTGTCTTAAGGTTACTCGTAGCTGTAAAACTCTTTCCACACTGTAGACATGTGTGAGGTTTCTCTCCGGTGTGAATCCTCATGTGAATCTTTAGGTGACCTGTTTCTGTAAAACTCTTTCCACACTGTAGACATGCGTGAGGTTTCTCTCCGGTGTGAATTCTCATGTGTGTCTTAAGGTAACTCATAGCTGTAAAACTCTTTCCACACTGTAGACAAGCGTGAGGTTTCTCTCCAGTGTGAATTCTCATGTGAATCTTTAGGTGACCTGTTCTTGTAAAACTGTTTCCACACTGTAGACATACATGAGGTTTTTCTCCAGTGTGAATTCTCATGTGAATCTTTAGGTCACCTGTTTTTGTAAAACTCTTTCCACACTGTAGACATACATGAGGTTTTTCTCCGGTGTGAATCCTCATGTGTGTCTTAAGGCTACTCGTAACTGTAAAACTCTTTCCACACTGTAGACATGCGTGAGGTTTCTCTCCGGTGTGAATCCTCATGTGAGTCTTAAGGTTTCCTGTTTGTGTAAAGCTCTTTCCACACTGTAGACATGCGTGAGGTTTCTCTCCGGTGTGAATTCTCATGTGCTGTTTTTCACTCTTTTTGTCTCCTGTTCTCAGAGCTTCTTCCAGTGAAACTTTCTGGAATCTTTGTGCACGTTGATGTTTCTGATCAGCATCTTTTACTTCATCTTGACTGTCCTTATTCACTTCCATCATATCTGAAGGGAACAAAACTATCTGTTAAACACAGTTTTACAATTGTACAAAACAACATCACAAGACAAGATCATAGTTTCATTTTCAGGGTACACAGTCATTCAGTGCACTGAGTATTGCTTTGGATAAAAGTGTTTGCCATATAAGATGAACACATCCTAAGAGAATATTTTAGTTTAAATTACAACATAAAATGAGCTTAGACTGTACATTATTGACATTTGTATTTGATTGACAAAATGTATTCATTGTGCAATCCAGAGAGCAAATGTATGTTTATTATAATCATTTTTTGATACAGAATTATGTGTTTTAAAATTAAAATAATTACTGCCATGATATCTCAGTGGTTTGGATTGAATGAATCAAGTATAAATCAAGAATCAATGCAAAACTTTTTTAGGTACAAAATAAAAGTCATCAGATGTGAAATAACACTACATAGTCTTCACTGTATAAATTGAATATAGATCAATCCTTATTAGAGTCACACCAGTCAAGAGCATTGAGTGACGATTTTCTTTGTCTTTTCTTGTTTTATTAACAATAATAACAGACTGTGATTTATTAAGCTGCTGTCACTTTAAGTTCAGTACAGCAGAAACGATGCCCCCAAAAATATAGTCGAGTAAAAGAAAGAATGACAACTAAAAACCAACAGACTGTGTCTCATGTAGTCGAGTAAAAGAACAAATGCATGTTTTCTTTTCAATAAGACGATAAAAAACCAACAGACTGATGAAAATGTGAAACAAAGGGTCAAAATGCTGTGCTCTACAAACTCAAAGCAGAACGATGGTCACCTTATAGCCAAACATGTGATTCTATTGAACCTTTACCAGATCACAACCAGATCAAGTTATGATCATTTTATGCAGTTTAGTGATTCACTTTCAATTCTAATCTTGTGCATTTGTGGTTTATCAAATAAATTAAAGCTTAATAATTCCTCCACTGTCAGAAATAAAGATTTAAAAACAGAAACCAACCTCTGTGTTCTTTAGTCCTCTGAGTTTCTGTTGTGTGAAGTTCTGGATCTCTCGTGTTCTCAAGCTTCTCTTCCACAAACTCCAACAACTGTGTGAAGATTTCAGTTCTTACACCTGAAGTGATTCTTCTGCTTGTTGCTTTCTGGTATTTATTTGTGGTTTGATGTAGGAGGAGCTTTACTTAAGGTGTCAATCACTGTTGGTGTGAACTGGAGGTGTTAGAGAGACATTGTCAATAACTCAACTCAGCTTCACTTATATAACCAGTGGCGGCCGGCCAATAGAGGGCGCTAGGGCGCCGCCCCCCTTAAGCCACAAAAAAAAAATTTAAACAATTAAAACAAAAATAGTAATAATAATGAGAAAAACATCAGTATGTCAATATTTGTGTGTTTTAAATATGGAATGCACCCAGTAATACATGTAAAATATGATACAAAATCATATTTGCAACCTTTCCTCTGCCTGTCTGACCGCTTCATCAGCTCTGGGGCGATAGAGAAAGCGCCCCAAGGAGGCGGGTCTATGTAGCAGTTAAGCCAATTGCTAATTTAAGATATGAATGTATGACATAAAATTTAGCCAATCAGCGTTCTTAAATAGAATCCAAGAAGGGCGATCATTTTATCGCCCCAAGCCCTGATAGAATAAGGACTGGGCTCTAGGGGCGCCATTTTTACTAAACGACAATGGCGAGCGCGGACGTTACTCCTCCAAGACCCAACCCTAACTCGGTGAAATCTCTCCTCCAAGATCCGTTTGAGAGGAGAACTTTGTCGGAGAAAGTTCGGGTGAAAGAGCTGGGCCCAGATCAACCTGACCTCTCAATCAAACAGCAGGCTAGCGAAAAAGGGAAGCAGTATATGCGCGGCTTCTCCCGTAGCTTCACACACACACACACACGTTTCTTTGTATATAGTTGACCTTAGCATAAAAATCATTCAGTTATATATGGTACTCTAAAAAATGTTAATAGTGTGTTTGCTAATATTACTGTATATATGTTTTGTATCAATTAATTGTTGCAGTTCTGGAGCACATTAACAATTAGTTACATTTAGTTTGATCATAAAATACTTTATGCTATTCTTCCAGTCAAAGGTTTGAGTTCAGCCACTTGATATCCATTTCTATATTATACATCCTTTATACAGTGTAAGAATTCCTATAAACTTTATAATAATTTAATGTTATTGTCCACTTTCCACTCTGTTCTGACAGCATGCATATTGTGTTGCCTATAT
This sequence comes from Barbatula barbatula, assembly GCF_947034865.1. Classification (NCBI taxonomy): domain Eukaryota; kingdom Metazoa; phylum Chordata; class Actinopteri; order Cypriniformes; family Nemacheilidae; genus Barbatula; species Barbatula barbatula. The sequence continues at coordinate 4,127,314 of NC_136769.1, forward strand.
ACTACCAATGGCACCAACAGCCTTTCCAAAAGATGTTACTTATATGTAGAAATAGTCAATTGTTTACAAGTTCAGTTTAAATGCAAATAAAAGGCTTGTGTTTGTGCATCATGATGTTTATGTTTTTGTGTACGAATGCCTCAACTTTTTAATATTGGCATTAAATAATTACTGACTATTTCACTGAGCACTGCTGTCCTGCAGTTTGTGTTAAATTTTATTGCGATGGTTACGGAAACAAAAAAGTATGGCACAGCCCCACCGAGAATATTTTTCACCAGCCGCCACTGTATATAACATCACTAAAAACAACAATTGTTGACCAAGATGCTGTCCACTATATCAAATACCAACATTTATCTCCATGTGTAACATAAATGACAAAAACATCTCGGCCACATCACAAATCAACTACAGAAACCCAAGCAAAGTGAGAGCAGTTGTCATAAAAACATCTAACAATGTTCAATTTCTTTGGTCTTATTTATGATGGATAAATATTCAACTGCTTATAATTTATTATGATTATAAATATCAATGATTGTAGCAGTTTGATTATCGATATATACTATCATGAAAAAATATTGCGCTGTAGTCTATCGATATTTTTGCACAAACTGACAGAAATTGGCTGCAAATCGAAATTCAGAATAAAAAACGATTCAATTGAAAAGAATGAGAGTTAAATCATTCAATAACTTCTGAAGGACTTTGATTTGACCGGTTACAACAAGACCCTCAGGTTATAAAACTGTCTGGTGTTTTAAATCACAGAAGTTTTGAGCTTTTAAAATCGATATCAAATTCTGCCTATTTAAAACACAAACATCTGTTTTGTGAGGACATTTCCATGAGAGTTTAAGATATCAGCATAATGACGAAAATGGGAACTATTGGTGTAGAATAATGACAGCTGTTCACACTGATGTGTCTGTTATACTGAAACAAAAAGAAAACGTTCATGATCATCAGCAGAAGACCGGCAGCTCTATTAACACCAATGGATGTGTTTTCACTGTTAGGCTAATGTCACTAATGAAACAAACCTTTCAGGACAAACATACAAATCAGGATTTTGAGTCTCAGTATATATGAACTAAACATGTTTTATATCTTCCTCACTGTGCTCCTGTGTTTTGTGTTCATCTCTTGTGCTAAGACTGACTCAACTCTGAATACATCAGACCAAATCCCTCTGAATTCATCTGATCAAACAGAAAATGTGCATCATGTTAAGACCATATTATATATTATACTGAAGGAAACTAGGTTTTATAACTTCTCCCTCAGTATTTGAAACTGCTTGAATGGAGCTGAAGGGGTTGGCTCTTTACAGTTATTATTTGGTTAAGTTGTTTCTTTCCTTTTTCATAATTTAGTTAATTTGAATGATTGATTGTTTGTTTCTTTATCAGTGACTGTGGTTTATCTCATTAGATAAACTAATCCAGTTAATACATTTATATATATATCTTGTCTGATTCTGTCTTATTACTGAATTGACCAAGGAATTATTGTCACAATCTGAGAGAGAGTGCAGGTGGAACACAAAAGTTTATTAAGGACAAAGTCAAATGAGAGTCACACTCGAGCCAAGCTCGGAAATAATAAATACGGAGGTAGTCGAGAAGGCTGGGGTCGGTCGATCCGCGAACAGAGTCCAGTGGGGCAATGACAGTTCAGAAGAGGGACAGGCAATCGTCAACCGAGGGGCGAACTTTATCATAGGGGTGAACCCAGCTAACAATTTTTGGTTCCCAGAACGTTCCCCGAACGTTCGCTTTTGGTTCCCAGAACGTTCCCCGAACGTTCGCTTTTGGTTGCCGGAAAGTTACTTTTTAAGGTTCGCTTTCGGTTCTCCAGGAAAGATTTCTTACCGGCAATAAAACGTTCCGGGAACCTTAAAAATAATGTTCTGGGAAGGTTCCCAACTTTCATTTATTCCCAATATATATGCAACATTAATACAACAAATTCATCAATTATATCTATATAAAAATCATCACATAAATCCATGTTTTTATCCAGTCTTTAATTGTAGTCAAAAATATTTCTTAAAACAGAATCAGAAGTTAAAGAAAACAAAGGTTTATTACATTTATGATATATTATACTATATTATATAATTTAATTCTAAATAAACATCAACACGTGCAAAAATACTGCATGCCAAAAACAAGTATACACACACACAACTATAGAATTAATACGATCCTCTGTTTAAATTGGGAACTCGTGTGAACTCTGGAAATGGAATGTCTGCCACCACCGTTATCTGCAAAAGTAACAAAGAAAATTCAAATTTAGACTAACAAATGAATGAAAAATTTACTAGCATGAAAGTTCAGTTTTTAAACCGAGTCCAATCATTTATCTTTTTATTTACCGCTAGATGTCGCTGTGGGATAGGGTATTCAGAACTTTAAATAAAACAATGCATTCCTTTCACTGGTCAAAATATTTGAACCTGTAGTTAATAGCTATACTAAAACTTTTTACAATATACTTTGATTATATTGTCGGATTACCATTTTAAATTCCTGTGTGGGGCAAATTTCAGGACTAATGCGATAAGATCTTCCACATCAATCGCCTTCAACGTCCTGAAGTTCTTCTGTGTTGCTTCTAGAAATAGAATTAATTAATCACAGTTGAAATGTAAAAGTCTGATAAATGAAAACACATTTGATTTGAATAATTTTAATAATGTGCTTTTTAAACGATTTATTTTAAGAAAGTTATTTAGGGGATTTAAGTGTTCCAACAACACAGTTTTGCTAGGACATTTGCTATATCGAATTTAAATCAATAGGCTAATGCCAATAGATTTGGCACACACCAAGTCAAAAAAAAAGTTGTATATATTTTCTACAGGTGTTGATTTCTTTAATTTAATTGACATTGAGACAGACAGCATTAAGATCTACTGTATGCAAGGATCTAATAAAATGTTAGACATTAGATTTTTCACCAACAATTAACAAATAATGAATGAATTTAATTGAATCCTAATTTGTAGTATCATCAGGGTGGTGAACACAAAATGACAATCTGGATGGAGTAATCTGTGCGTCTAATAACTGCGTTAAATTTAGCTACATGATTTAAGCAATATGAACATGAGGATTCAGGTAAATTGACGAAAGAACACGTACTTATTATAATCGTGCAAATTCTGAGGCTTTGAAAGGCGAGTTTGCCTTTCCGCCCCTTTAGGCTGTAGGCACTCAGCACTTCAGTCGAGGCCACTTTACGCAACATTTTGCGAACAGTGGCACCTTCATCTGCTCCCCCAAGGGACCGTAGGTAGTTCAACTAGAACAACAAAAACACAACACTTTGCCACATTAGAATTATAATATGTGCATTTTGAGCAGTTTTGAGATATTGAGTAACAGTTTAAACATTCATATAGCAAAGATGGGGAACAAATCTTTAAAATATCAAAATCCTTTCAAAATTGTAATTGGGGTTTTTAGAACAGGTTGAGTGCAGATAAATTCCGAAAAAAAATCCCTTTCCGCTTGGAATTGTAGGGTTCTATCTGGCAAAACATTAATTAAAACAATTTCTAAACAGTTCTCACAAACTTAGCATAATTTCACACTGTTAGCCTATTTTAGGTTAACAAAACGAATAAGAATCTGTCGAAATCTACACGCATTGTATTGAGCCAGAATCGTAATTATGACAGGCCATGTAATTTGTCATTGTCTTCTTACGAGAAAGATCTTAAGAAAATATTTTTAACATTCGTTACTGATGCGGATACAGGTGCTGATACACAGTAAATCCGTATCAGCACCTAACGTACTATTGCTCTTATGACATTTCGCTTATTGCTCCCTGAACTCTTTGTAAGTCGCTTTGGATAAAAGCGTCGGCTAAATGACTAAATGTCAAATGTAAATGCAAGCAGTCGCAAAATGTACACAATTTGGGCTATATAAAAATCTAATAATATTGTAAATAACTCATGTGACGGAAATGCCAGACTTTATAATTCCAATGTGACGACTATCCGACACAAAAGCATTTGTAAACAAAGTTTGAATGATATATATATATATATATATATATATATATATATATTTATACAGTACATTTATATTACAGTGCATTTGGCAGACTTGAATGCTGTGATAATTCATTTGCGCAGTATAACTATTTAAAATACTGAACAGTAGTAGATTTGTTTACATTGCTCTGAAATCAGAGTATCTTACATATTAGAAAACTGTACATATTTAGAAGTCTGTCAAATTTCAAATTGTAAAGTGAATATCTTTAATGCTCAAATAGGCACATTTCAACTGCTGTATTTATTACCATCTTTGTCCTTTTGTCGCAGTTTTCCAGCATTTTGTCCAACTGTGTGAAATCCTGTAATGTTTGGCAGGGTCCATCAATAATATCTTCATCTGCCATGTTACTAGGAGCCAGAGCAGCCAATATTGTGCGTTGCATAGCAAGGATGTCCTGTTGGTTTTCAACCAGCTCCTGTAATTTCTGCAGGACCTTTGTGCGATAGTCTGTGGACAAATTATATTAGAAAATACTGTAGCTTTTAAAGTTGAGAAATTTTGCAGAAATTTTTAATTTGATTAGATGACTTTCCAACTCTGAAAGCATACATGTTTAATTCATTTAACAATTAAATATACATTTTACATTTACATTTATTCATTTGGCAGACAAGTAGTTTTTATACATTGGCACATTACTGCAGAGCAATCAGGGGTAAGTAGAACCGGCAACCTTCTGATCACAAGCCCAACGCTCTAACCATTAGGCCACAACTGACCCCTGAAAATATTTTCACCAAGGGAGGCTGGGGACATTTACATTTATTCATTTTGCAGTTGCTTTTATCCAAAGCGACTAATATTGAGAAAAAAACAAGATGTTCGTCCAAGTAAAGCAATATTCTTAAGTGCCAGTAATGCAAAGTTTCAGATACAACATGCCAATGGACCCACTTGAGGGTCAGAGGTCCACTCCCTTATCTAATAAAATCCTGTGTGAAACTGTATGGATGTTTGCCTCAAACAACTACGTAAGCTTACTTTTTGTGGCCTCTTCAGTTGGGTTCTTTGGCTCATTCAAAAGAAGATTTGATACTGTTGTGGAATGAAGACAAAATGTTATATGTGATACAGTCTATCAAAAGCAGGCTTAAATTTCAAACTACAATGCGAATTAACAGGCATCAAAGTTTAATTTCAACATTTTATTTTACTCAGATTTCAATCTTTAATATGGCATTAAACCGTCAATATCAACGATATAAAGAGACTTTTCACAGAATGTTACTTATATTATGTAGAATTGTTTTTATGTAAAAAAAACATCTAAAAAGACTTTTAACTGAGTTTTCACAGGCACACACGTTTGTTTCTAATAATAATTGTAATAATTGTAACTCAATGAAAATTTGTTACACACCTTGATGGAGGGGAGACACATTTGTCAGTGAGGACTCTGGTGAAGATTCATCTGCTTTAGAAAATAAGTTATTTTAGATAGAGCTGGTATGGATAAACATCAAAACTATTTAAAGACGTCTTCTTACAGAATAAGTCTGGTGATCTTGTAATTTGTTGTCGCTCTGTGGATGAGACAGAAAAAATATATCAACCCAAATCTATTTGAAAAGATCTTACATTTTGCTAAACAGTAAATGCACATACATACAATATAAAAAAGATATCTATATTTTGCTAACCCTTGCCTTGTGGGAAAGTTTTAGGCAAAGGCTGATCTGAAAGTAGACGTAAAACAGACATTTAAAAGACATCCATAGGGTTGCTTTTGATTTTTAACACTTTTCAAAGACAAAACCGATAATTCAAGATTATTGAATTCAAGATTATTGACGTGACTCATGAAACGACTTACATTTGGGTGGAACAGGTTTTGAGATTCTCTTTTTCTTTATTGGAATATCTCCGCTGTCATCTAAAATACACATGAATGAAATTTTAGTTCATGGAATCTCGAAAGACAAAGACATAAATCAAACCATTCAAAATTCACCATTTAACATACATCACATTCTTTTGTGCATTTGACTTTTTGTAAGGCTTTTTTACGTTTAGAGATTTCATATTTTGTAAAATTGGCAGGGTAAATGTAGATCTGGAATAAGAGCGCAAGTGGCTGTTTCCGAATCTGCTTTAAGGACGGGTAAACTTATCTTATCGTGCCAGGCGCATGGTCTAAAGGGTTTTCTATATTATCTTAAATAATCATGTGTTTTGATGGCAAAATGTGAAGCAAACCAATCAGAGGATCATCTTCCATTCCATTTAAAAGACGTTTTTTGTTCTGGCCATGGCATATCCACCATTTAAACTGCGGAAAATAAGAACTGCGGGTGTACAATAGGGTCCCTGCTGATTGGTGACAATCATCATATTCATTTTATCATACCAATCTTGTGATACTACCATGTGAAATTCAACAGTATTATGACAATAAGATATTCCTAAGAATAAAAAACATTATCGACAAAACATTTACATTTAGCAGACTTTTTTATCCAAAGCGACTTACAAAGAGTTAAGGGAGCAATGAGCGATATGTGATAAAAGAGCAATAATACAATAGGTGCTGATACGGAGTTACTATTCAACAAAAGCTAGACCACTACCTGTTGAGAGAAAAAGGGTTAGTTTTTTTCATTTGTCTGTCAAGTATTCACAGAAGAAACAATTAAAATGTATATCATTTAGACAGAAGGAATCAGCACATCAGCAAATTATGAACAATTGTTAGAATTAAGAAAAATAGCTTAAATTTATGAATGCCAAAATTCATGCTGTGGCGAGATAAATGTACACCACTTTTCAAGGGTCATAAACTGTGCAACTTTGTGTATTTTGCTGTGTGATGTTCAGAGTTATGTTTATCTGAAGAGGTTTTTGATTGTCACCATTAAGGTTATGATAAATTTGATATCTATGGGTTTCATGCAAATAATATAACAAGTCATTACTTTTTCTTCTTCTGCTGACTAACAGTATGTATAATAATAAACTTTATTTTATATAGCGCCTTTTATACGTTGCATCTCAAAGCGCTTCACAGAAACTTATAGATTAAATAAAATAAAAGTTAAAAAAACATACATTAGAGTAAAAAAAATCACTTGAATGCTTGCCTAAAAAATTCGTTTTAAGTGAAGTTTAAAAATCTGTGGCAGCGACCGGTAATGGTAAGACTTTAAAAGTAATCAATTGTCCTTGCCATCTTGTCCTGCTTTCATGTTAAGAACGATGCTTACTTTTATGCTGTACTGGGCTGCATTTACTAGAGACCCTAGGCGTCCGGTTTGTGCTCATGAAAATAGCACATAAGCAATTCAAATACAGTAATTGTTAATTTACAAAAGTATTTGTAAAAAGTATTTATCATAAATAATTTAAACACTTACCATCTGAGGAGATATTATTATCAGAGTGAAATCTGCTTGGCTTTTTGTGTGGCCTCTTTTTAATAGATGTGTCCTCTGTTTCAATATTGGACGTCTCTGTGGCGCGCTGGCATTTCTGGAGGGCTTTTTCAAATGAGTCTGAAAAATATAGCTTGTTGTTAAATACTACATTTATGCTTGATTACGGGGTGCAGGTGCAGTGAATTAGAACTCCAGTGATGCATATTGTGCTGGGCCTGGAGTCTCTGTTACGCTACAAGAAGCACTTTTTTATCATGAATAATTACGGCTAAAGGGTGTTTTTAGGCACGTTGGAAGACTAAATTGTATAATTTCAGTAGGCAAATCGGTGATCCCTACAACACCCTCATTATAAGGCAATGCACATTAAAGCAACAACCTTAAAATAATCTCTCTAAAATTGTTTTAGTAGTAGGACTATAACCTATACCTGTTTGTTGCCAAATCTTCTTAATGGGGTAGCGCCTCCACTTTTGCTTGTCTGGCATTGCATTCTTTTTTACCAACTTCCTTGTGTTGGTAAATGTCCAGTAACAGAATGTTCCCTATAAAAAGGTTAATCTTTAGTATTGTAAGTTAATGTTTCATTAAGGTTTTTTAAAGACAAAAGCATACTTCGGTGGCTTCCTCCAACCATGTCGTTGGGACAATTTCTATAGAATTGTCATCTCCAAATTCCACAACCGCAAAAGTTTTTTTCTCCATCTGTTGAGAGACAAATAAATACATCAATTACAGTATGTCTTGCTTACATATATTTTCAATATTAAAGTTTCATTTTAAAAACTCTGCACACAGTCAGGGAAACCAGATTGTGAATAACTTTTCATTGGTTTCACAAAAAATGCATCCATGGACAGCATCTTCCAAAATTCAATTCATACTTTGTCACCTGCAAAGAGACTTTTTATTCATTTTTCAGCACATTTATTAAATGCTTTAACAGTTGATTAAAAAAAGATTGAAAACACATTCCAAACATAGCTAATTGCGATTTCAACAGGAAGCCCTATACATTATGTCTTTGTTTACACTCATCACCATGTTTAAGTGAAAGAGTTTTGCCAAAATGGCTTTGATGATTATTTTGTTTGGAAATATGAAGATGATGGAGGGGGAAATGAGCAATAAAAAATGGAGTGAAAGACCAAGAGCATCAACCTCTTATATGATATGGGTCACAGTAGGTAACCATGTTGAAAACCATTGGTCTCTCTTTGAGAGAGACTGGTCTAAGGGGCAACCAAATCTGCACAGTTTGCCAGATGCATCAATAGTATGAAATATCTGATAAAACAACAAGTGAGGTGAGCATCCTATAGATATCTGAACTACATATTACCGTAAGAGATTAACTGTTTAGCCAAGATCCATGATGATAATGTAAACTGCATGAAGAGATTTGACAACATGGCTTCAAAGCTTGTTAGCAATAAAACACTGGAAAGATGATTACATAATTAACTATGTGCAGGTACACTATCTCAGCAACTTGTATATGCTTTAAATAATTTTTTGTAATAGCTCAAAGTTTTTTTTTTTTGGGCCTACCTGATAGACATGATGAATTTTGTATCATTTGATAGAAATTGTTAGCCAGGTTTGCCATGATGGATGACATGATGAATTTTGTATCATTAGATAAAAATTTGTAGCCAGGTGTGCCATGATGGATGCCATGATCAATATTGTGAAATTTGTAGCCAGGTATGCCATAATGGAATTTTAAATATTATGCAAGATGGACAAAAAAACAATCTCCTGGTTTTTTTCCAGCATTATGGCAGGTCTTGTCAACTGTCGTTCTTGCACAAGTTTCACTATGCATTGTCTTGACTGGACTTTGAAACAGCCAATTATTCGTGAATCGCATGGGTCTATGAAAAGTGGTTCACATTTTTCGAACACTTTGCACAATACCACAGGGGAGCCAGACTCATCCGACTCGACCCTCTCTTCGATGGCCTCACAACATTTTCCCTCGCCAAGAATGAAGGCATTGTTTGGTCTTGACAATTTGCACTTTGCGGCCACCACAGATTGAGTCTGTGGAGAGACTGAAATCTCCATCAACCGCTTGGCCACTTGAACAAGTGGTTGTTTTCCTGACCTCACGAGTCGCTTGAGCTTTCCAAGAAAATTCTCAAATGGGAATGCGCTGCAAGCATCAAGACTCCCAAAATGAATTGCTTCTGCAGGTAGGTGTATCATTGAATGGATGTTGTACACCATGAATTGCTCGCCATATAGGTCTTTTGTTTTTGCGACAAAGTAAGTAATCAGCTCAGTGCTGAACTTGTTGTAGTCGACTGCCAAGCTGGGTGAAAGAAGAAGGCTCAAGGCAACACTGAATGCCATGAAGTGGTCGTACAGCTGGTCAGACAGTATTCCCTTTAGCACAATCTTGCCAGTGTACACAGCAAACTGACGCAGTTCGGTTGCCTTCCACCTGTCTATGTCCTCTAGACCCCTTGGTTTTCTGGGAAAACAGCTTGGAATAGCTTTCCTGAATGACAGAAGTCTTTGGGTCACCTCTTTTATTTGACCAGCAGACATTCGGACCTTTCTGTCTCCTCTAATCCACTCTGTGATGAGTTTTCTCATAACACCCAAACAGGCTTGGTGCATGTAATCAATTGGGAATTGCACTATCATGTCCAGCGGCAGCCTCAAAAAAGGAGACACTGGAATGGACTCATTTTCCTCCCGTCTGATCATTTCAGCACGATGTGTGTCGTCACTACGTAGGATGAGGTTGTCCACCTTTGGGTAGGTCACTCGGCCAGAAACCCATCTGCCCTTCTGTGTGCATTTGTGTTCATGCACACCCATAATAGCCAGAATATTGCTTGATCTTTTTTACCATTGCTCTTGCTGGTGCATCACAGACAACACATCTAATTTTTACTTGTTTTCCCTCTAAACCATTGTCAAGGAGTTCCTGAACATCTATCATAGTTTGTTCAATAAAATCCAGATTTGTTGGTTTGGAAGGACCAAGTGTCAGTGTCACTGGAAAGACTCTGGTGGGTGTCAGATGAATAGCACAGAGAATGGGCCAAAGATGTGCCCTGCTGCTTTTGAAAAGAGGCAGTCCATCGATGTTAAAGGATATTTCCAGTGTTCTTACTTGTTCAGTCATCTCATTTGGGTAGTGCTTTAGCTGCTCAATTAGGCTCTCTCTTAAGTTTAAGTGAACACACTGCATCCCTGACATTGTCAATGTTTTGATTTGTCTTGGGGTTCTGAGCAAGGTTCTTGCTGTTGAAGGCAGTTCTGGGTGTCCATGTTTCTGAAGTCCTCTCAGAAGGTCATCAATTGCATTATGTGTTATGAGGTGTTTCATACTCCACTCCTGCAGAAACATTTTAAGTGAGGCTGGGGGCATTTCCACATCTTCAGTCCCTAAACTACAGTTTGCCTCACTGACTGCATCAATCCCACTCTCCTGTCCCGAGCTGCAGTTTCCTTCAATGACCCCATATTCCACACTCTCATGCCCTGGACTGCAGTTTTGCTCACTGCCTCCAGTCTCTACACACTCAAAAGCACTTTGCATGTCAGCGTCATGGTCATTTCTTTCCATCATTTCGATAGGATCTTGTCCTTGTTGAAGTGTAATTGGATTGCATTGTAATTGTTCTCCGACTATCCTTTCAGCCAGTGACCTTCGGGCACATTTCCACTGCCTTGTGTATCGCTGCCTCCTGGATTTGGAGTCCATGCTACAGTAAATCAAAATATTTGATTTCATGTCAAATATTGTTTGGAAATATTTTGCAATATTGAGTATAATGTGAATACACTATATGGCCAAATGTATGTGGTCACATGATTAATTAATATTTGGTTTATTAATAATCTCTCTGCTCTGTAGGTTTGGGCAATACACTGTATCTTCTTTTACACTCAGGAAACCATTATGTGGATCTTTCTATTGGCCTGCTTTATGCATGGTTATGCTAAACTGTTTTTTAATCTCCACTCACAATTTAAAAAATAAAAGAGTAAATCTAAAGTTTGCCATAACTAGAATGGTCCACAGCTGCGGAGAAAAACAAGAAGCCATTCCAAAATAATTTTCTAATTTTCTAAATTTAATATTTATAGATATGTGTTTCAGTAATATAGTCGTTTTTGTTTCATTCTGTGAACTAGTGACACCAAAGTGTTCCCTGACAGCAAGCAACCAGTTAATCAATGTAAAACATTATTGATTTGTCAATATTAATTACACCGATTCAATGTCAATTTTGCTCCTGCAATTACTGTTGAATTTTTTATTTATTTCAACAAACCATCATTATTGTGTTCAGATTTAGCTGTTTTTTGACTCTTGTATTTTAATGTTAGGGTTTCTTCGGCTGTCCATGTGGGCTTTTGCTGAAACTAGGATCTTTGTATTAGCACCTATTGTATTATTGCTCTTTTATGACATATCACTTATTGCTCCCTGAACTCTTTGTAAGTTGCTTTGGATAAAAACGTTTGCTAAATGACTAAATGTAAATGTAAAAAGGATTTTAATGAAACACTATTTTAAACATTGAAAGTGGAAGGACAGTTCATTTATTGAAAGCCCATGATTCCAACTACAGCAAACACAGATGACAACAATGGTGCTTTTTTGAAATTTCAACAAGAAAAAAAGTTTTTATTCATGTTTAAACAACACAATAATAATGTTTTTACATGTCTTTTAGGATCATTTCGAAAACTAATATAATAAAATAATCCACATTTTTAAAACAAACACTTCTTTGCAGTGTCTCAGTCTTTTGCTTTGCTGTTTGGTTGCTTTATATCATTCCTGGGGGTCAGTTGTGTTGTAATTTAACAAACACAGACTGGAATTATCACAACATGCGCAGAAAGGCAGATTAAATAACCAAACAAATGAAATGTCTTGATTTGTTGGTAGTTTTATCTTATTTTATTGCTTGCTGTGCCCTATTTTTAGTGCCCTATTTTGAATCCCTATTTTCTAATTTCATTTGTATTCATTTAAAAAGAATGCCAAACCTGATCATTTGAAGAGGGTCCACATAGTTTTTGTCATTTAGTGCCAAATTTCTTAAATTATACTGCGAATAAAAGGGTAATACTTAAAAGAACATGTTTGTTTACCAAAAAAAAAAGAAAATAATCACCAAAGAGACAGATGCTTTTGGTTGGTTAACAAGACAGATTGCAGTCTGTATTTAGGCTATTATATTTCATAAAAAGTAATGAATTGGGTTTCCACTTGCTGGTGTTGCCTGAAGAAGGTATTGGTGATTTTTCATTTGGAAGTTTGTAGACTGTGAATGGACAATATCAGGACACACAGTAGTTTGCTCTTGGTGTATGACAATTTTTCCACTGGGTGGCGGTATAAAGTCGCGATTAGTCCATCAATAGCAGCAACGTACAGTAGGTGGCGCTATGCACATAAGATGGTATGCGCAAAAAACACAACGAAGAAGAAGCCTCAAACGCACCCACAAGTCAGTGTTTTGATGCTTGGCGTGACTGCTCCTGGGTTCCAGTGATTTTCGGATATTTGATCGGTGACAGGTAAGCGTTTTCTACGTTCTTGAATGTACGTTACTGTGAATGCTTTTAGTGGTCGGATTTATTATTAGCCTATGTGTCGATGTTGAACTAAAAAAATCAACATTCAAAATACATTAAAGTTCAGCCGTTTCATAAATGTAACGTTACACACATTCCGAAAGTGCAGCAACTTTAAGAAGAAAAACACGTAAATGTTCATGTTGCCAGCACGTTGTTACGATCGGAGCCCGCGTCCAACTGTGTAGACTGTGATCATGTAAGATTTCGGGTTTTCCAATTTATTGCTTCATAATAAACGTAGAGTTCCGTTATTCAAACATCGTTCGCTTATGAAAATGTACCATGGTTTTACTACAGTTAAGACCAAAAAACTATGGATTCTGTAGTAAAACAATGATCACATAACCATGCTTTTGAAAACCATGTTTTTTGTAAAAAAAAGTAATCAATGCACCAAAAAACGTCTCGGTTACTTTCGTAACCTCGGTTCCCTGAGAAGCGGGAACGAGACATTGCGGAGACCGCATATGAAACTCCTCCTCTTTTTCACTTTTCCTGAAGTCCTATAGGATAACGCCAGTTAAAAAACTGGCCAATTGTCGCAAGACATGCACAGTATGCAAATACTGACGAATCTAGACAGTATAAATACAGTGCATGAGACGACAATACCTCAGAATCTACGATAGAACGCTTGACCAGAGATAAGCAGCGAACACGGCGTTCTCCGCAATGTCTCGTTCCCGCTTCTCAGGGAACCGAGGTTACGAAAGTAACCGAGACGTTCCCTTTCGAGAGCGGTCACTTCGACATTGCGGAGACCGCATATGGAACGGTAGTACAATCCCGCCGTGAGAGCTAGCAAAAACAGCCCGATAACTGGGATAACACGTACACCGTATGCGGAGCAGACAAACCAACCATTCGCGAGGTTGCCCCAAGCGTTAACCGCTGATTGGCTGAAACCGGCCTATGAGCTGCTAGATCACTGAGCACGCCAATGAACTGCTAGATTGGTCTTTTGTCGAATTTGCATATCCAAACCCAACGAATGCAGCGGGCTGCGCTGAACAGGGCAGACACCACAGCAGTAGAACCAGCACGGAAACCCGGGCGATATAATAACGAACATAAGTACACCAAGCACAGTGTAAACAGCAATGCGGCAACAACTGTGTAGCACAATACATTACAAGGTAGAAGATAAGCTTAATCAGCACTCACCGAGAGGACTTGAGAAGCCAACGAGGACACATCCAATCTGTAGAACCTGGCGAAAGTATTCTGAGAAGACCAGCCAGCTGCACAGCATATGTCCTGAATAGATGTGCCCCTAGACCAGGCCCACGAAGAGGCGATAGCCCTAGTCGAATGAGCTCTGATACCGAAGGGGCAGTTCTGACCCTGGCTTTCGTACGCCAAGGTAATAGCGTCCACTACCCAGTGAGAGAGCCTCTGTTTTGAGACAGCCCGGCCTTTAGTACCCCCACCAAAACAAATAAAGAGCTGCTCCGACTGCCGAAACCCGGCCGTGCGATCTATGTAAGCCGCAATACCCTTACCGGGCATACCGCTCTCTGAGCGTCAGCATCCTGTGAGTCTGACGACTCGGAAGACAAGGCGGGCAAGGAAATGACCTGAGCTCTAAAAGGGGTAGACATGGACTTTGGCACATAACCCGATTTTGGCCGGAGAGTGACGCTGCAGTCGCCTGGCCCAAAACGAATGAAATCAGCGCCGACTGAGAGCGCTTGCAAATCCCCTATGCGCTTAGCCGAAGCAAGGGCGAGAAGGAGAACGGTTTTTAGAGTGAGCTCTCTTACCGAAGCCGCGTCCAAAGGCTCAAAGGGGGGAGAAGAGAGAGCCTTCAACACCAGTGCTAAGTCCCAAGGTGGCACCGAAGGGGTTCGCGGGGGGAAAAGTCTCCTCGCTCCTCTGAGGAATCTGACCACCAGCATGTGCCTACCAATCGATTGCCCATCAACCGGGGAACGAAACGAGGCGATGGCCGCTACGTAAACCTTCAGCGTTGACGGGAGGCCGCCGCTGTCCAGCCTGTGCTGCAGGAAAGACAAAATATCAGACACGGGGCAAGACGCCGGGTCGATATTGTTGCTGCTGCACCATTTAGCAAACACCCCCCATTTTAGAGCGTATAAACGTCTGGTAGACGGCGCGCGAGACTCCGAAATAGTATCCAGCACACGCTGAGGGAGTGCAGTTAGAATCCCCGAAGCGGCCAGGCATGGAGGTTCCACAACTCCGGGCTGGGGTGCCAAATCGTGCCGTTCACTTGGGACAACAGGTCTCTCCTGAGGGGAATCCGCCACGGCGGTGCCGTCAACAACTCCCTCAGGTCCGGGAACCATGGTTGATTCGGCCAGAACGGAGCGACGAGAATCACCGACGCCGTCTCCTCTCTGACTTTGCACAGCACTAGGGGTAAAATCTTCACCGGAGGAAACGCGTAAAGCCGAACGACCGGCCAACGCCCCGTCAGCGCGTCGCTCCCCATAGGGGAGTGGATCAGCGAGAAATACAACGGGCAGTGTGCGTTCTCGCTTGTCGCGAATAGATCCACCTCCGCTTTCCCGAAGCGTTCCCAAATTAACAGGACTGTGTCGGGATGAAGCCTCCATTCCCCGTGCTGAAGACCCTCCCTCGAAAGCATGTCCGCTCCGCGGTTCAGATGACCGGGGATATGCGCTGCTCTGATAGAGAGTATATGCCGATCCGCCCACAGTAGGAGACCCGCCGCCTGTTTGAAAAGAGCTCCGGAACGGATCCCTCCCTGGCGATTTATGTACGAAACCACGGACATGTTGTCGGTGCGAATCAGAACATGTTTCTGCTCCAGCCTCGACTGAAAAGTATGAAGAGCTAGAGACACCGCCTTTAGTTCCAAGCGATTTATGTGCCATTTCCTCAGAGACTGTGACCAAAGGCCGGATGCCGGCATGCCCTCGCACACCGCGCCCCATCCCGAGGACGATGCATCCGTCGTAACGACTGTGCGTCTCGTCACCAGCCCCAGGGGAACTCCCCGACTGAACATGCTCGGGTCGCGCCATGGACTCAGGGCGTCGAGGCAGCGGCGTGTAACCGGGACTCGCGCCTGGCCCGAGGACCATGCTCTCCATGGAACCCGAGCCTTCAGCCAGAACTGAAGCGGTCGCATGTGCAGAAGACCTAGGTGGCAGACCGCCGACGCCGATGCCATGAGACCCAAAAGCCTCTGGAACTCCCTCAGGGGAACAGACCGGCCCAGCCTGAGCAAATGTAGAGCTGAAGAGATGGACTCCGTCCTCTCTAGGGAGAGACGAGCGCGCATCTCCACTGAGTCGAAACATACCCCCAGATACGTTATAGACTGACTCGGCGTGAGTTTGCTCTTCTGCATGTTCACGCGCAGCCCCAGGGATGCCAAGTGACCAAGCAGCATCTGCGTGTGACCGATTAGCGCCTTCCGAGAGTGGGCTAAAATCAGCCAATCGTCCAGATAATTGAGAATGCGCATTCCGCTCGCTCTGAGAGGGGAAAGCGCCGCGTCCACGCACTTCGAGAATGTGCGCGGAGCTAATGCCAGCCCGAATGGGAGGACGGCAAATTGGTACGCTGAATCCTCGAATGCAAATCGCAGGAACCTTCGGTGGCGCTTGTTTATCTGAACATGGAAGTACGCATCCTTCAGATCTACGGAAACAAACCAGTCCCCGGGACGCACTTGTGCCAGGATCTGTTTTAGAGTTGTCATTCTGAACGCTCGCTTGTGAAGCGCTCGGTTGACGGGTCTCAAGTCCAGAATCGGACGCAGACCACCATCTCTCTTGGGCACTACAAAATACCGGCTGTAAAACCCGCTTTCCAGCTCGTTCGGGGGGACACGCTCGATCGCTCCCTTCGCGAGCAGGCTGCGGATTTCCTGCCTTAGCACAGGTGCGTTTTGCGCTGACGTAAGCGACGGGGCCACACCGCTGAAGCGGGGAGGTCTGCGCCTGAACTGCAGGGAGTACCCGTGTTCTATCACGTTTAGCAGCCAAAGAGAGATGCCTGGGATGGCTTTCCACGCGTCCAGAAACAGACATAACGGCCGAATCTGATCGGGGGTTACCGTCATCGGACCGTTTAGGGTAGCGCGCTGGCCCAGCGAGGCTAAATGCACTGGCGGGAAAATATCTCGCGCGTGAGACTCCAGCGGTCCCTCGTCCACGGGAGCGACCGTGGACGAGGGAATGCTGGTTATAGTTGTGACTAGCTGCGGCTTCGCGCTGCACCGTGGCAGGGCAAGGGACGCAGCATTGTGTGTGTGAGGGGGAAAAAGCTCCTTCTGTGAACAGGTATGTGTTTTTATTGCATTCACACAAACAACACTTACAACATTGCAATAATCGCCCGCAACCGCGGGGGAAAACTGTTGCAAACAGCGGCGCTTTGGGTCCGCCGGCACGCTCACAGACTCTCTCCTCCTCTTCCCAGGTCCGTCAGGACGACGGCTTGGCAGCCGATGGCGCTCCGCCGTCGTGGCGTGGACCTCTCTTCGGCCCGTACCTCTTCTTTGCTGGGCCCGACCATTGTTTAGGACGGACGTCCGGTTCGCGACCTCGACTAGCCGGTGCGGGAGCCGCGTGCTGTTTGGCGGGTCTCTGCGAGGAGTGAGGCGCGGATGAAGAGCGGGCTCTCGGAGACGGTTGGTAAGAGCGTCGAGGCAGCACGTGACTCATGGCCTTGGCGCGCTTTTGCGCCTCACCAAAACGCTCTACTACCGACTCCACGACGTCACCAAAGAGGCCGGAGGGAGTGATCGGCGCGTTGAGCAGGGACTTACGATCGGCGTCCTTTAGATCCGCCAGCGTAAGCCACAGATGACGGTGGAGGACGACCATAAACCCCATAGATCTGCCGATAGCCTGGGCGGTGCGTTTCGTAGCCATCAGCGCGAAGTCGGTCGCTGCCCTCAGATCCCGTGTAGCGTCCGTCTCCAGGCTGCCGCCATCCAGCGACTGAAGGATCTTTGCCTGGAACACCTGCAGCACCGCCATAGTGTGCAAGGCGGAGGCGGCCTCGCCAGCGGACGCGTATGCCTTACCAGCGAGATGGGCGGTAAACCTGCACGGCTTCGAGGGCAGGCCTGGGTCCGAGCCCAGCGAGGTGGCGGAAGGGCACAAATGAGCGGCGAGGGTCTCCTCGACGGGTGGCATGCGCACGTAACCGTGGGCCTCGGCCCCGACCACGTGGGCGAACATGGCCGGCGTTGCAGCGTGGACGCGCGCCGACTGAGGTGCTGACCACGTCTTCACCACGTGCTCGTGGACATCTGGGAAGAACGGCGAACTCCTTTTCGACGTGGCCTGGCGGCGACTCGCCTGAAAGTACCAGGAGTCGAGCTTACTCTTCGCCGGCATCTCAGGTGGATCCCAGGTGATGTCGAGCTCGCTTACAGCTTTTTCGAGAACCCTGACGAACTCCTCGTGGAGGTCCGGGGTGCTCTCCGGATCGGGACGATCACGCTCCGATCCTGCCCAGTCCTTGTCCGAAGCTGATATGGACATGGAGTCATCGTCCTCCTCGACGCCGAAGGAAACGGCGTCCGCGATGGAAGGCGGAGGACGAAGGACCTCGTCGACGTAGAGGACTGGGGAATGAGGTGACGGCAGAGGACGGGGGCCCGGAGCCGGGTCGTCGCCGCCACCTCGTGGAGTGGGTGGACTCACCAGCGGCTCGTTGGCGGCGGTGAGCCTCGACCCTATGAGTCCACGAGCAATGTTCCTGCGAGTCCTCAAAACACGCGCCGGCAGGTCCGCACAGTGCGCGCAATCGGACTCGCAGAGTGCATCCTCCGCATGGGCAAGGCCCAGGCAGGCAATGCAGTGCTCGTGAGTATCCTGCGGGCCGATGGGGCCCGCGCAGAGACGACAGAAAGAAGCCATCGGATGCGGTGAAGAAGTATCCAGTTGCGTCTTCAACGATGGCAGCGTGAAAAAGAAGATTCTGAGGTATTGTCGTCTCATGCACTGTATTTATACTGTCTAGATTCGTCAGTATTTGCATACTGAGCATGTCTTGCGACAATTGGCCAGTTTTTTAACTGGCGTTATCCTATAGGACTTCAGGAAAAGTGAAAAAGAGGAGGAGTTTCATATGCGGTCTCCGCAATGTCGAAGTGACCGCTCTCGAAAGGGAACCATGGTTGCTCCACTTTTGACCACAAAAAAACTATGGTTGATTTCGTAAGGGTTATAGTTATAATTTCTTATAGTGTTGTACCCTCACTCGCTTGCTGTAATTTGATGTATAATCGATCACATCACTTTTTGCAGCTCCCGGTTTCCATTGTGATACTGGTGTGTCTATATGTTTTCTTTATTTGTGCTTTTCTTCCAAAGCACTTTCAAGGGGATCCTGAATGTTTTATGGCTTAAATACATTTTTAATTTGTCAGCTTTTGAAGCCTTTTTCACTTATTTGTTTGTTCATTATTCTGCTCAACTGAGATTTTATTATAAACTTAAGAGACATGTTATGTCTTATATTTATAACAATGTATGTATTTTTTGCAAGTTCGTGGTCTGGATCATCTTTTATGGCTGACAGCCTTTGGAGACTCTGGCTGTTGACTGGGGATGGTCAGTGATTGTCCTCAGAACACATAACACTGTCTGGTGAGTACGTTTACATAAACTAAATAAACAAAATTAAATGTTTATAAAGAGAAACATAAATTGTAAGTTTGTCTTTCTGTGTTAAGTTAGCTCAAGGGGATTCTAGGGTCTTTTGCTCAATATTAAATATCATTCCTAATGTGTCAAAAATCTAAACGGTTAAAAACAACCTTTGTTTGTGTCATAGTCTTTGAACATAGCCTTTTTCAGACAGTTAACCCATCACAAATGTAACCAAGATGACTACATGAATCATAAAAATTGATTAGGACACATTTAAGTAAACCCGAAGCATAGTACTTACTTTCAATAAAAAGTGTCCAAAAATTGTGGAGACAGTAGTGGAGTGGAGACAACGGTGGAGTGGGGACAACAGTAGAGGACAGTGAAAATCTAAAAAATATAAGAGTAGATAAAATATAACTTGCCGTAGTTAAGACTACAGTACAGTCTTTGGCAAATGTTGTAAATTATAAATGTAATATGTGATCAAATTAAGAAATTAATCAAAATTAACTAAATTAAGGCACATATGGATGTGTTTGACAGCTAGATAAGTCTGTAAAATTGAGATGTGAGCTTTAGAGGCATTCAAAATTATTATTGACATATTGTTATGAATATGCAAAAGCTAAACGCAATATGACACAGTATATGATTGGCAAGGTAAAACGCTGGCATTGTTATCCAGAATCACATCATGGTTGCACATGACATCACGTGACTGAGTTTCTGTAGCGTGAAATGCAGAAGGAGAACAGGAAGGGTTTTTCTGCATAATACACAATCAAAAACTCCAAATTTTGATGTAGAATGTTTAAATATACAAAAATGTATACTTACAAAGCCAAAGATGCTCTGGTAAGGGGCTCTTAAAAGAGCCTTTGGGTCTTGTTTAGCTGCTGTTGACAGAAAAAAAGAGAAAACATGACTGGGTTTGAACAGACATATCACATTTATATTGAATTTCATCTTTGATCATTGACTAAACGCTGTGCTCTGATTAACCTGGCAAATATTAGCTGTAGAATGTTTAAATACAAAGAATGATGTCTATATCACCGATGACTTACAGGCTTTATAACATTGAACCCAAATACAGAGGAGGTATCTGACAGTCAAAATGTATACTTACAAAGCCAAAGATGCTCTGGTAAGGGGCTCTTAAAGGAGCCTTTGGGTCTTGTTTAGCTGCTGTTGACAGAAAAAAAGAGAAAACATGACTGGGTTTGAACAGACATATCACATTTATATTGAATTTCATCTTTGATCATTGACTAAACGCTGTGCTCTGATTAACCTGGCAAATATTAGCTGTAGAATGTTTAAATACAAAGAACGATGTCTATATCACCGATGACTTACAGGCTTTATAACATTGAACCCAAATACAGAGGAGGTATCTGACAGTCAAAATGTATACTTACAAAGCCAAAGATGCTCTGGTAAGGGGCTCTTAAAGGAGCCTTTGGGTCTTGTTTAGCTGCTGTTGACAGAAAAAAAGAGAAAACATGACTGGGTTTGAACAGACATATCACATTTATATTGAATTTCATCTTTGATCATTGACTAAACGCTGTGTTCTGATTAACCTGGCAAATATTAGCTGTAGAATGTTTAAATACAAAGAACGATGTCTATATCACCGATGACTTACAGGCTTTATAACATTGAACCCAAATACAGAGGAGGTATCTGACAGTCAAAATGTATACTTACAAAGCCAAAGATGCTCTGGTAAGGGGCTCTTAAATAATGAACATGGCAGATATTAAATGCACATTGACATTTGTATTTATCATTTACAGTACAACAATCTGACACCAAGTGTTTCTGGAAAAGAAGATAATAATAATTTTAACAGTATACATTTAGTAAAGG
Organism: Barbatula barbatula; assembly: GCF_947034865.1. Classification (NCBI taxonomy): domain Eukaryota; kingdom Metazoa; phylum Chordata; class Actinopteri; order Cypriniformes; family Nemacheilidae; genus Barbatula; species Barbatula barbatula. The sequence goes on from NC_136769.1 coordinate 4,148,866, forward strand.
CTCCGGTTTAGTTTTTTTTATATTTTGCTCCAAACACTTAATTAGTGTTAAAAACTGAAACGGGAAGTTAATCTGGACCCCGGTTGGTTACATTTTGTAAGTGGTCTAAAGATCCCAATTAAGGATTTTTTTAATCCAATGTGTTGAATATTTTACAGGTCTATAAAATGATAAATATTCATATGGGGACAAAAACAAAACAATAAAAAAACACTTTCATTTTACACAGTGCCTGTTTGGTTTCTTCAGTTTAAACTTAAATGTTCTGCGTGATACATAGAAGTCTTTTAACAAAGTATAACAAAGTTATCAGTAAATCGTGCAACGTGTAAATATGATATACCGAGCTATGAAACCTGCGAAAAAACATTCTAGACTCGAGGTCGTCATTACTTGGATTTGGTCAAATATAGACGAGTCGTGGGCGAAAAGGGTGGCAGGCACCCCCTTGTCTCGTCCGTTCTTCAGTCTGCCGCCAGGTGCCAGTGAAGGGCCACTGAGGGATGCTTTGTATTGATTTTTTGAGAAGGCTTGTGCGAATGCAAATGAGTACTGCGTGCTCGCGCATTATTATAATGTAGTCATATTGCTACACTGCTACTACAAAATAACCGGCGACCGAATTCATAGTTTCTTTATGGGCACACACACATCTGAATGAGTTTAATCTGTCTTTCTGTGCACTCGCGTCAACGTGTCTGAGGGAGGCCGCTCACGCGCGCGCTCATAGCCAAGCCTGTGAGTCCACCCTTTTACCTACAAAAATATTTAAATGACGTTAACGTGTCAGTCAACACTGACACCAAACGGCTTCTCGCGATCCAAGTTGACTATTTTTACTTCATACATAGTGTTAATGTTAAATGTCAAATAAAGCGGGCTTATTAAGGAAATCAAAACTGGCCGATTTTACCTCAGTATATGATGAGTCAGAGTTTATGCCCTTTAGACTTCAGTTAAACTCACAGTCAGGATTCATGGGCTCGGCATTCGAGTAACATTAAGAATTTGACTCTTCTGACAGGAGTTTAACGTGTAGGCCTATTTTCGTTTTTTTATCAATTTACATTTATATAATGATGCCTTGTATAAGTGTGTCATTAACCTTACGGCAGAAAAAGATGAAAGGTGATTAAAATAATAATTGTACATCGGTAACCACTTCAAAACTTAACGGATTCCTGTGACCGTGTCCTTAAATACCAACTAGATTTAAACTACTTTCTTCAAGTAAATACTGTATTTGATTTACTTTCTATTCACATTATTTTATTGACTTTCCATTCACATTCGTAGTCGGCTTTTACATAAAGTAATTTAATGACTGGTTAAGTAAAAAGTACCTCAGGATAGCTGACAGTACGCGGTCCGTCTACTCAGAATGGAATCCAGCTGTGCGCGTGCATGGTGGTTATTAATAGTTTGAAATGACATTTACATACTGTATATCCAGTCCGCTTATAAGTTAAGTAATTTACATAAGAAAAATGACAGTATTGTGTCAAATCAGATTGGAATTGTTAAAATGGCAATACAAAAATTATTAAGTGTGCAGTACTGAGATAACCTGTAAAAAGACTGGGAAACATTTTTGTTATTCTTCTATACATCTTTATTTTTCCTTCTTTTTTTTCAGAAAAGTGGATGCATATCTCTTTGTTCAACAAGTAAATGGCAATTCATGTGAGTCCCTTAAGCTAGATGAACGAGAAGCGCAACACATAAATCTTTTCAATGTGTATGACAACATGTTGCAGCATCTGGTATTTTGAGAGGTAAGAATGACATGTTTTTATTTTTGGAAATTATTGGTTTCATTTTCGGGTATATACACATTCACATGCATCTGTGGTTTACAAGAACTCTTTATATATAGATGCAAGACATACAAACTGTATATTGTAAGCCTTAACCCTACCCCTAAACCTAACATCACAGAAAACCTTTTTTTTTAATAAAAATTTTGTATGTTTTTTAGGCAATAAAGTTTACGAGGACACAGAAAGCAAGCACACACACATAGTTTACATATTTACATATTTGGACACCCCCTTCTCGTGAACAGGTTTGACTGCTTTAGTTATTTCCGTGACAACAAATCTCAAAGCATATAATGATATTGTAGGGAACTGTGTACTTCTAATTTTAAAGCAGCAGTTTGGGATGGGTCTAGAAATGCATAGTTTAAAAAGACATCGTTCATTGAGTCAGTGTAGAACAACTTGACTGGTCTGCATAAAGCACATTTGGTGTGACTTTTAATTCAACTTTGAGCCAAAAACTCGTCACACAGCACCAATGACTTGTACACAGTCAGGAGTAGTCTACAGCTGCCTTTGTATATAATTTTGTTTCCATCTCTTTCGCAACAGTTTTAGAAGCATCTTTTCTGGTCCAAAATGGCTATACCTTTGTGTACAAGTGACTGATGTGGAGTGATGAGTTGAACCTTGTCTTTTATATAGGATCAATGTCATGTGGGAATAGAAAACGCCCTTCCAAACTATTGCTAAAAAATTAGAGGCACATACTTTACAATATCATTATATGCTGCAGCAATAAGATTTGAGGTCACAGAAATGAAACTGTTCATTAAAAAGAAGCATCTCAATAATTTTGTTGATATAGTGAATGTTTATTAAGTTGATATGAACCTTTGAATAAAGCTCTTAGTTTAGTACGAAACATCCATGACATTCAAAACGAAATTGTAATTTAGCATGTGCAAAATCACTAATTTTTGCCCTATCGTATAACTATATTAGTATTTATATATTTATTCATTTTTAAATGCTTTTAAATGCCCAAAAATGCTGACCGACCTTTAGGACTTATCTCTACCATTCTGACAAGCACACCCTAAGTGGTAAGCATCTTCTCCACAGCCACCCTGTGTCCCGGTTTCTACCAGTGTTTGCCCCAGGACTCCATTACCCACGGTCATCCACGCTCCGGAATCTGTTTCGTGTCTGCAATCCCCACACCTGTCAACAATCCCCTCAACACCCGTGGACTATATATTCTCTACCTGTGTCTTCTGTCAGTATAGCCTTTCACCTTCAGTGACACCTTAAATTTTTGAAGAGTATTGGTGAATAGCCATGATGATAATGTTTTGGGAATCAAATGCAAATGCCTAAAATGTTGACATTTTCATATGAATCACTGGGATGTCGGATTAATGTTAGAACATCAGCTTCATGGGGTTATTTTTTAATGAGTCAAATATTTTTTGAACCGATTGTTTTAAGCAATCCCTGTATATCTTAACCCTACATTTTGTGTTATTGTATACAAAATATTAAATTTAATACAGAAATCTATCCATGTGTTATTATTTGTAGCTTGCACATGCAGCCAAAGTGCATATAATACATACAGTATATTAATTTATTATTTAAAGGAGTAAATGTAAATTTTTGGCTTTTGTCTTTGTCTTTTTTGTTGACGAGCTGCTGTAGTGTGGGCAATCTTCCAAAAAAAAGCATATCACAATCAATCTTTATTAAAGACCATATACAATCTGTTGCGTTTTTTCTGGTTCTTAAATTTAGACATATGTACAGTGTTTGCACAATTCATGACATTGATTTAACCATTGCGACACTGCAACATCACGCAGAATGCAAGGTTCCTGGGTTCTTTATCATAATGATTTTTTTATATCATAGGTTTGTATAATAATAACCCTTGTTATTACTATTATTAAAAAAATATGTCTTATTTTATTTAAATAGTAACGTTTGTTATTACAGTATTATCATTTTTAAACTTTTGTAAAATTCTTTCATTTGTTAAAGATTTTTTATGACAACTTTAGGAAGACAAAGTGATTTAAAGATTTTTTTAACCAGGATCCAAAATCCTATTGAGACTTCACAGTCTCTTTTCTGGGTCAAGACAGTGGCACACAAAGTTTCACACAAAACAAAGACAAAAAAAATACTCCGTACCAAAAACTAATAACAAGTAAATCAAGATAAACACTTAAGACTTGGTTTTAAAGGAATCTTTTAAAACAGAATACAAAATGTAATACATTTAAAAGTGCATGACAATAGAAAGGACACAAATGTAAATACCCTTTGCAAATAATTACGTGGCCAATGGGGCAAAGAATGAAAAAGCACATTTACCAAATTCTGTGGACACTTTTGGAAATTTTAAGTGTAAATACGACTTAGATATGGTGCAATAACTATTTGTGTACAAGGTTAAAAGATTAGACACTTCTGGGCAAATTACCTTCTTATTTTTCTAATAAATAAGTATATATATATGAACTTTCCTCCTAAAATTTTAAGATGAACATGAAACCGATTCATATTATAAAATGATGAGAGCATGAATCTGCAGCACACACAAAAAGTAATGCCGCATGGTAAGTATATGCCTTAATAGGCAAGAGGCTGCATACATATAAACAATGTCCCCATAATCAATAGACAAAAATGAACACTATAAATGTCTTTCTCTCCTCATAATTAAAGCAGCTTTTCAAACAATAAAGAAACCTCAGTTTTGGTTTGAGTTTTCAAACTGTGACAGCGATTCAACTATTATTTCCAGAAAAATGGTACGTGCTCATTGTGTGTGAACGTCCCCTGCTGTCTGAAAACGGTAATATGATAAAAGGTCATATAGTGTTATGCTTTAATGCTTTTAACGTTCCCGTTAGGTTCTTTTTAGGTTATTGTTATGTAACCAAAAGCGAACCTGTAGAGAACGTTCCCGTTAGGTTCTTTTTAGGTTATTCTTATGTAACCAAAAGCGAACCTTTAGAGAACGTTCCCATTAGGTTATTTTTAGGTTATTTTTATGTAACCAAAAGCAAACCTTTAGAGAACGTTCCCATTACGTTATTTTTAGGTTATTTTTATGTAACCAAAAGCGAACCTTTAGAGAACGTTCCCATTAGGTTATTTTTAGGTTATTTTTATGTAACCAAAAGCGAACCTGTAGAGAACGTTCTCTAAAGGTTCTCTTTTGGTTACATACAAAATAACCCATAGGGAACGTCCAAAAAATAACCAAATGGGAACCATATGGGAACGTTAGGGGAACGTTCTGTGTTTGCTGGGGAAGCAACTCGTAAACAGGCAGGCAGGAGTAAAAACCGAGGGGACAGTCCAAGGAGATCTAACCAGCGATCACCAACTCGGATGAGCACACACTGGACAGAAGACAAGGTTAGTACACAGTAGATTCACAATGACAAGACGTACCACGGTACAAGGGCAAAGCGATCAGCATAATTTGCAAAACACACTGGCAAGGAACAGAAAGACGGAAGCAACTATAACAGTCAGAAATTAGCGAGCAAAGAGAGAACAGGTGTGCAAGAGAGCGAAATGATATAGTGATAGCAGCTGTGCGTGAGCGCAGAAGAGAGTAAAACGAAAGACTGAGCGAGGATTAGACCAGAGTCCTGACACTTATTGTACTTTAATCATACTTATTATTTTCGTTTCTCTTGGTTTATTAAGAAGTGTCTCAGAATTGATATCTTATTTTGTTCGTGTGCTACCCCAGCAAGCAATTTTTGGTTTAAAAGACGTCTATTAGCCGTCTAAACATAGCCCAGACGTCTAGGCTAAAACAAGGCTAAATTTGGGCTGTCAGTGAAAAGTTAATAGACGTCTAATCATTACCGAGGAATAGCCTAGTCATCAAATAGACCGCTATTAAACGAATACACGTAGACGTCTAAAAGACGGTGAATTTGGGTCTCTAAGCTAAAACAAGGCTAAATTTGGGCTGTCAGTGAAAAGTTAATAGACGTCTAATCATTACCGAAGAATAGCCTAGTCATCAAATAGACCGCTATTAAACGAATACACGTAGACGTCTAATAGACGGTGAATTTGGGTCTCTAAGTTACAACAAAGCTGAATTTTGGCTGTTAGGGAAAATTTTATACGTCTAACCATAATCATCAAATAGACAGATTATGAATGCCTACATAATAGATAACCACACAATACCCAAAATATTTTTTGTTAACTAAATTTAACATGTTCTTCTCATAAATAGCAATTAATACAAACAAATTAAATATAAAGCTTTTATTAATAAAACCAACAATTGTAAAAATCACAAAATGGAAAACATAAGAAATAATATATTTGTTACAACAAAATCAAATGAATTAAGATTTGAACTTTAGAATTTTTTTAAATAAAGGACAACCAATAATAATACAAATAACAAGAAAATCTAACAATAGTAAACTGATTCATTATTATTTTTTTCTATACCCACCCCCCCCTTCAACTCTCCCTGGTGCTTGCTTAAAATGGCATTCCTCAATTCAAATTCAGTTGCTGTTGGGAAGTTGGTCATCACAGCATCTGCAAAGAAAAAAAAAATAAGCATGATAAAAGGCTTTTTGGACATCATCGTGTTTTAGTTTATACATTAATTGTAACGGATTTGATAATAGGGCTCGGTAATATAGCGCTGACATATATACTGATTTGGAAAATGTTTATATCAACACAGACTGATGTCATAAAGAAAATACATTAAATCATTAAAATGATAGTATACATCACCTTTAAGCCAAACGACAGACATGCAAACACAAGCACATACCTGCAATGACCGAGAACAGAGTGGTCTTCTCAAAAGCTGCCTTCTGCAGCGTACCACCCACCTTCATATTAAAATTGGACATGAGGCTGTTTTGCAAAACCCTAAAACAAAAAAAATTGTAACAATTGGTAACAAATACGAACATGACAAATTGTTTATTTTCTTTGGAAATACTTTTACAATATTACAATACTTTGTTGTGAAAACATGGAATAATTAGTGAGTATGGTCACCACAATGTTTGATTTATATTGCATGTTTTGAAGGCTTTACCTGTCCAGCATCCTTCTGGTACGTCTTTAACATTTCTGCCACCGACTTTGCACAGTTTTGACACCTGAGTAACAAATGTCAATGTCAGGCAGATAGAAATATATGCTTCAGTGTACAAGTGTGCACCGACCTTAAATGTTAATGACCATTGAGCTGCAAGTTTTCCATCATTAACCCTATAAAACTCTTTATTCAAGCTGATTGCTGGCCCACACTGAGAAATAGTTTTTCCCCCTGTAGGTCCCCTCACAATCGGTGTCTGCCTCAATACTGTCTGCCAAAATTTAACTCTGTGGTAGTAACTAAAAAGTAGTCAAGTAAACATTTAAACCTCAACTGTACATCAACAGCACTATTCTAATACACACAGATACTTTTTGTAATCGCTAATTTTATATTGACAATTTAAAATTGAATTTTTTTAACACTGTAATATGCAATTATTTTTGAAGTTTCAAACTTTGTTATGGTACTTCGTAACAAAAAGGTCTATTCTATTAGATCTATCTCTGTATGCAACAAGCCATTGCACTGTCACACATTCAATATTACAGATTAAATTATTTTTGGACTTTATGAAAAGTGAAAGCTTTAGTGAGGGCATTTTGTTGTTGTTTTACCATTGCTGCCCGGGTCTCCATACAATCCAGCTGCCTTTCCAAGCATTGGAAATCCTCCATAGTGGCCAATGCAGACAGTTGGACACCAGTGTCTGTTTCCACCCTTTGGCCAACTCTTTTTAATTCTTCTTTTATTTCAACAAGAAGCGTTAGCACCTTTCTTTGAAACCCTAAATGCAACAAAGGCAGTGTTACTTTCAAATATTAAAAAAAAGTACCACAACACTCAAATACTTCCATAACAAAAACTTAGCATGACAATATGAGCATGTATGTATTCATGCATGAATGAATGCATGTGTGTATATACATATATATATTTGTTATGCATATTTATTTCTGTACTTTGTTCACTGGATAATTATCAATAAAACTTTTAGTGCATTTAAATCAAAGAACGTGGATCACATCACTCCAGTTCTGAGGTATTCATACTGAATTGACTTCCACAGTAGATATAAAATAATTTAGACCACGTATCTTGGTGATTGCCATCGGGATATGAAGCGATTTCCAACCAACATTACACAAAGTGCTTTTAAACCAAATCCCTTGCTTTGAGATAACCACTAAATGGCATACTCTAGCCCTGCTATCTGCTAAAATTTCACGGTCCCTACAAAATATGAAATGTAGAATGGAAACATGACAAAGAGATAACACAGTTACTTACAAGAAAATTGAACGTATTCCTTTTGCCCGTCTGTTGATCGCGTTGATTAGCTTCTACACCTGTGGCTTCTGCTCACGTGTTGGTTATTAAAAAAATGGCGTCGGCGGTATTGTTTATCGCGAGATCTGGCCGAATTCTCTACCAACTTCCAAGTCTCGCGTTGGCAGTGGCCATGTCTCAGTACTAGGGCAAATTGCCACCTACAGGTTGGGATATGTAATTGCATGTTTATTTAACAAAGTAAAAAAATCTAATCGGGAAATGTAATGTGTGACAGTACAAATAATGCAAATTAAAACTTGGCCAAAATTACTTGGTTGTTATGATGTCATGCATCCCACACGCTGTACATGTAAACAATTTTAGACTAGCTGGTTCAATATACGGCTATAGCCAAGTCGTTGAAATTAGACCACAGATTGCCTTCGTTTAGCCCATACACAGCCTGTCCAATTCAGGGATAAATCGTGGCTACAGATGTCACGAAATAACACTTATTGTTTAGATATTATTGATAATGCTAACATGACGGGAAACATTTCGCCCAAGGGCTAAAAGCAGACTACACGTAGCCCGTCCAATTTAGTGCTAAAACGTGGCTACATATAGACCATGTCAAGAAACACTTGTATTTGTGTAGATGTTGAGACGGCGAACATGAAGGGATATGAACCATGCACTTCCTGGTAATCAGCTGCCTGGACAAAACCTATAGTGCCTCAGTTTGGACTATGTGTGGGCTACAAATAGCTGCTCTGACGACGAGCAAAATAGCGTATACGCTCAGGCTATTGAACATGTCAAAGAAATTAAACCAAATACCTTATAAACGCTGTTCATTTTGCTTACATGATGTAATATCATATATCTCACAAGTTATTTAGCCAAAAACGACTTTAAACAAAATTCTAGGTTCTTTGGGCTAGAAGTGGGTTACACATAACCGGACTACATCTGGTCTATAGTTAACCGAGACGTTGAAATGACGGCTATTGCTTGCTGGGACCTTCCTTGAATCATTGCTGGGCTGGCTGTTTGGTTATTTTGCGATTAAGATCATTTCAATTTGTTCTTTACGTTTAAATATGATATTGATCTTTCTGTTGAGTGAATCCCCTTTGATGGTGTGTGTGTGTTTGTGTCCGTTTCATTTACATTTATTCATTTGGCAGACGCTTTTGTCCAAAGCGACCTCCACTGGAAAGCCTCAGCAGCAAGTATAATTTGTCCTTTTGTTCCCCTCCCTAAAGTATGAATGTTTTCTAAATTGTTTTTTTTAATGATTGAAATAAAGTCGTTGTCCCTTTTAAAAATTAAACTTCGTCTCTGGCTGAATTGTATACTTACCTGTGCGTCCTTAAGAGAATCAGTAGCAGGGGCGTCACTAGGCCCTTTTTAGGGGGGCTTCAGCCCTAAACTTCTGCCCAGTCCCCCTAAAAATTATTTGATTAATTAATTTGTGATCGCTTCTTTCCCCTTTAAAAACGAATTTGTAACGGCGGCGCGCTGCGTCTAGTTTCGGCTCCTCCCCTGATCTGAGTCTGCGTGGATTCAGCGCGTTTTTCAATCCGCAGGGGCGCCGAGCAGAGCGAACATCAGAGTTGTGTGTGTGTATGTGTGTGTGTGTGTGTGTGCATTTATTGATAGATTGCTATGATATGACATCTGCATCGGTGCAGTTCTTGTAATTGCAGTTTACATAATGTTACTGGACCAATACACGGTTCGGTTTCTCATCCAATACCAGTACGTCTTCGCTACAGTGTGGTAGTTGTTTTTTCTTCCAACAAAAATGAAGCGATTAACACCTATGAAAACATACTTTAGAAAACGATCATGATTTATTTTAATGTACTTTTTAAAATTTAAAACATATTATTGTGTATCTCGGCATTACATTGTGCAGCCATGCCCAGAAATTGTTAAATACACACATCATTGTCTGAAAGCAACAAATGGCACAGAGAGAGAAACATCATGTGGAGTTGTTTTGTTTTGTAATATTAAATGTTTTTTGTATTAAGTAATAATGAATCATTAGTGTATCATGATACATTAGAGTAAGAGTAGAGTAAAGGGATTTGTGTTTTATTTTAAGTAATTGATTTATAGAAGTGGCAAATTGATAATTCATGTTGTTATTTTTAATAAATAGAAATAAATATAGAACAGATTAAACATATTTCCAATAGACAATAATACATGTTTTGTCTATATTCTTATACATACACTTCTCGAATACAATGAAATAGTGGATAGCAATAAGTTTAGAAGTATACAAACCTACCCTAATAGTCAAATAATATTTTTTTATCATACCCTTATTGGGGGCTGAGCCCCCCTAAAATGAAAATCCTAGAATCGCCCCTGGATACGCATCCTCTCTTCAATTTTGGAATGTCTGTTGTGCGAAGGTGTGTTTCCTGTAGGAATATTATCTCTGCTTTCAATTTGTTTAAATGAGAAAACACCTTACTTCGCTTTACAGGATGATTGAGTCCCCTCACGTTCCAGCTCACAAATTTAGTCGCAGGTCTATTCATTCCATCTGCAGAACCCATGTCTGATAATGTCCAACTCAGTGCTATTAGCGATAGCATCCGAGTGAGTGTTAGCTGCTATTTCCAAGCCTGCGGTGCGCTCCTCTAGCGCATTAGTTTTGATGTTGGCCTGATCGATTGCTCCCTTCAGTTCGTCTCTCAAACCACAGATTTCCTCGCGTATTTCTTCATTTTGCATCTCTGCTTTCTCATCCATTTTCGCCAGCAGTTCGTTTCTTAATGCATTTATTGCTTGCAATATAGCTGACTGTCGAGCTCGTGTTTTCTGCTGGTTCCTCCGGTCCGACGTGTTTATACGCAGCTCACCTCGATTAACAGAATAGAAACAAAAATTCTCATTTTACCAATCTACACAGTGTCTGAATGACTTCGAACAGCAAAAAGAGTTTTTAAAGGTTCATGTGGGAGAGCTCAGGTAGACACGTCTACATCTCTCCGAGGCCCAACCGCCTTCGGAATTAAAGTATAAAGACATCGGTTAATTACCAAAGGTATTTCAGAGATGTGGGTATAAATGTACAAAAATGCTTTATTCAATAACTGTAAAAATTAGCTGCTTGCCAAATTGTCAAACACAACGAAAATAACAAATAGATTATTTCCATCACACGATTAGATCTGAAGCGATTAGATACACTGATAAAAAAAAGTTAGTTGATGTGTGAACTTGAAAATGTTGAAAAAAACCTACAGCGGTGTTTATGTTGTGCATGTATTGATTAAGATTAATAAATACCAAAATGTAATGTTGTTGCATTTTCACTGATTACTCAAGTATTTATAACGACGTAAAAAAACGTAGTTTCATTTTTCTTTAGAAGTGCACCTGAACAAACCAAAATGGTGTCATTTCGAAATATTTTTCGACGTACTTTAAAAAAATTTGATTAGACTAGTGACTGGCAAATGATTTTGATATATTTAGTTCGATATTTTCTAGACAGATATATTACAGAAGAGAATTCGCTAAGGATTCATCAATGAGCATGCGCGTGACTCCCGCCATTTGAGTGATCGTTTCTGAGGGAGCGGATATCATCCACACAAGCAGGTATGTTAAGTTAATTGTCTTCTAAATGTTTTATAGTATATATTTATTATGATTTCTCGATCATATATGTTTAGCGAATGTCAGGGCCCATGTCACTGTATTTTAGAACTGTTTTGCAGCGTTCAATAGCTTAATATATTTACATCAAGACAGATGTCTTCAGGTTGTCGTGTATTTCTAGACAGGTTGTCTTTTTCATTTAAGTATTCGACAATGTTTTTCACAAGCATTTCTTTATTTTCACTGGTACAACTGAATGAACAACAGCAGTGATGAGCAACAGTAACGTTATATTTTGCGTCACATTTGTATTTTTTAATACGAAAATTGACGATAGACTAACTTTTATGTGTGACATTTTATCTTCCGCGTCCTCTCGCTCCTTATTACCGTTACTTGGGTGTGCTAGGCTAGGTGTTGCTGTTTAACCGATTAATGTTAATTCGGTGTGGTTTGCGCAATAACCCGCGTGTAGGGATATTCTGACATGTTTCTGAATTTGACTGCGCTGCTTAACTGTTTCCGCTCGCATTTTAAACAAGGTTACGGCCTCCACAACGTCTGATCGATCATCCAGTAATACATTTGATCAGGTAAGGAGCATTATAAGCAAATAAGTTATGAGAGGCTCTGTTGTATCGTGAATAAATCATGTTTGAAGCGCTTTTCCTGCTTCGCGTTGTGCCCGCAACTCCTTCTTTGCTTTCACAGTTAGTAAAATACCTAATGGCGATCCTTCCGCTGGAATAAATAGTCCCTGGCCGACCGCAGCCATTGGTACACAATGAACATCGTTGGTTGCAGAGGTTTAGTTGCCTTTGAATACAACTAAGCTTTTGACCACGCGATTTAAAATGCTGGAAGTAAACGTTTTAAAATAGAAAGTGCAGACAGACATAGGCGGAAACTTCTAGCACATGTCACATTAACAGAAGTTCTGTAATCTGCACAGATCTGCCTCTTTACATGTTCATGTATACTCGTGTATTAATTCTTGCACGGATTATCTATCATTAATATACTTTAGCTATTAAATGATCTTGAATCAGTATTTTTATATAGTGCAAAAATAACCTGCTATATTAAGTCAAATTTTCTTTGATTTGGGTTAAAAAAGTATTAAGTATATAATAAAGAGGTCAAAAGTAGTTCACATGTATTCTCTTTATTTTATAGCTACGGTTTAATTGTGTGTATGTATTCAAGGACAATATGGTGTATAGGCCTACTCAATATGTTTCTAATTGCAGGAAATTGAGGGGGAGGAGTTCAAAAGGACTGAAGAGTGACCCAGAGCTGTCAGTTGTGCACATCAGATTGGAAGACTGTAGGTAGAATTCAGGAATCGATTTGTACACCATATTGTATATATATAAAAGCTCAGACAGTGCATATGTATATATACAGTATATATAGAAATGCAGTTTGCCCTGCCATTTGCAAATTTGTGGTATTTCAGTCTCTTAAGTCCCCAGTTTGTATCACTGTTTCTTACCAATAAATATTATAGAAAGAAACTAAAGATAATGCAGTCATGATCATATCAATGTATATAGTATGTGTATTTCAGTCTTCACTAATGTCATATACTGCATTACAGGACCCGGATTAATAATAGTAATAATATTAAGCAAAAAGTAATTGAATTGATAAGGAAGCTGATCGATTACATCTCTCAGATGGTGTGTGACATAATGTGCACCTACCAGCACTGAAGCCAAATGACCTGAATCTGCACAAGTCAACAATCTTCAGTCATATTTATGATGGGACTGTTTAAAGGCATCATTTGCTGATCCAAACCTGTTACACTGCGGCTCAAAACATTCATGAAATGACCTTTGGGCAACTGATAGGAATGAAGGATTTCAGTGTATATAGAGTCTAAGGGATGAACCTGACAGGGTCTGTACACTTCATCAGAAAAGAGAGGAGACCGTGATGGAGATTCAGCCTGATCATGATTTCCTAACCACTACACCTAAACCACTGGACTGAGCTTCTAAATGTTATTTTATATATTATTTTAAAAAATAAAAACATCAGACATGCTTATTCCCACATGCATTTAAGTGTTTATCTTCATGAATAATAGAGTCATCGGTGTCATATTTTACCAGCAATCAGAAATGTTAGGTCTGAAAAAATAGATAGTTTAAAATCTTCAATCTTTTAAAAACTAAATCTCTAGGTTTGGTTTTTTTTGCGTGTAATCGACCTTTAAAGACTTCAAAAGTTTCTGCGTCTTGTGTGGAGAGAAACCAATAATGCCCAATACATTAAAAACAATAATATAGCACAATAAAATCATATTTTCCTCATCTCTGTACCACATTACTGTGCATACTCAGCAGATTAATGCCTTTCACATGATGTGGACTCCTGCAACTACTGCTGAGTTTTGCGTCTTTTGACATAATAACCAGCCAATAGCAGTGTTGCTCTCCTGGATCAAAGTTCAGAGCAGGGGTCTCCAACCTTTTTGTAAGCGAGGGCTACCAAAATATCTAAAATCCTCTAGAGGGCTTCTTGTTGATAACATACATTCAAACTTTAAAAATGCGATGCCTTGTTTTTACACTCACAGAACTAAATTCAGTTTACTTTCAGATATTAAAGCTTATAACACTTGCTAACAATAACCTTTCATGACAGTGTAGCACTTGGTTGATTGGTATAGTCACAGATTTATCAGCTGTCTTGAGCATTATCAGTGAGCACTGTGTTTAGCGGGCACCTTACAGAAGCAATGCAGCACCAAACACACCAGGCTTGTTCGAGATGCATCTTCTCACAGACTGATCATAACTTCGAAGCACTGCCAAAGCGATCCAATAGCACAAGGAGTCGAATGCTCTTCAAACTCTCCCGCAGTTTCGATCGGTTGCGTTACTATGGATGCTCATGGGTTTGCGAAAAATACATCGGCATCCAAACACTGCGAATCAAATGCGTTCGTGCAGCTTGCAGTAACTTACATAAAAAGGATATTATAATCAAGCTGCTATTAACTTGACATGCTGCTATTTAAAAATGTCGCTCACAAGTTTCTATTCGTCTTGTTGGTCACGGTAACCCAGCCCCTGACGCAAGAGGTTCTTGCTTGGCTCTGTTCTAGACCAGCAATGATCTGGTGCTACTACTCTTTCTGGTTCTGAGCTTTGTGTGTGGAAAAACAAAGAACGGATTTGAAACTAGGCTCTGGCTCAGAACCAGCACCAGCTCTGCCTTGGTGGAAAAGGGGAATCAGTGTTTCCTCAATAATGAGTTTTTAAATTTAAAATAATGCTTTAACTAATCCATTACACCTTAAAGGTGAACTATGCAAGAGTCATTCATGGTTAGGTGTAGTCCTAACCCTAAATTTAAATAGTATTTTATAATATTATAAAATCTTTTGTCCCATCAGGATCTACATCAGATGACCATGGCAACCCAGGTGTGGAAATGGAGGACTGTTTTTAATCTGAAATCTGTGTAATCTATGATGGACGATTCTTCTGACACCATATGAATGCATACGGTCATCTGGCAGAAGCTAGATCATTTCGATTATAAAGTTATTAATATGGATATTTTTCTTACAAACACATCTCTTTGCTTAAGAAGGCCTTTATTATCATAATGTAGCTATGTTTTCATGCTCTGCTTGTATTTCTACTGTGCAATTAACATTAAACGTTTGTTTGCAATTCACAAAAATTACTGTTCTGTTTGATTGGAGGGACCCATTACACTTTTAGTTTTTGTTTTGATTGGGAGAAAAAACATTTGATGATTATTTTTCCATTGTCCAATCATTTTGTTAAAATATATTTATTTAATATTTTTGTCTTTGACTTCATGTACTTATTGGGGTTTTATCCATTGTTCTCGGTTATTTTACAAAGATAAGCTATATTTTAAAAGTACATTACTGTATAATTACACAGAAACTTAATAAAGTAATTTACATTTACAGAGATTAACCTGAAAGGTAGTTGTTTTTAATGTATTTTCACATAATTGATCTGTTTTTCTACAGTTTGATAAAAATTATTTTAAAAATCTATTTTTTAATTAATCAAATGAATTATGACTAAGATATTCTCTGTATTTTTGTATTGTTATTTGACGGAATCCGTCTGGCAAATTTGCTGCCAGAGATTTACAGTTTTTTACGTTTTTTTTTTACAGTATAGGCATAGCCTGCCAGGGCATGGTAAAACCCTAAATAAACCACATTTAAATTTTTAATGATAATTTATAAAAAATAATAAGTATAGTTAATTTGGAGCATTTGGAGTTTGCTATAATGTGCTTAATCACTGGTCGAATATAAACAGACATCGCACGCTGGAGAAAGTTATTCCTGGAGGGAACATTCAGATGGGGGATACATTTAAAACACTTTCAATTTACTGATTTATGTAATTTTACATTTCTGTCATGAACAGGAAAATAATCAATAAAACATTTACAGTAATTGTCTGTAAAAGTACATCTTTTAAATCTGTGAAAATTTAGAGTAATGTTCTGTAGAAAAAAAATGTAATCTGTAAAAATTGTATGAAATGCCGTTAAAAACATAATTTTGATGTAATTGTAAATTACAATACTGTCATTTTAATGGTAAAACTTTTAATTACAGCAAATATCTGTAAAACAACATTTTACTGTTTAATGAAAAAATGGGGAAATTCTGTAAAAAATACAGAATATTACCTGTAAAATAACGGTAATTTTTTCAGTGTGATTACTAGTTCTTCTATTGATATACAGTACGCTGCCTTTCCAAACTGCACTTGAGCCTGCAATGATCCCAGACAATTTAATCCAGATATTCTAATCGTACAAAACAGCTGCGTTCAAAGAACCGAATTATCCAGATCATGATTTGTGAGGGTGAGTTCAGATTCTACATTACAAATAACACATTAGACAGGTTTATTTTTATCGTTGCTTCGTCAATATCCATGTTACTTTGTTTAAAATATATAATATTATACAATGTCATTTTCAGGGAACCCAGTCATTCAGTGCAGTGCAGAGTATTGCATTGGATAAAAGTGTTTACCATATAAGATGACCACCTCCCAAGAGAAAATTGAATCTAAGTGTTTATGGTTTAAACAACTAGAACTTAAATACATTACAAAACAAGTTTTAAAGCTTGAACTGATGCATTTCTTTCATACAGTCTCCTGTAAAACATGTATGATGATTCAGTACAGATTAAAGAAAGTTCTCGTATGCTTCTTGAGGTTACTCATAAATCTTTCCACACTGAAGTCACGCAAAAGACACTGATGACACATGAAAGGTTTCTCTCCAGTGAACTCTCATGTGAATCTTTAGGTGACCTGTTTGTGTAAAACTCTTTCCACACTGTAGACATGCGTGAGGTTTCTCTCCAGTGTGAATTCTCATGTGTGTCTTAAGGTGACTCGTATGTAAAAAACTCTTTCCACACTGTAGACATGAGTGAGGTTTCTCTCCGGTGTGAATTCTCATGTGAATCTTTAGGTGACCTGTTTGTGGAAAAGTCTTTCCACACTGTAGACATACGTGAGGTTTCTCTCCAGTGTGAATTCTCATGTGACTCTTTAGGTGACCTGTTTGTGTAAAAGTCTTTCCACACTGTAGACATGCATGAGGTTTCTCTCCAGTGTGAATTCTCATGTGTGACTTTAGGTGACCTGTCTTTGTAAAAGTCTTTCCACACTGTAGACATGTGTGAGGTTTCTCTCCTGTGTGAATTCTCATGTGTGTCTTAAGGTGACTCGTAACTGTAAAAGTCTTTCCACACTGTAGACATTCATGAGGTTTCTCTCCAGTGTGAATTCTCATGTGAATCTTTAGGTCACCTGTTTGTGTAAAAGTCTTTCCACACTGTAGACATTCATGAGGTTTCTCTCCATTGTGAATTCTCATGTGAATCTTTAGGTGACTTGTTTGTGTAAAAGTCTTTCCACACTGTAGACATGCGTGAGGTTTCTCTCCAGTGTGAATTCTCATGTGTGTCTTAAGGCTACCCAAGACTGCAAATGTCTTTCCACACTGTAGACATTCATGAGGTTTCTCTCCAGTGTGAATTCTCATGTGAATCTTTAGGTGACCTGTTTGTGTAAAAGTCTTTCCACACTGTAGACATACATGAGGTTTCTCTCCATTGTGAATTCTCGTGTGAATCTTTAGGTGACCTGTTTGTGTAAAAGTCTTTCCACACTGTAGACATGTGTGAGGTTTCTCTCCAGTGTGAATTCTCATGTGTGTCTGAAGGTTTCCTGTTTGTGTAAAAGTCTTTCCACACTGTAGACATGTGTGAGGTTTCTCTCCAGTGTGAATTCTCATGTGCTGTTTTTCACTCTTTTTGTCTCCTGTTCTCAGAGCTTCTTCCAGTGAACCTTTCTGCAACTTTTGTGCACATTGATGTTTCTGATCAGCATCTTTTACTTCATCTTGACTGTCCTTATTCACTTCCATCATATCTGAAGTGAACAAAACCATTTGTTAAACACAGTTTTACAATTGTACAAAACAACACCAGAAGACGAGATCTTAGTTTCATTTTCAGGGACCACAGTCATTCAGTGCACTGAGTATTGCTTTGGATAAAAGTGTTTGCCATATAAGATGACCACATCCTAAGAGAATATTTTAACTTTACTCTGTTTAAATTACAACATAAAATGAGTTTAGACTGTACATTATTGACATTTGTATATGATTGACAAAATGTATTCATTGTGCAATCCAGAGAGCAAAGGTATGTTTATTATAATCATTTTTGTTACTGAATTATGTGTTTTATAATTAAAATCATTACTGCCATGATATCTCAGTGGTTTGGATTGAATGAATCAAGTATAAATCAAGAATCAATGCAAAACATTTTCAGGTACAAAATAAAGTCATCAGATGTGAAATAACACTACATGGTTATTACAAACTCGAATCCAAGATGGCGCCGCGAATGGCTGCCTCGGTGTGGAGCTCTCCAGTAGTCTTGCTGTTTTTGTTAGTTTGTCCTGTTTTATGTCTGTCAAACACTATCAGTTTTACAAGGAACGAACTGCTGAACATTCGGCAGTGGATACCAACTAATCTGCAACCAGTTTTCGATTTTTCTGACGTTTTGCTGGATATTTTAGTCAGTGCAGTCGCGTGGAGAGGACGCCGAAAGAAACGCAAGCGTGGGAAGCGAGCCGGCGCGCTCGTCAAGCTCAGACAGCGCGGCCTAAGAACGCCGTTGCCAAGCATTCATCTTGCGAATCTCCGCTCTCTACCTAACAAAATGGACGAACTTCGCCTGCTTTCAAGCAAAAACGAGGTTTTTACAAACTCTGCTGCTCTGTGTTTTACGGAAACCTGGCTGAACAAAACCATTCCGGACAGCGCGTTACATCTGCCGGACTTTCAGCTGTTCAGAGCGGATCGCGATACGGAGACAACGGGGAAAACGCGTGGTGGTGGGACATGCTTTTACATCAACAGAAGGTGGTGTACGGATGTAACTGTGTTAAAGAAGATGTGCTGTCCTGATGTGGAAGCGCTTTTCATTAACTGTAAACCGTTCTACTCGCCGCGGGAGTTTTCATCAGTCATCCTCGTAAGTGTTTACATTCCACCACAAGCACACGTGCGGACTGCGCTGCAACAGCTGGCTGATCTGATCACAGACACAGAACAACAACACCCGGATTCTGTCTTTATCATTCTAGGAGACTTTAATCAGGCAAAACTCACACGTGAGCTGCCTAAATTTAAACAACATATCACATGCCCCACAAGAGACAATAATATTTTAGACCATTGCTACACTACTATAAAAGGTGCATATCGCTCTGTCGCCCGAGCAGCTCTAGGACTCTCTGATCACTGCCTGGTTCATCTGCTACCAACTTACAGACAAAAACTTAAAACTGCTAAGCCAGGAATAAGGACTGTAAAGAGATGGAGCAACGACTCAGAGCAGGTCTTACAAGCCTGTTTTGAATGCACTGACTGGAGTGTTTTTGAAGCTGCTGCCACCGATTTGGACGAGCTCACAGAAACTGTTACATCATACATCAGTTTCTGTGAGGATTTATGCATCCCTACAAAGACTTATTTATCATTCAACAACGATAAACCATGGTTCACACCAAAACTCAGACAGCTGCGTCAGGCCAAAGAGGATGCCTACAGGAGCGGGGACAGGATCTGGTATAATCAGGCCAGAAACACTCTGACAAAGGAGATTGGGGTGGCTAAAAAGAGTTACGCCAAAAAGCTGGAAAACCAGTTTTCTGCCAACGACCCTGCATCAGTGTGGAAAGGCCTGAAAGACATTACCAACTACAAGACACCATCCCCTAGCATCGAGAGCAATAAACAGCTTGTTGAAGATTTAAATCACTTCTATTGTAGATTTGAGACCCTAGACCAGACACTTTACACCCACCCTGACCATCTCTATACACAGCCATCAACACCTCCAGCCATCCCCCTCTCCTCCCACCCTGCACTTCAGATCAGTGAGGATAACGTATGCCAGATCTTTAGAAAACAAAAGAGAAGGAAAGCACCAGGCCCAGACGGTGTTTCACCAGCCTGTCTGAAGACCTGCGCTGACCAGCTGGCCTCCATCTTCTCACTGATCTTCAACAGATCACTGGAGCTGTGCAAAGTCCCTTCGTGCTTTAAACGCTCCATCATCATCCCAATCCCAAAGAAACCAAAGATCACTGGACTCAATGACCACAGACCTGTGGCTTTAACATCTGTTGCCATGAAGTCATTTGAAAGACTGGTGTTGGCTTATTTGAAGGTCATCACTGACCCTTTGCTGGACCCCCTGCAGTTTGCCTACAGAGCAAACCGGTCTGTGGATGATGCAGTTAACATGGGACTGCATTACACCCTACAACATCTGGACAAACCAGGGACTTATGCGAGGATCTTGTTCGTGGACTTCAGTTCTGCCTTCAATACAATCATCCCATCACTGCTCCAGACCAAACTGACCCAGCTCTCTGTCACTAGCTCTGTCTGTCAATGGATCACCAGCTTTCTGACAGCCAGACAACAGTTAGTCAGAATGGGCAAAATCATGTCAGACAGCCGCGCCATCAGCACTGCTGCCCGACAGGGATGTGTTCTCTCCCCACTGCTCTTCTCCCTGTACACCAACGACTGCACCTCTAAAGACCCCTCCGTCAAGCTCCTGAAGTTTGCAGATGACACTACTGTTATCGGTCTCATCCGGAACGGTGACGAGTCTGCGTACAGACAGGAGGTGGAGCAGCTGGCTCTATGGTGCAGGTACAACAACCTGGAGCTGAACACGCTCAAAACAGTGGAGATGATAGTGGACTTTAGGAGAAACCCCCCTGCACTTCCCCCACTCACCATCATGAACAGCACTGTGATTGCAGTAGAGTCATTCAGGTTCCTGGGCACCACCATCTCTCAGGATCTGAAGTGGGACGCTCACATCGACTCTATTGTAAAAAAAGCCCAGCAGAGACTTTACTTCCTCCGGCAGCTGAGGAAGTTCAACCTGCCACAGGAGCTGCTCGTACAGTTCTACTCAGCTGTCATCGAATCCATCATCTGCACCTCTATCACCGTCTGGTTTGGCTCAGCCTCCAAAACTGACCTCGGAAGACTACAGCGGATAGTCCGGACTGCAGAGCGAATCATCTGCACTACTCTTCCCACACTTAAAGAACTGTACTCATCCAGAGTGGGTAAAAGGGCTCACAAAATTACCCTGGACCCCTCACACCCAGCACACTCTCTGTTTGAACTCTTACCATCTGGTCGACGCTACAGAGCACCGAGCACTAAAACATCCAGACACAGGAAGAGCTTCTTTCCTCAGGCCATCTACCTCATGAACAGTTAAATGTTCACCTTTTGCAATAAATGTGTGCAATATTTTTTGTGCCAGATTTTTCGTATATAGCACCTTAAAATGTGTATATTTTAAACACCTGTAGATATCTCATAGAATCTGTATATACATATCATACACCCTACAGTGCAATAAATGTGTGCAATACTTTCCCTCTGACATTTCACATATATAAACTCATGTATATAAACTTGTATATTCTAAACAAAAATTCTGGAGCTCTTCTGTCACACTGCACTTTCACCTTTGTGTGCTTAACTTTTATTTTTATTCTGTACTTTCGTTGCCTTTGTTGATTGTTACTTGTCTTGTAACCTTACTTGTGTACTGGAAGCTTCTGTAACCAAGACAAATTCCTCGTGTGTGTAAGCACACCTGGCAATAAAGCTTGTTCTGATTCTGATAGTCTTCACTGTATAAATTGAATATGGATCAATCCTTATTAGAGACACACCAGTCAAGAGCTTTGAGTGACGATTTTTCTTGTTTCTTGTCTTTTCTTGTTTTATTAACAATAATAACAGACTGTGATTTATAAAGCTGCTGTCACTTTAAGATCAGTACAGCAGAAACGATGCCCCCTAAAATATAGTCGAGTAAAAGAAATAATGACAACTAAAAACCAACAGACTGTGTCTCATGTAGTCGAGTAAAAGAACAAATGCATGTTTTCTTTTCAATAAGACGATAAAAAACCAACAGACTGATGAAAATGTGAAAAAGGGTCAAAATGCTGTGCTCTACAAACTCCACTGTCAGAAATAAAGATTTAAAAACAGAAACCAACCTCTGTGTTCTTTAGTCCTCTGAGTTTCTGTTGTGTGTAGTTCTGGATCTCTCGTGTTCTCAAGCTTCTCTTCCACAAACTCCAACAACTGTGTGAAGATTTCAGTTCTTACACCTGAAGTGATTCTTCTGCTTGTTGCTTTCTGGTATTTATTGGTGGTTTGATGTAGGAGGAGCTTTACTGAAGGTGTCAATCACTGTTGGTGTGAACTGGAGGTGTTAGAGAGACATTGTCAATAACTCAACTCAGCTTCACTTATATAACATCACTAAAAACAACAATTGTTGACCAAGATGCTGTCCACTATATCAAATACCAACATTTATCTCCATGTGTGACATAAATGACAAAAACATCTCGGCCACATCACAAATCAAGTACAGAAACCCAAGCAAAGTGAGAGCAGTTGTCATAAAAACATCTAACAATGTTCAATTTCTTTGGTCTTATTCATGATGGATAAATATTCAACTGCTTATTATTTACAGTGTTTCTAACTTTAACTCTCATTATATTAGCGCTGTGTATTGGCAAAGGCCTTGTGATACGATACATATCACCATAGATAAATCACAATGCAATAGATTTTATACTAGACATTTTGTAATAGATTTTTACTAATAAAATGTAAAACAAATAAAAAGTCTCCCTCTTGAGACATTGGCCATATGTACTGTAGCATATATGACGATGAAAAACAATTAAAAATATCACAGATAGTAGTGGTTGGATTATCGATACACTATCGATATTTTTCGGAACAACCGACAGAAATTGGCTGCAAATCGAAATTCAGAATAATAAACTGATTAAATTGAAAAGAATGAGAGTTAAATCATTCAATAACTTCTAAAGGACTTTGATTTGACCGGTTACAACAAGACCCTCAGGTTATAAAACTGTCTGGTGTTTAAAAACACAGAAGTTTTGAGCTTTTAAAGTTTTTAGTTTGTAATAATGACACTTTTCCGCATGTTCACAAGACCGTCAAGAATCCTTGAAATGAAACTTAACGAGAGAATCCGCCGGTCGTTCATTCTCTCTGAACGGATTTGAAACGATACAGCGGCGTCTTATAATAAATTCGTTCCCTGAACTTCTCCGCGATTAGTTGAGTTTTAAACGTCTGAAATGTCACATTGTTCGTCAACAGACTCATTGAAACCGGTCACAGCAAACAGCGCATACAGGCGCGCAGACAGCACTATAGTGACGGGGAGACAAGACCCCTCAGACTCATAGTGACCCGATCTGCCCCTCACTGTCCCAACGAAAGACGACAAACATCAAACATCTGTAAAACTGAGGATTCATGAGGATGTCCGCTATGTACATTAGCCTGAGTAGTGACGGACAGGCCCGCAGCTGCTTCAGTATTTTCCCGTCACTGCTTCACAATCGTGTCGGTCATCGACGTTCAGTCTCTGTGTGCTGCTGCCGCTGCGACTCCTGGCCCCGCCCCCGGGGTCCTACGAGGAGCTGTTAGCTGCCTCAATTGTGCCTGTAGTAGCGGTAACCATAGTGATCAAATGCCGTCGTCTATGACTGAACTGGTGATAATTGTCGACTGATGATATTTCAACAACTTTTCTTGAGACTCGAGTACATATGTGAGCGTATAAACATTAAAGTAAACGCCACATCCGTTTGTGACATTATTGTATAGATTAAAAAAGGTATAAATGTAACATTTTGTTGGGTACCAGCACATATGGAGATAAAAGGGAATGAAATGGGTGATAAATTAGCAAAAGAAGCATTACACAAAAACTTGGTTGATATTAAGGTTCCTCTGGGAAGAAGGGAAATTAAATCTGTGTTTAATAAGGAAATAACACGAGTTTGGCAACAGAGGTGGATAAAACAGCACAGGTGGTTTTATAATATTGTGGAATCAGTGGGGAAAAGGGAACATTCCTATGGTAGACATAGAAAGGAAGAAGTAGTGTTTTCAAGACAAAGGTTGGGACACACGAGATTTAACTCAACAATGGCATTAATGGTAAATCATGAGAATGGGTTGTGTGATGAGTGCATGGTGTTAGAAACAGTAGAGCATGTTTTTGTAAAGTGTAGTCAATATGATGAGCAACAGGATTTATGTAACAGCAGTAGGAGTGGGCCGGTAAACATGGTTGACATCTTGGGAAAGGGTTTGAGGGAAAGTCAGCGGTGTAGGGATGTGCTAACATTTGTAGAGACTACAGGGCAGCACCATAGGATTTAGAAAGAGGAGGATAAAGAGCAGGATGCTTATGCTCATCTTGAAGAGAGAGGAGCTCAGTGCAGATGTTGGAGGAGCTGAACACGCAGCGCCAGCTGAAACATGGGCTCTGATCCTTTGAGGTTTGTGCGGCATTACACCAATATTTTATTTCATTTATTGCACAGGTTCATCACCCATGTGGCTAAATATACAGTAGGAGGTGGAGCTTTGAATTGTTAAGATGTGTCATTTCATTAGCTGGCAGAAGCAGCTGTAGCCCAGGTGGAGAGACAGAAGCAGGGTCACAGGTGTGTTGTGCATTACTTCAAGGTTGCTCTGTTTTAGAGGTCTATTAAACACTCAGTCATACATTAGTTTTAACAATGTAGGCATAAATACTTTTGTTATAAATTATTATATTGTTTGAATAAATGCGCTCTGCAGACCAATTTTATGTCCCCACCAATGTCAAAATCAAACTTACGCCCTTGTCTTAAAGCATTTTAAAAACACTGCACAGATATGAACAACTTTAAATATTAATTTCCAACAAATTATTTACATAAACGTTTACAACATTGATTTTCACATGAGCTCTCAAACAGCACACAAGTCTTGTTGATGTGATGCAGAAATAAACTTGTTTCAGCACCGATCAGAGTTAAAACACTGGTGAGATCTGAGACAAGCTTCTCATCTGAAACTCTTTCCACACTGATGCCATGTGGACGCTTTCTCTCCGGTGTGAGTTTCTATGTGTAATTCAATTTTATTTATAAAGCATTTTTCACAATTTGCATTGTTCCAAAGCGGCTTTACAGGGGAAAATAGAAACCGAAACACAGTGCATGGTGTTTATATAACTGGTTAAATGATTCTAGTAAATAATATCTAATGTCATCAGTCTCCCGGTGGTTTATTTGGCATATTTTGCATGATGTTTGGCTGTAAAGATGTGTCTTTAGTCTAGATTTAAATTGGGCGAGTGTGTCTGATCTTCTAATAGAGTCGTGAAGGTTATTCCAGAGTTTAGGTGCTACGTATGAGAAAGCTCGACCCCCCTTTGGTGATTTAGTTATTCTAGGTGTTATCAAAAGTCCTGAGTTTTGAGATCTTAGAGAGCGTGATGGGTTGTAGTGTGATAGAAGCTCTGTTAGGTAGGTAGGGGCTAAACTCTTTAAGGCTTTATAAGTGATTAAAAGAACTTTAAAGTCAATACGACACTTAATGTGAAGCCAGTGAAGGGTTGATAAAATTGGGGTTATGTGATGGTATTTTCTGGACCTGGTAAGAACTCTGGCAGCTGCGTTCTGAACTAACTGTAGTTTGTTTATTGATGATGGAGGACAAACACTAAGTAGAGCATTACAGTAGTCAAGTCTTGAGGTCATAAATGCATGAATAAGCTTCTCTGCGTCAGCAAGACACAGAATATTTCGTAATTTGGCAACATTTCTCAGGTGGAAAAAGACTGTTTTTGTGACATTGTCAGGTTTCTGTCTAATATAACACCTAGATCTCTTACTGTATTTGTTGGAGTAACAGTACATCCTTCAATCTTAACGTGTATAAAAAAGAAAGCTTTTTTAAGAATATGGCAAGAGAAATGGAACAAGGAGTTAAAAGGAAGACACATTTTTTTTGCATCCAAGACAAGTTAGGGAGTGAAATTAGTAAATATCCACAGAATAATGAAAATGACATTTCAACTCCACACAACTATTTAACATTCACACTTTTATTCAACAGCACACTTTATTCAGATGCATCTTGGTGTGTGTGTGTGTGTGTGTGTTATCAATCATAATAACAGCCCAGCAAACACAATCATGTGGGGCCCAAATGGGTTGCACTTGGGCTGATATCTGGGGCCCAACTGGGCAACCTAACTGGGACCCAGCTAATTTTGTCCGCAGTTTCCATGGAGGCCCCACATGTGTTACCCCACATGGGCTTATGATGGGCCCTTAATGGACACCATATAGGCCCCACTTGGGTTAACCAGATAGCTCCCATTTGGTGTCTACAGGAGTTTGCCTAGATGGGTTAATGATGGGACCTAGCTAGGTCTTATATGGGTCTCTTATGGGCCACAATTAGTATACATATGGGCTAATTTATTTGTATATACTGTATTGTTTGTATGGGTTAAATTATTTTACGCTAAATCCAAACATTTATCTCATTAAAATCCTAAAGGTATTTAATGAATCAAAACCAGTAGTGCATGCTTTTAAGCAAAGTTTATTTCAATATAAAACTTTTCTTTTGAATCACATATACATCATTCATACATAAAATATAAATTCAAACTTTATAAAACACATGTACAGGTCCGTAGCCAGCCAGTTGAAAGGGGAGGTTATTTTTTTTCAAAAAGTGGACCTTTTTGCAGTTTTTCTCCTCCTTTTGTATTTAATTATGAGGTTCAAATACTTAATTTTGGTGACCTTTTATGCACTAATTTCTGCTGGATTAGCTTGTCTGCTGGTATCTTAACCAGCACGCTTTTGGATGCAACTAAAATATTTATTACATTGTTGTCAAATTGCTTCCTCGTGTAACACTTTTGTCAGTCCATACACAGTTCATAAATTTAAAGACCAAACTAACAACAGAAGAGATTTAATTTACTTTACTGAAATATTAATAATAATTCTTCTCATCATAATTTCTTGACTCTCTGCTATGTTTTATTATTATAATTACGCTACGTTATTATATTGTAGACCAGGGGTACCCAACCTTTTTTCTGCAAGGGCCACATATTCTCCCTGTCTTTAATGGGGGGCCGGGTCGGTTTGTAACAGAAAATTACATGGGCCGGAGTTACCCCTTGAATTATTGTGGAGATTTAATTATGATTTGAAATGTATTTATTATGCCTCCTAATGGTATAATAGTTTATTAACAGTTAATAGTTTAGTGCTACTCAAATTCAAAACATTTTCTTATGCATATTAATTAACCTTTCTCTTTTAGTCTCTATGAAATTTTCAGATGGTTCGCGTGTAAGTGCTATCGCAATGGTACGTTATGAATTTAACAAATTATTAGGCTATGTGAGTAACTTAGAGAAATTTGGGTCTGAAAGCCAATATTCTGACACTCGCTCACGGCCCTACTAGAGCAAGCGTCCTGATTGGTTAACGCTGCGCGAATTTTCGCCAAAGTTCAGATTTCTCAACTCAGCGTCATTCGCTCGAATCGCGCCGTAAGTAGGTCATCACATCTTTGCATTGACTTAACATGTAAATCACTCACGCTTAACGCTTCATTCGCGTTTGGTGTGAACACACTATAAGGCATTGTTCATAGGGCCGGTCCAAATCTGTGGGCGGGCCACATTCATATATATATATATATATATACAACCCCTCCCCCCGCATCATTCAGAGGCGATGCTTCTTCACGTTGCTTTGAAAAGTGTATTGCGAGAACTCGCTCTCTCTCTGCGCACGCACACACAAGTGTCCTGCAATAATAATCATATTAATTTGAAACAGCAACCCAGAAATTTGTCACAAGCATTGATTAAAACAATGATGACAATAATCACATAAAAAAACGACTTCTGAAATTCTGGACCTTTGGCAGTGAGGGGGGTTCGTTCGAACCCCCCCGAACCCCCCCTGCCTACGGGCGTGATGTACATTTACAACTTTGTGTATTATAATCTAAATTTTTCATACAATTTTCAGGAAAAAAAAACTGTGCAGCTCCTCAGTCCTTGTTCCTCTCTCTCCCAACAGCCCTGTGAAAAGACAATAATTACTCAACCATGATAACACAAGGGCTGTCAGGTTAGCATTTTGGCGCCAAACATCAAGATTTAAAATTAAAAAAGTCTTTTACCGATCTTGTGCCCTTGCAGAACGATTTGTTTGCATGATAAATATGAAATAATGTTTTGTATTGTTAAAAGTTGTTAAAGCCTTTTTGTTTATCATTGACAGAGATCTGTCCCAAGCTGCTTTATACACTAGCTTCTCTGCTATGAGCCCTTTCATCTAATTATAACGCTAATCTTCCTCGATCGTGAGCACACCGCATGGTGCCAAAGTTGTTGTTTAAGTTTAAGCTTTTTCGTGTCTTGAACTATTAGATGGCGTTGGGAACAAATGCATAATTTACAGCATTATCGTTTAGCATTGGCGCCAGAAATAAGAAAAATGACGCGATATTTTCTAAATTCTATCATGACACGTATCAAAACTACGTTTTTGAACCATAATGAAACAGTATTTTCATACTTAAAGAGTATATACATTGTGTATGTATATATATTTTTTTTTTTGAAAACTTGTAATTCTTACCTTCTATAAACTGCAGTCAAAGTACTGCCAAGTCTGTACACTTGCAGGAAAATGCAAGAGTAAAAGCTTCTTTCCAGCTGGGGTTGCTTCTCAACGTATGATTTAACAACTAAAAACACACTTCCGGGTTACAGATATTTATAATATATGTGAGGTCGATTCTCTCTTCAGGCTCCTCCCCTTCCTTGGGCGGGCGTTCATTCCTCTGGAACCATTAACTCGTGACACGTTAATCTTACTCCATTTCCCGCAAACTGTTGGTTCTCTGCAACACATAATTTGAAAACAGCCTGGCCTTTTCAGCCGAATGTGATTTACGACAGGAAAACATTTTCGCACACACACACGTTATTTTGGCTCTCAGCTCCTGCATTCCTCACAGCTCTTGTTTCACACTCCTGCAAACTAGTTTTCAAGATTAAAAGCAAGCACAGCATAAACATACTCATATTAATATATTTTGACAGTAAAACAACAGTAAATATAAACTTATAATGCATAGAACATCATAAACCCATCAGGATCTACATCAGATGACCATGGCAACCCAGGTGTGGAAATGGAGGACTGTTTTTGATCTGAAATCTGTGTAATCTATGATGGACGATTCTTCTGACACCATATGAATGCATACGGTCGTCTGGCAGAAGCTAGATCATTTCGATTATAAGTTATTAATATGAATATTTTTCTTACAAACACATCTCTTTGCTTAAGAAGGCCTTTATTATCATAATGTAGCTATGTTTTCATGCTCTGCTTGTATTTCTACTGTCCAATTAACATTAAACGTTTGTTTGCAATTCACAAAAATTACTGTTCTGTTTGATTGGAGGGACCCATTACATCTTTATAGTTTTTGTTTTACTGGGAGAAACAACATTTGATGATTAATTTTCCATTGTCCAATCATTTTGTTAAAATATATTTATTTCATATTTTTGTCTTTGACTTTATGTACTTATTGGGGTTTTATCCATTGTTCTCGGTTATTTTACAGAGATAAGCTATATTTTAAAAGTACATTACTGTAAAATTACACAGAAACTTAATAAAGTAATTTACATTTACAGAGATTAACCTGAAAGGTAGTTGTTTTTAATGTATTTTCACATAATTGATCTGTTTTTCTACAGTTTGATAAAAATTATTAACAATAATATACTATAATTGAATGAATTATGACTAAAATATTCTCTGTATTTTACTTTTTTTTGTATTGTTATTTGACAGAATCCGTCTGGCAAATTTTCTGCCAGAGATTTACCGTTTTTTACGTTTTTTTGTTACAGTCTAGGCATGGCCTGCCAGGGCATGGTAAAACCCTAAATAAACCACATTTCAATTTTAATGATAATTAAAAAAAAATTATAAATATTGTTAATTTGAAGCAATTTGGAGTTTGCAATAATGTGCTTAATCACTGGTCAAATATAAACAGACATCGCACGCTGGAGAAAGTTATTCCTGGACGGAACATTCAGAGGGCTATACATTTAAAACACTTTCAATTTACTGATTTATGTAATTTTACATTTCTGTCATGAACAGGAAAATAATCAATAAAACATTTACGGTAATTGTCTGTAAAAGTACATCTTTTAAATCTGTGAAAATTTAGAGTAATGTTCTGTAGAAAAACAAACGTAATCTGTAAAAATAGTATGAAATGCCTTTAAAAACATAATTTTGATGTAATTGTAAATTACAATACTGTCATTTTAATGGTAAAACTTTAAATTACAGCAAATATCTGTAAAACAACATTTTACTGTTTAATGAAAAAATACAGAATATTACCTGTAAAATAACGGTAATTTTTTCAGTGTGATTACTAGTTCTTCTATTGATATACAGTACGCTGCCTTTCCAAACTGCACTTGAGCGTGCAATGATCCCAGACAATTTAATCCAGATATTCTAATCGTACACAACAGCTGCGTTCAAAGAACCAAATTATCCAGATCATGATTTGTGTGAGGGTGAGTTCAGATTCAACATTACAAATAACACATTAGACAGGTTTATTTTTAACGTTGCATCGTCAATATCCATGTTACTTTATTAATAAAATATTATATAACATCATTTTATAGGAACACAGTCATTCAGTGCAGTGCAGAGCATTGCATTGGATAAAAGTGTTTGCCATAAAAGATGAACACCTCCCAAGAAAAACTTGAATCTAAGCGTTTATGGTTTAAACAACTAGAACTTAAATACATTACAAAACAAGTTTTAAAGCTTGAACTGATGCATTTCTTTCTTTCAGTCTCCTGTAAAACATGTATGATGATACAGTACAGATTAAAGACCAACACAACTAGAACAGTAAGTGTTATCTTGTGTTTTTTCAACTGTGAAATGTTTCTCTCCGCTCTGAGTTCTCGTATGCTTCTTGAGGTTACTCATAAATCTTTCCACACTGAAGTCACGCAAAAGACACTGATGACCCGCGAAAGGTTTCTCTCCAGTGAATTCTCATGTGTGTCTTAAGGCTACTTGTATCTGTAAAACTCTTTCCACACTGTAGACATACATGAGGTTTCTCTCCAGTGTGAATTCTCATGTGTGTCTTAAGTCTACCCAAGACTGCAAATGTCTTTCCACACTGTAGACATGCGTGAGGTTTCTCTCCGGTGTGAATTCTCATGTGTGTCTTAAGGCTACTCGTATCTGTAAAAGTCTTTCCACACTGTAGACATACATGAGGTTTCTCTCCAGTGTGAATTCTCATGTGAATCTTTAGGTTTCCTGTTTGTGTAAAACTCTTTCCACACTGTAGACATACATGAGGTTTCTCTCCAGTGTGAATTCTCATGTGTGTCTTAAGGTTACCCAAGACTGCAAATGTCTTTCCACACTGTAGACATACATGAGGTTTCTCTCCAGTGTGAATTCTCATATGTGACTTTAGGTGACCTGTCTTTGTAAAAGTCTTTCCACACTGTAGACATGCGTGAGGTTTCTCTCCAGTGTGAATTCTCATGTGTGTCTTAAGGTTACTTGTAACTGTAAAAGTCTTTCCACACTGTAGACATGCGTGAGGTTTCTCTCCAGTGTGAACTCTCATGTGAATCTTTAGGTGACCTGTTTGTGTAAAAGTCTTTCCACACTGTAGACATGCATGAGGTTTCTCTCCAGTGTGAATTCTCATGTGTGTCTTAAGGTAACTCGTATCTGTAAAACTCTTTCCACACAGTAGACATACATGAGGTTTCTCTCCGGTGTGAATTCTCATGTGTGACTTAAGGTAACTTGTATCTGTAAAAGTCTTTCCACACTGTAGACATACATGAGGTTTCTCTCCGGTGTGAATTCTCATGTGTGTCTTAAGGCTTCCTGTTTGTGTAAAAGTCTTTCCACACTGTAGACATGCATGAGGTTTCTCTCCGGTGTGAATTCTCATGTGTGTCTTAAGGCTACTCGTAGCTGTAAAACTCTTTCCACACTGTAGACATGCGTGAGGTTTCTCTCCAGTGTGAATTCTCATGTGTGTCTCAAGGTTTCCTGTTTGTGTAAAAGTCTTTCCAGCTTCTTCAAGTGAACCTTTCTGCAACGTTTGTGCACGTTGATGTTTCTGATCAGCATCTTTTACTTCATCTTGACTGTCCTTATTCTCTTCCATCATATCTGAAGTGAACAAAACTATTTGTTAAACACAGTTTTACAATTGTACAAAACAACAGCAGAAGACGAGATCTTAGTTTCATTTTCAGGGAACACAGTCATTCAGTGCACTGAGTATTGCTTTGGATAAAAGTGTTTGCCATATAAGACGACCACATCCTAAGAGAATATTTTTACTTTACTCTGTTTAAATTACAACATAAAATGAGCTTAGACTGTACATTAATGAAATTTGTATTTGATTGACAAAATGTATTCATTGTGCAATCCAAAGAGCAAAGGTATGTTTATTATAATATTTTTTTTTTACCGAATTATGTATTTTATAAATTAAAATCATTACTGCCATGATATCTCAGTGGTTTGGATTGAATGAATCAAGTATAAATCAAGAATCAATGCAAAACATTTTCAGGTACAAGATAAAGTCATCAGATGTGAAATAACACTACATAGTCTTCACTGTATAAATTGAATATAGATCAATCCTTATTAGAGTCACACCAGTCGAGAGCATTGAGTGACGATTTTCTTTGTCTTTTCTTGTTTTATTAACAATAATAACAGACTGTGATTTATAAAGCTGCTGTCACTTTAAGTTCAGTACAGCAGAAACGATGCCCCCTAAAATATAGTCGAGTAAAAGAAAGAATGACAACTAAAAACCAACAGACTGTGTTTCATGTAGTCGAGTAAAAGAACAAATGCATGTTTTCTTTTCAATAAGACGATAAAAAACTAACAGACTGATGAAAATGTGAAACAAAGGGTCAAAATGCTGTGCTCTACAAACTCAAAGCAGAACGATGGTCACCTTATAGCCAAACATGTGATTCTATTGAACCTTTACCAGATCACAACCAGATCAAGTTATGATCACTTTATGCAGTTTAGTGATTCCCTTTCAGTTCTAATCTTCTGCATTTGTGGTTTATCAAATAAATTAAAGCTTAATAATTCCTCCACTGTCAGAAATAAAGATTTAAAAACAGAAACCAACCTCTGTGTTCTTTAGTCCTCTGAGTTTCTGTTGTGTGTAGTTCTGGATCACTCGTGTTCTCAAGCTTCTCTTCCACAAACTCCAACAACTGTGTGAAGATTTCAGTTCTTACACCTGAAGTGATTCTTCTGCTTGTTGCTTTCTGGTATTTATTGGTGGTTTGATGTAGGAGGAGCTTTACTGAAGGTGTCAATCACTGTTGGTGTGAACTGGAGGTGTTAGAGAGACATTGTCAATAACTCAACTCAGCTTCACTTATATAACATCACTAAAAACAACAATTGTTGACCAAGATGCTGTTCACTATATCAAATACCAACATTTATCTCCACGTGTGACATAAATGACAAAAACATCTCGGCCACATCACAAATCAACTACAGAAACCCAAGCAAAGTGAGAGCAGTTGTCATAAAAACATCTAACAATGTTCAATTTCTTTGGTCTTATTCATGATGGATAAATATTCAACTGCTTATTATTTACAGTGTTTCTAACTTTAACTCTCATTATATTAGCGCTGTGTATTGGCAAAGGCCTTGTGATACGATACATATCACCATAGATAAATCACAATGCAATAGATTTTTACTAATAAAATGTAATACAAATAAAAAGTCTCCCTCTTGAGACATTGGCCATATGTACTGTAGCATATATGACGATGAAAAACAATTAAAAATATCACAGATAGTAGTGGTTGGATTATCGATACACTATCGATATATTTCGGAACAACCGACAGAAATTGGCTGCAAATCGAAATTCAGAATAAAAAAACGATTAAATTGAAAATAATGAGAGTTAAATCATTCAATAACTTCTAAAGGACTTTGATTTGACCGGTTACAACAAGACCCTCAGGTTATAAAACTGTCTGGTGTTTAAAAACACAAAGTTTTGAGCTTTTAAAGTTTTTAGTTTGTAATAATGACACTTTTCCGCATGTTCACAAGACCGTCAAGAATCCTTGAAATGAAACTTAACGAGAGAATCCGCCGGTCGTTCATTCTCTCTGAACGGATTTGAAACGATACAGCGGCGTCTTATAATAAATTCGTTCCCTGAACTTCTCCGCGATTAGTTGAGTTTTAAACGTCTGAAATGTCACATTGTTCGTCAACAGACTCATTGAAAGCGGTCACAGCAAACAGCGCATACAGGCGCGCAGACAGCACTATAGTGACGGGGAGACAAGACCCCTCAGACTCATAGTGACCCGATCTGCCCCTCACTGTCCCAACGAAAGACGACAAACATCAAACATCTGTAAAACTGAGGATTCATGAGGATGTCCGCTATGTACATTAGCCTGAGTAGTGACGGACAGGCCCGCAGCTGCTTCAGTATTTTCCCGTCACTGCTTCACAATCGTGTCGGTCATCGACGTTCAGTCTCTGTGTGCTGCTGCCGCTGCGACTCCTGGCTCCGCCCCCGGGGTCCTACGAGGAGCTGTTAGCTGCCTCAATTGTGCCTGTAGTAGCGGTAACCATAGTGATCAAATACCGTCGTCTATGACTGAACTGGTGATATTTGTCGACTGATGATATTACAATAACTTTTCTTGAGACTCGAGTACATCTGTGAGCGTATAAACATTAAAGTAAACGTCACATCCGTTTGTGGAGGTCTTGTGCAGAGAGAGAGAGCATCTGCAATGTGACATGTGAATTTGAACATGATTCATCTTAAAGCATTTTAAAAACACTGCACAGATATGAACAACTTTAAATATTAATTTTCAACAAATTATTTACTTAAACGTTTACAACATTGATTTTCACATGAGCTCTCAAACAGCACACAAGTCTTGTTGATGTGATGCAGAAATAAACTTGTTTCAGCACCGATCAGAGTTAAAACACTGGTGAGATCTGAGACAAGCTTCTCATCTGAAACTTTTTCCACACTGATGCCATGTGGACGCTTTCTCTCCGGTGTGAGTTTCTATGTGTAATTCAAGAGTGTTTTACACAAAGTCTTGCCATCATATCCGTGATATGAGTAAAATCACAGGCTTCACTTATCCTGAGGGAATGCGCCACATGAAATACAGATGTGGGGAGGTCATTTCTAAATGCCACAAGGTCCCCAGATAACAATCCTGTGTGAATAGAGCTCTAGTCATCGTCTGTGAGTTTTGAGATATTTATCAAGTGAACTTTTTATCTGGTTTTAGTGCAAGTTGTTTGTACTACTGTCATGTTTTTTGGAAATGGCTTGTAATGTGAAGTGTTTTTGTTCCACTTGAAATAAAATTCAATATCCTAATGTTACATTTAAATAGTTTTGAACAACATGAGGGCGACTATAATATTTTTTACAAAAGTTTTGTGTTGAAAC
Source organism: Barbatula barbatula (assembly GCF_947034865.1). NCBI lineage: Eukaryota > Metazoa > Chordata > Actinopteri > Cypriniformes > Nemacheilidae > Barbatula > Barbatula barbatula. The sequence continues at coordinate 4,184,800 of NC_136769.1, forward strand.
ACCTCGGCTGTCTGCTCTCTGTGTGTTGACCCAGTCTTCGAGCTCATCTTCTAGTTCGGGGCCATCTGCTGTTCTTCGCTCTGAAAGCTTTAGTTGTCTTTTTGCAGTCAATTCCTCACGCTGCTGTTTCCAACGTCTCATCGATTCATTAAGACCAAGCTCCCGTGCACCATCTCTATTTCCTTTCCAACAGCCAGATCAATCGCAGTGAAAGCTGCATCATTTGCATTTCTCCGTGTGTGAAGACTATGTAGTGTTATTTCACATCTGATGACTTTATTTTGTACCTGTTTTGCAATGATCCTTGATTCATTCAATCCAAACCACTGAGATATCATGGCAGTAATGCTTTTAATTATAAAACACATTGTAGTTTATTTCTGGAAACTATGAATTGAACCACAGTAAAATATGTATACACTGTAAAAAATTCTGCCGTAATTTGACGGTAAAATACTGGCAGCAGGGTTTCCAGCTGCGGACCGTTATTTTACGGTTTCACTCATTTACGGCTTTCTGTAAATTAACGGTAAAATCCTGGCAGCAGGGTTTCCAGCTGCGAACCGTAATTTTACGGTTTCACTCATTTACGGCTTTCTGTAAATTAACGGTAAAATCCTGGCAGCAGGGTTTCCAGCTGCGAACCGTAATTTTACGGTTTCACTCATTTACGGCTTTCTGTAAATTAACGGTAAAGTACTGGCAATATGGTTTCCAGCTGCGTACCATCATTTTACAGTTTTATTAAATAGCATATTTTCAGTAAAATACTAGCAGCAGAGTTTCTGAATGAGTGCTTTTTATTTAAATAAATTAAACAACAGACTGGCAAAGATGAGAAGAGGAACCATAAAATTACCAAACAGATATGTTGTGCATAAAGAACCCAGTCTATAGACATATTTAAACAGATAAAAATTTATTATTATTTCTCCATAAACAGATACTGTGCAAAAAGAACAGTCTATAGACATATTATCTAAACTTCTTAAACAATAGAAAACATTGTATTATTAAACCTTGAATGGGCAAAGAACTTTCCACCATCTGTGACCAACTTCACATGCTGGTAGTCTGAAAGATAGGAAAAAAAACTTTAAGCAGAGTATCTATAGAAGGTATCTCTAACCCTACTCTTGGAAAGCTACAGTCTCGCCACAGTGTTTAAAATGAATGAAATGTGCACTGTGTGTCGATGGTCACGTCAAACAAGTTGCCCCAAAAATAACGCAGACTTGTTGCATGATGATGCTCTGCTCGTGTAACTTGTGAATTTTCGTGTAACAGCCACGACTATGCTGATCCATGAGAAAGACAATGGAGCTCAAAATTATAAAAACGCGGTGTGTTCAGCAACACAGAGTACATTACTTAATAAAACGGCCTGCTTTTATAACAGAATGCAATTCAGTAGAGAGGCAACCTTTGGATTAACTGATGAATATTTTTACTCACCACCTTGCCGGTCTTCTTGGAGACCTTTCCTCTGCAGGTATTGGAGACTCGTTCTGGTTTAATTCCAATTAAGCGTCTAGGTTCAACAAATTTTCACAGAATACAATAACCATTTGTTAATCATTCTGATTGAAGAATTTATATACACTAAACAGTGAAAGAATGGAAAACTCTTAGAGGTCGTACCTTTGAAGAAATTCTTAAGTGCAACAAGCCTCCTCCTGATACTGCAGATGGAAGATGTACACTCAAATATAATACGGCCCTCTAGACTAAGCATCCATCTTACAACATTTGCCTGCCCTCCAATGTCTAAAATGAAAAAAAAAAACATTTACATTATAATTTCAATGAACTGCCTTTGAGATTGCTTCATTTGAACAACCGGTTACCGGTGACACTAACCGAGCATAATCAGACGAGGACTGGCAGGTAGAATGAGTGTCTTCTCAACATCAGATGAAGATGCAGTAATCTGTAGAGAAAACACAATACATGGAAAAACATCAAAAAATTACTTCAATACAGAAATTTTAATAAATTACTAGTGGAAAGAAAATGCATAAAACAAGTCCATCTTCATGTTCCTGAAAACGGGACCGCTGAAGATCGATAAGCAGGTGGGCCATCTCTGTGTTATCCGTCTGGGACAGAACAGTCTTCATTCCTCCCGTCTCTAATGTGTGATTTAAGGTGCTTATAAAAGGTCCTTCAGAGTTTACACCTGACTTGACACAAAAAAAACATTAGATGTTAATTCAAATAAGGTCACTGACACAGATCGGATAACAGTGAGTTACTTATTGCAAACAGGCACAATTAAACCTGACATGAGAAACATGCATATGTCTCAGAAATGCAGGTGTAGTACTACATATGTGTCCACAAAGCTTGCAAAAAAACATTGCTTATCTTTAACACCACGAAACAGCACAAGTCTGAATTTCATTCATTTATATCTGGAGGGATTTAACGTTACCTCAGGTAATAGTCACTTTACGGCAATTTACCAAGTCTTCTTGGTCTAGCTAACGTACAAAAGCATACCACACATGTAATATATTGCGCTAACACACACAAAACTGTATTTTTTACTTTATTTGAAGTTATTAAGTAAATTATTATGTTATATATCGACGTTGTACTGCATGCGCTTATCGCCAATTTAACGAAGCAAACCACCAGTCTACTGTACCGTATTTGCAACAGAACGTGTGTGTGGAGACACAAAACTCATTTAATAATCAAACTTGAATCCCATGAATTTCTTCAGACGAGACTTGAAATGAAATGTATGCAGCTACGAAAACCGCGAGGTGTCACACTGACTAGAATTCATTCAGCAGGTCCGCCACTGACTCTTGTGCTGCGGAGTAAGAACCCGAGCGGCGGGGGAGGGGAGAGCAACTAGACTGGTTTAGTTCCCATGATCGACTACCTTGTAAATAGCTTCAATTTGAGATTGAATCTGTAACGTTTCTACTACAACTTTTAGTCAAGGAGTGTCGTTGAATTATCTAACAGTTTCCCCCTTCCGCACCGCTTCTGATGCTCGTCAGTGGTGGCCATTTGAGAACTCTCTGGTTTGTGTGTCAGTCTAGGTAATTCGCGCCACGCAGCTCAGTCAAAATATATACGTTTCAAAGCGCAATATAATAAAATAATAGATAAATACAAATAAAAACACTTACCTTGACAGTGTCTTGGAAGATATGGCCGTCTCCTGGCGTTCTCGTGTTCTCGTTGACTTGTAAAAACGTCATCCGTAAATTAGCTAACGTTAGTTGCGCAAGTAACGTTACTGTTGTCATCGAGCCAAGAGCTTCAAAATATGACTGTTTTGTGTAACAAAATGTAGTTTTGAGAGTTGTTTAGACGATAATGTATGTGTATAAAGTTCAGATCTGCTGTCGTTTAATAAAGATAGCGTCTATTAAAAAATTTGCTCCAACTGTTTCGGACAAGTGAGTCGATTTCACTTATGCACCCCGCCCAACGCAGCCTCACCTCGGCAAGTCTTTCTTAAAATCACCGCTGGCTGTGATGTCTCTGTTAAAGGGTGTATTTTTTATGAATACATTCTGAGTTATCATACCCATTAGCCTTTCTCTTCCAAACTTTATTTCTATATCATCGACTGTATTTGTCTGAGGATCATCGATACTTTAAGGTTGAGTAAAACATGGGGTCATTTTGTTTCACCCCTGAAAAAACCCTTTAAATAGGGGATTTAATTATGTTATCCCTTTAATTATTTGTCCATGGGGAAATTGTTTTAACTGAGGGCAAAATTAAATTGTACAACTTGTATATTTCTTACTGTGCAAACTTATTTTACTTTGTAATAAAGGATTGTGTAAATTATCACAGTAATGTTTTGAATTACTCTGTTTAAATGTAAATCCAGACTAAATAAAGATTAACTCTGATTGCCTTTGTTTGCTATACAGCTCTTCGCGGTTAAATTCCGTAAACAGATTTACGGTTGAATGTTCTAATTTTACTAGCGAGTAATTAATTTACAGATCAATGGCTGTAAATTAACATTATTAAACCGTTTTTTAAAAGAACAGTATTTTGCCGTTAAAATTGGCCGTATTTTTACGGTAATATTTTACAGTGTAATACATGTGATTAACCACACCTCTTATACACTTTACCTGATGCAGCAGAATCAATAATTGCCACAACTAAATACACTCGTCCAGTGGGTGATCAGCAGATCGTATATTAACTCAAGGTTGACTGAACCGGGCTAATATACTCACTGTTTTGTACGTGTAAGAACTCGAGCTGCCGCATTTTGTACCAGTTGGAGTTTTGTAATAAGCCTGCAGAGCAACCACCTAATAGTGCATTACAGTAACAGTCTTGATGTCATCAATTCAAAGATTACGAACGAAAAATAATGACAAATAATCCAATGTCTGGCACAAAAAAGTACTAACGCAGACATTATTTTTTTCACCATGTCCAGATCATCCACACCTCCAAGTTTTTTCAAATATGCTTGCTGAAAAAAAGATTTACTTGAGACAAAAAAGTTGGACAAAATAAATGGCTTTTTAGCAATTAAATGGCACTTCATCCGGTAATTATTTGAAAAAATGTATATGTAAATGGCTGTTAAAGTTATAACTATGGCACTGTAGCGCTACAGTATTATGTAACTCTCCCACATGCTATTCCATTAGAAGAGAAACCAGCCTGAATTTTGACAGAGCAAACAAATTAAAGCTTTCAAGGTTAGGCTATAAAAAACATTATTTAGTGTATTTCCTGTAATTCTATGCCAGGGCTTTTCGATTTGTTAATAATGGGGACCAGTTCATGAAAAGCATCTCAAATAAATGGCCGGAGAGATAAAAGATAAAACCCACAAGCACCCAGCATGTTATACACTTAAATTAAGCGTGTGAAAATTACAAATTACACGTCAACGGTAACACGCGTTCTCTGTGAATTGCCTACCGGTCACTATAGCTAACAGCTGGCACATACTGTGTGCTGTAAAAACGCTCTGTACAGTTTGTACCACAGCAATTACAAAAATGTATTACACTACATTTCCATGCAGTCTCCTGTAAAACATGTATGATGATACAGTGTGAATTCTCATGTGTCTCTTAAGGTGACTTGTTTGTGTAAAAGTCTTTCCACACTGTAGACATGCGTGAGGTTTCTCTCCAGTGTGAATTCTCATGTGTGTCTTAAGGTTTCCTGTATCTGTAAAACTCTTTCCACACTGATGACATGCGTGAGGTTTCTCTCCGGTGTGAATTCCCGTGGGCCTTAAGGCTACTCGTAGTTATAAAAGTCTTTCCACACTGTAGACATGCATGAGGTTTCTCTCCAGTGTGAATTCTCATGTGTCTCTTAAGGTTACTCGGATCTGTAAAACTCTTTCCACACTGTAGACATGTGTGAGGTTTCTCTCCAGTGTGAATTCTCATGTGTGTCTTAAGGCTTCTCGGATCTGTAAAACTCTTTCCACACTGTAGACATGTGTGAGGTTTCTCTCCAGTGTGAATTCTCATGTGTCTCTTAATGCTACTCATAGCTGTAAAACTCTTTCCACACTGTAGACATGTGTGAGGTTTCTCTCCAGTGTGAATTCTCATGTGTGTCTTAAGGCTTCTCGGATCTGTAAAACTCTTTCCACACTGTAGACATGTGTGAGGTTTCTCTCCAGTGTGAATTCTCATGTGTCTCTTAATGCTACTCATAGCTGTAAAACTCTTTCCACACTGTAGACATGTGTGAGGTTTTTCTCTGGTGTGAATTCTCATGTGCTGTTTTTCACTCTTTTTGTCTCCTGTTCTCAGAGCTTCTTCCAGTAAAACTGTCTGGAATCTTTGTGCACGTTGATGTTTCTGATCAGCATCTTTTACTTTATCTTGACTGTCCTTATTCACTTCCATCATATCTGAAGTGAACAAAACTATCTGTTAAACACAGTTTTACAATTGTACAAAACAACAACACAAGATCATAGTTTCATTTTCAGGGAACTCAGTCATTCAGTGCACTGAGTATTGCTTTTGATAAAAGTGTTTGCCATATAAAATGACCACATCCTAAGAGAATATTTTAACTTTACTCTGTTTAAATTACGACATTAAATTAACTCAGACTACAGTAATGACATTTTCAGCAGAAAAAGAAACAAAACTATAAATAATTAATTGTGCAATCCAGAGAGCAAATGTATGTTAATTATAATCATTTTTGTTACAGAATTATGTGTTTGATAAATTGAATCTTTACTGTCATGATATCTCAGTGGTTTGGATTGAATGAATCAAGTATAAATCAAGAATCAATGCAAAACATTTTCAGGTACAAAATAAAGTAATCAGATGTTAAATAACACTTCATAGTCTTCACTGTATAAATTGAATATAGATCAATCCTTATTAGAGTCACACCAGTCAAGAGCATTGAGTGACGATTTTCTTTGTCTTTTGTTGTTTTATTAACAATAATAACAGACTGTGATTTATAAAGCTGCTGTCACTTTAAGTTCAGTCCAGCAGAAACGATGCCCCCAAAAATATAGTCGAGTAAAAGAAAGAATGACAACTAAAAACCAACAGACTGCGTCTTATGTAGTTGAGTAAAAGAACAAATGCATGTTTTCTTTTCAATAAGACGATAAAAAATCATCAGACTGATGAAAATGTGAAAAAAGGGTCAAAATGATGTGCTCTACAAACTCCATTGTCAGAAATAAAGATTTAAAAACAGAAACCAACCTCTGTGTTCTTTAGTCCTCTGAGTTTCTGTTGTGTGTAGTTCTGGATCTCTCGTGTTCTTAAGCTTCTCTTCCACAATCTCCAACAACTGTGTGAAGATTTCAGTTCTTACACCTGAAGTGATTCTTTTGCTTGTTGCTTTCTGGTATTTATTGGTGGTTTGATGTAGGAGGAGCTTTACTGAAGGTGTCAATCACTGTTGGTGTGAACTGGAGATGTTAGAGAGACATTGACAATAACTCAATTCAGCTTCACTTATATAACATCACTAAAAACAACAATTGTTGACCAAGATGCTGTCCACTAAATCAAATACCAACATTTATCTCCATGTGTAACATAAATGACAAAAACATCTCGGCCACATCACAAATCAACTACAGAAACCCAAGCAAAGTGAGAGCAGTTGTCATAAAAACATCTAACAATGTTCAATTTCTTTGGTCTTATTTATGATGGATAAATATTCAACTGCTTATTATTTACAGTGTTTCTAACTTTAACTCTCATTATATTAGGGCTGTGTATTGACAAAGGCCTTGTGATACGATACATATCACCATAGATAACTCACAATGCAATAGATTTTTATACTAGACATTTTGCAATATCAAGTCAAGTCAGCATTATTTATATAGCGCTTTTTACACTTTTCATTGTTACAAAGCAGCTGTAAAAGAAAACATTAACTATAAGCAAAACATATAAGGTTATGCAAGTCAAAATTAGGTCAGATATCAGACAGACTATAAATTCCTATATGCAGTGTTCATTACATAAAACTTTAAAATTCTATTAGCTCTCCCCATTGGAGGAGAAAAAACCCTCAGAGGGAAACCAGGCCTAACCAGGGGATTCCAGTTCTCCTCTGGCAAAAGCTGCAGCCTCTGCACAAGCTCGACAGTGATAATTAGATTTAATATTATCATTATCTAAAACCGGCCGGACATTTCTAGAGTCCTTTGTCCAGCTCTTATCACAGCTTTTGTCAGGTTTGGGCATGGACCGCATCTTGCCCGCTCTAGTAACCTTGGAACAATGAGACAAGACTGGCTGAGAGTAGAGTGATGTTCTGCCCTCTTTGATGCAACAAATGCATCAGTTGTTATTGGAAGTGTTCCTGGTTCCGGTTGATCTAACTACTGCAGCCTAAACCTTTCAGAATATATTTATATTATAATAATGTTGTAACACTTGCTTTTAAAATAATGCTTTTGATGCTACATAAATAGTTAAGGGACCAGAGACTTTCACTTTTCAATGAGCCATGTGTATTAAACCAGAAATCAATATACAGTCAGTAAACTACAGTGTACATATGGTCATTCAGTTGCAAGGGAAACATCAAACAGTTCAGTTTAGGTCTTTTAAGCAGTGTCTTTGGTTACCCAGAGTTCAGTTTGAAGAGTAGCAGGAGCAAGATGAAACAGTACTTAAGTGCAATGTTGATGAGGCCACATCTGTTCGTAGCCAAGTTCCGAGTAACTGTCAGTAAAGTGAACTGTAGATTCTGAAGTGAATATTAGATGCCAAAAGATGTTGCGGGCCAAACGAAGACAATTAATCCCCTTTTTCTCAAGGTCCTATCGACAGTTGAGCTGCCTGCTCAGGCCAGCATGTTGAACCCTATTTGAGTTTAGGAACCCTAGGTTCCTCAAATCAGGGAAAAAAAACCAAGGCAGCTTTGGCGAGAAAGTTTCTCCATGTGATTAACACATCCTTCCTACCCATCCTACTTCTCCTATCTTTTTTATGCTACCAGGCATCTCAACGGCTATAGCGCCCCTAGTGGCAGGATTAAATACTACATGCAAAAAAACTAATGGGACAAAATGTAACCGTAAAACTGTTACACACCCCTCCTCACAAAAGAAAAATTTCAATTAGTCCCATAAAATCTCTTTAGCTTTTCTACATGGTAAGTATCACTTTGGGTTGGGTTGTCAAGCATTACTACTTTGTAATCGACATTGTTAACCCTTTTCAAGATTTTTGCGGGACCTTGCCATTTTGGCGCTAACTTGGCCATAAAATAGTCAGCAGCACGAGATAGAGGGTGAGTAAGGATCCACACCAGATCCCCTTCTTCAAAGAATTCAGTTCTTCTGCGTTTATTGTAGTATTTGCCTTGCCTCTCCTGGGCTTGGCTAGTGTTCTCCCTCACTTGTTCAAGAAGAGCTTTCTGCCTCTCAACAGTGCTGTAGGCTACATGGTCGGGGTTAATCGGCTTGCGGATTAATCGCTCAAGTGGACCTTTTAGCTTGCGTCCTAATGCGATCGTGTAAACATTTCTTTTGTCAGAATGTTGGATATGAGGTGAGTTTTTGCAGACCGTAGAGCAAAGAGTTCTACCCACTTGTTACAATAATCTACAAAGACTAAAAAAAATACATTGGATCGTGGGCTTCTTGGGGAAGGACCCATCAAATCCACTCCGAGCATATAGCTTGGCTCCACTACCGGGGTGGACTGTAACAATCCAGATAGCTTGGAGATCCTTGGTTTGTAGGCTTGACACGTCTTACATTGGGTACAGAAAGTCCAATCATCTTTACGAATCTCGGGCCAATAAACGTTGTCTAGCAGCCTACGTAAGGTTTTCATTCTTCCCAAGTGTCCACTCAATGGGTTTGAATGAGCGAATTGCAAAACCGCTTCCCTCAGTGATGCAGGTATGATTAATTGACTAGTGCTCCCTTGTTGCTTGTCAGGTACCCTGCGAAACAAGTAGTCATTCTGCACAATGTAAGCAATGCGGTTTGGATCAGTGTTAGGTTGCTTAGCTGACTCCCATAAAGACTGTAAAGAAGAATCAAGCTTTTGAGCCTTCCCAATCTCATCCAAGCTGACTGGCAAATTAGGGTCTGGTTTTGTGGGTTGACATAAGGCAATGTGGCCTACCACCTCTTGCACAGGTATTCCTCTGGATAGGGCATCCGGTACCACATTACATGATCCCTTACGGTATTTAACATTGAAGTTAAAACCTTGCAGCCTTAAGGCCCACCGGGTCAAGCGGGAGGATGGTTTAGGCTGATTAAATACCCAAGTCAGAGCCGAATGGTCTGTGAGTACTTCGAAGTTCCTTCCCTCCAAGTACTGTCTCCACTTTTCTACAGCCCACACCACAGCTAGACACTCTTTTTCTGCCGTAGAGTACGATTTTTCTGCTCCTTGTACAAGTCGCGAAGCATAGGCGATGACATGTTCTAAACCATTAAAGTCCTGCGTCAGCACAGCTCCTAATCCTATATCGCTAGCATCAGTTTGTACTTTAAAATCCTTCGTGAAGTCAGGTGGCATTAAAACTGGTGCTTGTTGGAGGGCGTTTTTAAGATCATTAAAGGCATGTTGGCATTCGACTGTCCAATCCCAACCTGAGTCTTTAGCCTTTAGGGCATATAAAGGTGCTGCTCGCTCAGAAAAGTGAGAAATGAAACGATGGTACCAACTTGCAAGACCTACAAACCTTTGTACCTCCTTGACATTCCTTGGTACCGGGAAATCACGGACTGCTTTGACTTTAGAGGCTTCGGTACGGACTCCTTCTTCAGAAACGATATGTCCTAGGTATGTGATGGTCTTTTGCAGCATGGAACATTTTGTGAGGTTGAGGGTTAATCCTGAAGCTTCCAGCTTTGCAAAGAGTTGTTTGAGATGTTGGAAGTGGTCTTGAATACTTTTGGAATAGATCACAATGTCATCAAGATAAACAAAACAGAATTTCCCTAAATAGTCTCTCAGAACGTTGTTCATTAGCCTTTGAAAGGTTGCAGCAGCGTTTTTGAGGCCGAAAGGAAGACGAACAAATTCAAATTGATTGTTTTTGGTGACAAAGGCAGTTTTTGGTATACTGTCTTCATCCATTCCTACCTGCCAGTAACCAGACTTAAGGTCTAATGTGCTGAATACGGTCGCTCCATACAAGGACTCTAGGATATCTTGAATCTGTGGCATTGGAAATCCATCAGGAGGAGTCTTGGAATTTAATGCTCGGTAGTCAACACAGAAGCGGGTACTACCATCTTCTTTGGCACTAGGACCACTGGTGCTGCCCAAGGGGAAACGGAAGGCCTTATAATGCCTTTGTTAAGCATATTTTCTACTTCTTCGTCTATGAACTTCAGGGTAAGCTTTCTTACGCAAAGGAATCTCATCGATAGTATGGATTCGGTGGCGAATTAAAGTTTACCCTGTTTCTGTCACCAAACAGAATTGTCTTCGTTTGGCCCGCAACATCTTTTGGCATCTAATATTCACTTCAGAATCTACAGTTCACTTTACTGACAGTTACTCTGAACTTGGTTACGAACAGATGTGGCCTCATCAACATTGCACTTAAGTACTGTTTCATCTTGCTCCTGCTACTCTTCAAACTGAACTCTGGGTAACCAAAGACACTGCTTAAAAGACCTAAACTGAACTGTTTGATGTTTCCCTTGCAACTGAATGACCATATGTACACTGTAGTTTACTGACTGTATATTGATTTCTGGTTTAATACACATGGCTCATTGAAAAGTGAAAGTCTCTGGTCCCTTAATTATTTATGTAGCATCAAAAGCATTATTTTAAAAGCAAGAGTTACATAAAATATGGCGCCCGAACAGGGACCAGGGAAAGAAAAAGAAAAACCTAATTGAATCTTGGTGAGAGACACAAATTCTACTTTCAATGAGCCATGTGTATTAAACCAGAAATCAATATACAGTCAGTAAACTACAGTGTACATATGGTCATTCAGTTGCAAGTATGTGATTAACACATCCTTCCTACCCATCCTACTTCTCCTATCTTTTTTATGCTACCAGGCATCTCAACGGCTATAGGATTAAATACTACATGCAAAAAAACTAATGGGACAAAATGTAACCGTAAAACTGTTACAATGTAGTGTATGCAAGATTATAAATCTTAAAGTTGCCACTTTAGTCTAGATTTAAACTGACAGAGTGTGTCTGACAGTGCGGGGAAGACTGTTCCAAACCTGCACTTGATTTAGAAATTCTTGGTATTACCAACTGACCGGGCGCCTGAGAGCGTAGTGGACGTGAAGGACTGAAATACAAGAGAAGTTGACTCAAATAGTGAGGACCATGCAGGGCTTTATAGGGAATAAGCAGAATTTAAAGTTAATGTGATGCTTTATAGATAACCAGTGCAAGGTTGACAGAACTGGGCTAATATACTCATACTTTTTTGTACGTGTAAGAACCCGAGCAGTCGCATTTTGGACCAGTTGGAGTTTTTGTAATAGGCCTAATAGTGCATTACAGTAATCTAGTCTTGATGTCATAAAGGCATGTATAAGCTTCTCTAGATCTGATGGTAACAGCACATGACGAAGTTTAGATTTACTTTTAAGATGGAAAAACACAATTACCGGTGTTGGCGACAATATATTTTTACAAATAAAAATGTCTCAAATAGAGCTGAAAATACAACTTGCTGAGGTGTTTTTATCATCCCAACACTCACATACCAGTAGACACCATTAAAGTTTCCCACTCTGGTGTCATGCTGCTCCCTCTTGAGACATTGGCCATATGTACTGTAGCATATATGACGATGAAAAACAATTAAAAATATCACAGATAGTAGTGGTTGGATTATCGATACACTATCGATATTTTTCGGAACAACTGACAGAAATTGGCTGCAAATCGAAATTCAGAATAAAAAACGATTCAATTGAAAAGAATGAGAGTTAAATCATTCAATAACTTCTGAAGGACTTTGATTTGACCGGTTACAACAAGACCCTCAGGTTATAAAACTCTCTGGTGTTTTAAATCACAGAAGTTTTGAGCTTTTAAAATCGATATCAAATTCTGCCTATTTAAAACACAAACATCTGTTTTGTGAGGACATTTCCATGAGAGTTTAAGATATCAGCATAATGAAGGAGGTGAAAATGGGAACTATGGGTGTAGAATAATGACAGCTGTTAACACTGATGTGTCTGTTATACTGAAACAAAAAGAAAACGTTCATGATCATCAGCAGAAGACCGGCAGCTCTATTAACACCAATGGATGTGTTTTCACTGTTAGGCTAATGTCACTAATGAAACAAACCTTTCAGGACAAACATACAAATCAGGATTTTAAGTCTCAGTATATATGAACTAAACATGTTTTATATCTTCCTCACTGTGCTCCTGTGTTTTGTGTTCATCTCTTGTGCTAAGACTCAACTCTGAATACATCAGACCAAATCCCTCTGAATTCATCTGATACAACAGAAAAGGTGCATCATGTCAAGACCACATTATATATTATACTGAAGGAAACTAGGCTTTATATTTAACTGTATTATTAAGGCTCGTTACGTTATAATGTTGATTCTAGTTTGTAATAATGACACTTTTCCGCATGTTCACAAGACCGTCAAGAATCCTTGAAATGAAACTTAACGAGAGAATCCGCCGGTCGTTCATTCTCTCTGAACGGATTTGAAACGATACAGCGGCGTCTTATAATAAATTCGTTCCCTGAACTTCTCCGCGATTAGTTGAGTTTTAAACGTCTGAAATGTCACATTGTTCGTCAACAGACTCATTGAAACCGGTCACAGCAAACAGCGCATACAGGCGCGCAGACAGCACTATAGTGACGGGGAGACAAGACCCCTCAGACTCATAGTGACCCGATCTGCCCCTCACTGTCCCAACGAAAGACGACAAACATCAAACATCTGTAAAACTGAGGATTCATGAGGATGTCCGCTATGTACATTAGCCTGAGTAGTGACGGACAGGCCCGCAGCTGCTTCAGTATTTTCCCGTCACTGCTTCACAATCGTGTCGGTCATCGACGTTCAGTCTCTGTGTGCTGCTGCCGCTGCGACTCCTGGCTCCGCCCCCGGGGTCCTACGAGGAGCTGTTAGCTGCCTCAATTGTGCCTGTAGTAGCGGTAACCATAGTGATCAAATACCGTCGTCTATGAATGAACTGGTGATATTTGTCGACTGATGAGATTACAACAACTTTTCTTGAGACTCGAGTACATATGTGAGCGTATAAACATTAAAGTAAACGCCACATCCGTTTGTGACATTATTGTATAGATTAAAAAAGGTATAAATGTAACATTTTGTTGGGTACCAGCACATATGGAGATAAAAGGGAATGAAATGGGTGATAAATTAGCAAAAGAAGCATTACACAAAAACTTGGTTGATATTAAGGTTCCTCTGGGAAGAAGGGAAATTAAATCTGTGTTTAATAAGGAAATAACACGAGTTTGGCAACAGAGGTGGAAAAAACAGCACAGGTGGTTTGATAATATTGTGGAATCAGTGGGGAAAAGGGAACATTCCTATGGTAGACATAGAAAGGAAGAAGTAGTGTTTTCAAGACAAAGGTTGGGACACACGAGATTTAACTCAACAATGGCATTAATGGTAAATCATGAGAATGGGTTGTGTGATGAGTGCATGGTGTTAGAAACAGTTGAGCATGTTTTTGTAAAGTGTAGTCAATATGATGAGCAACAGGATTTATGTAACAGCAGTAGGAGTGGGCCGGTAAACATGGTTGACATATTGGGAAAGGGTTTGAGGGAAAGTCAGCGGTGTAGGGATGTGCTAACATTTGTAGAGACTACAGGGCTGCACCATAGGATTTAGAAAGAGGAGGATAAAGAGCAGGATGCTTATGCTCATCTTGAAGAGGGAGGAGCTCAGTGCAGATGTTGGAGGAGCTGAACACGCAGCGCCAGCTGAAACATGGGCTCTGATCCTTTGAGGTGTGTGCGGCATTACACCAATATTTTATTTCATTTATTGCACAGGTTCATCACCCATGTGGCTAAATATACAGTAGGAGGTGGAGCTTTGAATTGTTAAGATGCGTCATTTCATTAGCTGGCAGAATCAGCTGTAGCCCAGGTGGAGAGACAGAAGCAGGGTCACAGGTGTGTTGTGCATTATTTCAAGGTTGCTCTGTTTTAGAGGTCTATTAAACACTCAGTCATACATTAGTTTTAACAATGTAGGCATAAATACTTTTGTTATAAATTATTATATTGTTTGAATAAATGCGCTCTGCAGACCAATTTTATGTCCCCACCAATGTCAAAATCAAACTTACGCCCTTGTCTTAAAGAATTTTAAAAACACTGCACAGATATGAACAACTTTAAATATTAATTTCCAACAAATTATTTACATAAACGTTTACAACATTGATTTTCACATGAGCTCTCAAACAGCACACAAGTCTTGTTGATGTGATGCAGAAATAAACTTGTTTCAGCACCGATCAGAGTTAAAACACTGGTGAGATCTGAGACAAGCTTCTCATCTGAAACTCTTTACACACTGATGCCATGTGGACGCTTTCTCTCCGGTGTGAGTTTCTATGTGTAATTCAATTTTATTTATAAAGCATTTTTCACAATTTGCATTGTTCCAAAGCGGCTTTACAGGGGAAAATAGAAACCGAAACACAGTGCATGGTGTTTATATAACTGGTTAAATGATTCTAGTAAATAATATCTAATGTCATCAGTCTCCCGGTGGTTTATTTGGCATATTTTGCATGATGTTTGGCTGTAAAGATGTGTCTTTAATCTAGATTTAAATTGGGCGAGTGTGTCTGATCTTCTAATAGAGTCGTGAAGGTTATTCCAGAGTTTAGGTGCTACGTATGAGAAAGCTCGACCCCCTTTGGTGATTTAGTTATTCTAGGTGTTATCAAAAGTCCTGAGTTTTGAGATCTTAGAGAGCGTGATGGGTTGTAGTGTGATAGAAGCTCTATTAGGTAGGTAGGGGCAAAACCCTTTAAGGCTTTATAAGTGATTAAAAGAACTTTAAAGTCAATACGACACTTAATGTGAAGCCAGTGAAGGGTTGATAAAATTGGGGTTATGTGATGGTATTTTCTGGACCTGGTAAGAACTCTGGCAGCTGCGTTCTGAACTAACAGTAGTTTGTTTATTGATGATGGAGGACAAACACTAAGTAGAGCATTACAGTAGTCAAGTCTTGAGGTCATAAATGCATGAATAAGCTTCTCTGCGTCAGCAAGACACAGAATATTTCGTAATTTGGCAACATTTCTCAGGTGGAAAAAGACTGTTTTTGTGACATTGTCAGGTTTCTGTCTAATATAACACCTAGATCTCTTACTGTATTTGTTGGAGTAACAGTACATCCTTCAATCTTAACGTGTATAAAAAAGAAAGCTTTTTTAAGAATATGGCAAGAGAAATGGAACAAGGAGTTAAAAGGAAGACACATTTTTTTTGCATCCAAGACAAGTTAGGGAGTGAAATTAGTAAATATCCACAGAATAATGAAAATGACATTTCAACTCCACACAACTATTTAACATTCACACTTTTATTCAACAGCACACTTTATTCAGATGCATCTTGGTGTGTGTGTGTGTGTGTTATCAATCATAATAACAGCCCAGCAAACACAATCATGTGGGGCCCAAATGGGTTGCACTTGGGCTGATATCTGGGGCCCAACTGGGCAACCTAACTGGGACCCAGCTAATTTTGTCCGCAGTTTCCATGGAGGCCCCACATGTGTTACCCCACATGGGCTTATGATGGGCCCTTAATGGACACCATATAGGCCCCACTTGGGTTAACCAGATAGCTCCCATTTGGTGTCTACAGGAGTTTGCCTAGATGGGTTAATGATGGGACCTAGCTAGGTCTTATATGGGTCTCTTATGGGCCACAATTGGTATACATATGGGCTAATTTATTTGTATATACTGTATTGTTTGTATGGGTTAAATTATTTTACGCTAAATCCAAACATTTATCTCATTAAAATCCTAAAGGTATTTAATGAATCAAAACCAGTAGAGCATGCTTTTAAGCAAAGTTTATTTCAATATAAAACTTTTCTTTTGAATCATATATACATCATTCATACATAAAATATAAATTCAAACTTTATAAAACACATGTACAGGTCCGTAGCCAGCCAGTTGAAAGGGGAGGTTATTTTTTTTCAAAAAGTGGACCTTTTTGCAGTTTTTCTCCTCCTTTTGTATTTAATTATGAGGTTCAAATACTTCATTTTGGTGACCTTTTATGCACTAATTTCTGCTGGATTAGCTTGTCTGCTGGTATCTTAACCAGCACGCTTTTGGATGCACCTAAAATATTTATTGCATTGTTGTCAAATTGCTTCCTCGTGTAACACTTTTGTCAGTCCATACACAGTTCATAAGTTTAAAGACCAAACTAACAACAGAAGAGATTTAATTTACTTTACTGAAATATTAATAATAATTCTTCTCATCATAATTTCTTGACTCTCTGCTATGTTTTATTATTATAATTACGCTAGGTTATTATATTGTAGACCAGGGGTACCCAACCTTTTTTCTGCAAGGGCCACATAATTCTCCCTGTCTTTAATGGGGGGCCGGGTCGGTTTGTAACAGAAAATTACATGGGCCGGAGGTACTACTTGAATTATTGTGGAGATTTAATTATGATTTGAAATGTATTTATTATGCCTCCTAATGCTATAATAGTTTATTAATAGTTAATAGTTTAGTGCTACTCAAATTCAAAACATTTTCTTATGCATATTAATTAACCTTTCTCTTTTAGTCTCTATGAAATTTTCAGATCGTTAGCGTGTAAGTGCTATCGCAATGGTACGTTATGAATTTAACAAATTATTAGGCTATGTGAGTAACTTAGAGAAATTTGGGTCTGAAAGCCAATATTCTGACACTCGCTCACGGCCCTACTAGAGCAAGCGTCCTGATTGGTTAACCTGCGCGAATTTTCGCCAAAGTTCAGATTTCTCAACTCAGCGTCATTCGCTCGAATCGCGCCGTAAGTAGGTCATCACATCTTTGCATTGACTTAACATGTAAATCACTCACGCTTAACGCTTCATTCGCGTTTGGTGTGAACACACTATAAGGCATCCCAGCAAGCAATTTTTGGTTTAAAAGACGTCTATTAGCCGTCTAAACATAGCCCAGACGTCTAGGCTAAAACAAGGCTAAATTTGGGCTGTCAGTGAAAAGTTAATAGACGTCTAATCATTACCGAAGAATAGCCTAGTCATCAAATAGACCGCTATTAAACGAATACACGTAGACGTCTAAAAGACGGTGAATTTGGGTCTCTAAGCTAAAACAAGGCTAAATTTGGGCTGTCAGTGAAAAGTTAATAGACGTCTAATCATTACCGAAGAATAGCCTAGTCATCAAATAGACCGCTGTTAAACGAATACACGTAGACGTCTAATAGACGGTGAATTTGGGTCTCTAAGTTACAACAAAGCTGAATTTTGGCTGTCAGGGAAAATTTTATACGTCTAACCATAATCATCAAATAGACAGATTATGAATGCCTACATAATAGATAACCACACAATACCCAAAATATTTTTTGTTAACTAAATTTAACATTTTCTTCTCATAAATAGCAATTAATACAAACAAATTAAATATAAAGCTTTTATTAATAAAACCAACAATTGTAAAAAAGACAAAATGGAAAATATAAGAAATAATATATTTGTTACAACAAAATCAAATGAATTAAGATTTGAACTTCTTTAGAATTTTTTTAAATAAAGGACAACCAATAATAATACAAATAACAAGAAAATCTAACAATAGTAAACTGTTTCATTATTATTTGTTTCTATACCCACCCCCCCCCCCAACTCTCCCTGGTGCTTGCTTAAAATGGCATTCCTCAATTCAAATTCAGTTGCTGTTGGGAAGTTGGTCATCACAGCATCTGCAAAGAAAAAAAAAATTAGCATGATAAAAGGCTTTTTGGACATCATCGTGTTTTAGTTTATACATTAATTGTAACGGATTTGATAATAGGGCTCGGTAATATAGCGCTGACATATATACTGATTTGGAAAATGTTTATATCAACACAGACTGATGTCATAAAGAAAATACATTAAATCATTAAAATGATAGTATACATCACCTTTAAGCCAAACGACAGACATGCAAACACAAGCACATACCTGCAATGACCGAGAACAGAGTGGTCTTCTCAAAAGCTGCCTTCTGCAGCGTACCACCCACCTTCATATTAAAATTGGACATGAGGCTGTTTTGCAAAACCCTAAAACAAAAAAAATGTTAACAATTGGTAACAAATACGAACATGACAAATTGTTTATTTTTTTTGGAAATACTTTTACAATATTACAATACTTTGTTGTGAAAACATGGAATAATTAGTGAGTATGGTCACCACAATGTTTGATTTATATTGCATGTTTTGAAGGCTTTACCTGTCCAGCATCCTTCTGGTACGTCTTTAACATTTCTGCCACCGACTTTGCACAGTTTTGACACCTGAGTAACAAATGTCAATGTCAGGCAGATAGAAATATATGCTTCAGTGTACAAGTGTGCACCGACCTTAAATGTTAATGACCATTGAGCTGCAAGTTTTCCATCATTAACCCTATAAAACTCTTTATTCAAGCTGATTGCTGGCCCACACTGAGAAATAGTTTTTCCCCCTGTAGGTCCCCTCACAATCGGTGTCTGCCTCAATACTGTCTGCCAAAATTTAACTCTGTGGTAGTAACTAAAAAGTAGTCAAGTAAACATTTAAACCTCAACTGTACATCAACAGCACTATTCTAATACACACAGATACTTTTTGTAATCGCTAATTTTATATTGACAATTTAAAATTTAATTTTTTTAACACTGTAATATGCAATTATTTTTTAAGTTTCAAACTCTGTTATGGTACTTCGTAACAAAAAGGTCTATTCTATTAGATCTATCTCTGTATGCAACAAGCCATTGCACTGTCACACATTCAAAATTACACATTAAATTATTTTTGGACTTTATGAAAGGTGAAAGCTTTAGTGAGGGCATTTTGTTGTTGTTTTACCATTGCTGTCCGGGTCTCCATACAATCCAGCTGCCTTTCCAAGCTTTGGAAATCCTCCATAGTGGCCAATGCAGACAGTTGGACACCAGTGTCTGTTTCCACCCTTTGGCCAACTCTTTTTAATTCTTTTATTTCAACAAGAAGCGTTAGCACCTTTCTTTGAAACCCTAAATGCAACAAAGGCAGTGTTACTTTCAAATATAAAAAAAAGTACCACAACACTCAAATACTTCCATAACAAAAACTTAGCATGACAACATGAGCATGTATGTATGCATGCATGAATGAATGCATGTGTGTATATACATATATGTATTTGTTATGCATATTTATTGCTGTGCTTTGTTCACTGGATAATTATCAATAAAACTTTTAGTGCATTTAAATGAAAGAACGTGGATCACATCACTCCAGTTCTGAGGTATTCATACTGAATTGACTTCCACAGTAGATATAAAATAATTTAGATCACGTATCTTGGTGATTGCCATCGGGATATGAAGCGATTTCCAACCAACATAACACAAAGTGCTTTTAAACCAAATCCCTTGCTTTGATATAACCACTAAATGGCATACTCTAGCCCTGCTATCTGCTAAAATTTCACGGTCCCTACAAAATATGAAATGTAGAATGGAAACATGACAAAGAGATAACACAGTTACTTACAAGAAAATTGAACGTATTCCTTTTGCCCGTCTGTTGATCGCGTTGATTAGCTTCTACACCTGTGGCTTCTGCTCACGTGTTGGTTATTAAAAAAATGGCGTCGGCGGTATTGTTTATCGCGAGATCTGGCCGAATTCTCTACCAACTTCCAAGTCTCGCGTTGGCAGTGGCCATGTCTCAGTACTAGGGCAAATTGCCACCTACAGGTTGGGATATGTAATTGCATGTTTATTTAACAAAGTTAAAAATTCTAATCGGGAAATGTAATGTGTGACAGTACAAATAATGCAAATTAAAACTTGGCCAAAATTACTTGGTTGTTATGATGTCATGCATCCCACACGCTGTACATGTAAACAATTTTAGACTAGCTGGTTCAATATACGGCTATAGCCAAGTCGTTGAAATTAGACCACAGATTGCCTTCGTTTAGCCCATACACAGCCTGTCCAATTCAGGGATAAATCGTGGCTACAGATGTCACGAAATAACACTTATTGTTTAGATATTATTGATAATGCTAACATGACGGGAAACATTTCGCCCAAGGGCTAAAAGCAGACTACACGTAGCCCGTCCAATTTAGTGCTAAAACGTGGCTACATATAGACCATGTCAAGAAACACTTGTATTTGTGTAGATGTTGAGACGGCGAACATGAAGGGATATGAACCATGCACTTCCTGGTAATCAGCTGCCTGGACAAAACCTATAGTGCCTCAGTTTGGACTATGTGTGTGCTACAAATAGCTGCTCTGACGACGAGCAAAATAGCGTATACGCTCAGGCTATTGAACATGTCAAAGAAATTAAACCAAATAGGCCTACCTTATAAACGCTGTTCATTTTGCTTACATGATGTAATATCATATATCTCACAAGTTATTTAGCCAAAAACGACTTTAAACAAAATTCTAGGTTCTTTGGGCTAGAAGTGGGTTACACATAACCGGACTACATCTGGTCTATAGTTAACCGAGACGTTGAAATGACGGCTATTGCTTGCTGGGATTGTTCATAGGGCCGGTCCAAATCTGTGGGTTGGGCCACATTCATATATATATATATATATATATACAACCCCTCCCCCCGCATCATTCAGAGGCGATGCTTCTTCACGTTGCTTTGAAAAGTGTATTGCGAGAACTCGCTCTCTCTGCGCACGCACACACAAGTGTCCTGCAATAATAATCATATTAATTTGAAACAGCAACCCAGAAATTTGTCACAAGCATTGATTAAAACAATGATGACAATAATCACATAAAAAAAACGACTTCTAAAAATCTGGACCTTTGGCAGTGTTTCGTTTCGTTCGAACCCCCCCGAACCCCCCCTGCCTACGGGCTTGATGTACATTTACAACTTTGTGTATTATAATCTAAACTTTTCATACAATTTTCAGGAAAAAAAACTGTGCAGCTCCTCAGTCCTTGTTCCTCTCTCTCCCAACAGCCCTGTGAAAAGACAATAATTACTCAACCATGATAACACAAGGGCTGTCAGGTTAGCATTTTGGCGCCAAACATCAAGATTTAAAATTAAAAAAGTATTTTACCGATCTTGTGCCCTTGCAGAACGATTTGTTTGCATGATAAATATGAAATAATGTTTTGTATTGTTAAAAGTTGTTAAAGCCTTTTTGTTTATCATTGACAGAGATCTGTCCCAAGCTGCTTTATACACTAGCTTCTCTGCTATGAGCCCTTTCATCTAATTATAACGCTAATCTTCCTCGATCGTGAGCACACCGCATGGTGCCAAAGTTGTTGTTTAAGTTTAAGCTTTTTCGTGTCTTGAACTATTAGATGGCGTTGGGAACAAATGCATAATTTACAGCATTATCGTTTAGCATTGGCGCCAGAAATAAGAAAAATGACGCGATATTTTCTAAATTCTATCATGACAAGAATCAAAACTACGTTTTTGAACCATAATGAAACAGTATTTTCATACTTAAAGAGTATATACATTGTGTATGTATATATATATATTTTTTTGAAAACTTGTAATTCTTACCTTCTATAAACTGCAGTCAAAGTACTGCCAAGTCTGTACACTTGCAGGAAAATGCAAGAGTAAAAGCTTCTTTCCAGCTGGGGTTGCTTCTCAACGTATGATTTAACAACTAAAAACACACTTCCGGGTTACAGATATTTATAATATATGTGAGGTCGATTCTCTCTTCAGGCTCCTCCCCTTCCTTGGGCGGGCGTTCATTCCTCTGGAACCATTAACTCGTGACACGTTAATCTTACTCCATTTCCCGGAAACTGTTGGTTCTCTGCAACACATAATTTGAAAACAGCCTGGCCTTTTCAGCCGAATGTGATTTACGACAGGAAAACATTTTCGCACACACACACGTTATTTTGGCTCTCAGCTCCTGCATTCCTCACAGCTCTTGTTTCACACTCCTGCAAACTAGTTTTCAAGATTAAAAGCAAGCACAGCATAAACATACTCATATTAATATATTTTGACAGTAAAACAACAGTAAATATAAACTTATAATGCATAGAACATCGTAAACCCATCAGGATCTACGTCAGATGACCATGGCAACCCAGGTGTGGAAATGGAGGACTGTTTTTGATCTGAAATCTGTGTAATCTATGATGGACGATTCTTCTGACACCATATGAATGCATACGGTCGTCTGGCAGAAGCTAGATCATTTCGATTATAAGTTATTAATATGTATATTTTTCTTACAAACACATCTCTTTGCTTAAGAAGGCCTTTATTATCATAATGTAGCTATGTTTTCATGCTCTGCTTGTATTTCTACTGTCCAATTAACATTAAACGTTTGTTTGCAATTCACAAAAATTACTGTTCTGTTTGATTGGAGGGACCCATTACATTTTTATAGTTTTTGTTTTACTGGGAGAAACAACATTTGATGATTATTTTTCCATTGTCCAATCATTTTGTTAAAATATATTTATTTCATATTTTTGTCTTTGACTTTATGTACTTATTGGGATTTTATCCATTGTTCTCGGTTATTTTACAGAGATAAGCTATATTTTAAAAGTACATTACTGTATAATTACACAGAAACTTAATAAAGTAATTTACATTTACAGAGATTAACCTGAAAGGTAGTTGTTTTTAATGTATTTTCACATAATTGATTTGTTTTTCTACAGTTTGATAAAAATTATTAACAGTAATATGCTATAATTGAATGAATTATGACAAAAATATTCTCTGTATTTTTATGTTTTTTGTATTGTTATTTGACGGAATCCGTCTGGCAAATTTGCTGCCAGAGATTTACAGTTTTTTTATGTTTTTTTGTTACAGTATAGGCATAGCCTGCCAGGGCATGGTAAAACCCTAAATAAACCACATTTAAATTTTTTTAATTTTATAAAAAATTATAAATATTGTTAATTTGGAGCATTTGGAGTTTGCTATAATGTGCTTAATCACTGGTCGAATATAAACAGACATCGCACGCTGGAGAAAGTTATTCCTGGAGGGAACATTCAGAGGGCGATACATTTAAAACACTTTCAATTTACTAATTTATGTAATTTTACATACATTTCTGTCATGAACAGGAAAATAATCAATAAAACATTTACGGTAATTGTCTGTAAAAGTACATCTTTTAAATCTGTGAAAATTTAGAGTAATGTTCTGTAGAAAAACAAACGTAATCTGTAAAAATAGTATGAAATGCCTTTAAAAACATAATTTTGATGTAATTGTAAATTACAATACTGTCATTTTAATGGTAAAACTTTAAATTACAGCAAATATCTGTAAAACAACATTTTACTGTTTAATGAAAAAATACAGAATATTACCTGTAAAATAATGGTAATTTTTTCAGTGTGATTACTAGTTCTTCTATTGGTATACAGTACGCTGCCTTTCCAAACTGCACTTGAGCGTGCAATGATCCCAGACAATTTAATCCAGATATTCTAATCGTACACAACAGCTGCGTTCAAAGAACCAAATTATCCAGATCATGATTTGTGTGAGGGAGTTCAGATTCTACATTACAAATAACACATAAGACAGGTTTATTTTTAACGTTGCTTCGTCAATATCCATGTTACTTTATTAATAAAATATTATATAATATCATTTTATAGGAACACAGTCATTCAGTGCAGTGCAGAGTATTGCATTGGATAAAAGTGTTTGCCATATAAGATGAACACCTCCCAAGAGAAAATTTAATCTAAGTGTTTATGGTTTAAACAACTAGAACTTAAATACATTACAAAACAAGTTTTAAAGCTTGAACTGATGCATTTCTTTCATTCAGTCTCCTGTAAAACATGTATGATGATACAGTACAGATTAAAGACCAACACAACTAGAACAGTAAGTGTTATCATGTGTTTTTTTCAACTGTGAAATGTTTCTCTCCGCTCTGAGTTCTCGTATAGTTCTTGAGGTTACTCATAAATCTTTCCACACTGAAGTCACGCAAAAGACTGATGACACATGAAAGGTTTCTCTCCAGTGAATTCTCATGTGATACAACAAGTGGAGCAGTGTGATTGATGGGTAACCTTACTTTATTTTTGAAATTTTTACTGATTTATATATATAGCGATTTTCCTCTGATTTTATATTAGTTTGCTGTGTTTTTCTTTGGTTTGTAGTGGATTGGTTTATTATATTGTTTGCTGTGATTAATAGCACGGTTTCCCTCTTTCTCAAACTGTAATGAGAAACACTGATTGACACACCTGTAAACCCTGATCAAATCAACTATTTCGTTTGCCAGCTGATCAGACCATCCCAAATAAATAGGAGGCCAGATCTCTTACCAGAAGGGAAAAAAAGGCTCTGGATGGACGGATGTGCTGAGTGCTGCCTTGATAATTTTATTCTCCCTCAGCGTTGTGGCTGACTGGAAACCCTGTGCTTTGGTGGCGCTGACTCACAGATCTCACAGTGTCAACGCTCACAAAACCTCAGACTAAAGCAGGGGTCGGCAACCCGCGGCTCTTAAGCGCCGCCCTAGTGGCTCCCTGGAGCTTTTTCAAAAATATGAAAATTTAAATATAATTCCTGTAGGAGGAAAAACATGACAAACATTCTTAAAGTTTTTCAACGTTGTAAAAATGTGTATAATATTTAATTTCAACATTTCTGTCAACGAAGATTTACGTCATATACTGCGACACGCGTTTCTGTCAGATCGGAGGCGGCGCGAATGATGCCAGACCGGTGGCTGACAGACAAACAAACAAACCGGCGGGTGTGTCATGGACCATGGATCCCAAGGGGAAAAAGAGAAAGATAGTTGAGGAGAACAGATGCACTGTAAAACTTTTCTGTAAATTTACAGGCAATTTCTAACAGTATTGTACTGTATTTATATAAAACAGTTTGAGATTGTATATTTAACAGAATGGCTCTAAATGTACATTATTATTCAGTTTTCAGCACGCAAAATTCGTAATACAGTATCAGGCTGTGAATGCTTTGCATTGTGGGATTGATTTCCTTCGCGCTCATTTTTTTTCAAATGTGAGCACACATCTGTTGCCGCTGAAGCACTTAATTTGTAAGTGGGATATTCATATGAACAACATAAGCTTAACGCTACATAGGCTACTGTATGAAGACATGCTAGTCGTTTCGTCGTGATTCTTTTTTCTTATTTGAGCAGCGAGTTCGCCTTTTAATCTATAGCTGCCTGTGACATTACAACTTTGAGAGACTACCGGTGAAAATGAGAGGATAATGCCGCAAGAAGACGGGGGAAATACATTTAGTCTGTGTCGAGGAGAAATGAAGTTGCAGCAGATGGATAATACTTTGACTGAGCATTGACACGGTAAGACAGTTGTTTTATTCGATTTGATTTCTGAACTGTTAGCACGAGTGGACTGATTTTGGGAACAAAAGTGTTACATTAATCAAGAATATTTTGGATCGGTGTGTTAATCCTGTTTTAATCCTTTTGACGATTGAACATAAGATATCGAAATTATAACGCCCAAGATAAATTGCTGTCTTTCGGCGCGATGTGATTCAACTTAGCTTAGCCATGTAACGTTACACGTAGGTTAAAACACGAGTGAATAGTTCAATCTGTTCTCAATTATTCACCAATGAACTTTGAGAAATATTTTGAAAGGTAAACATGTATCATGCCATTCGCACGACCTGCGTTTGATTTTCGATTCATTTTTAATTTCAGGCTGAGTCATCTGATGACGATCCACTGAGTGCTAACGTAAGTTCTTAGCCTTAAAGTTATAATTCACTTGTTCACAACAATGATGTGGTGTCAGTTCTGTGATGGTCCATTTGAATCGATCTTATTATACTGCCATCACATGAAAATACATAGTCATGCTCCTAATGCTAATTATAAATGTGGTATTCCTTGTTTCCCCAGAAGATTCAAAAAGTTTGCTGCTTTTAAGGCTCGATCAGGGATCACAAAAAGAGGGACACAAATACATCTGCTGAGCAATTAATAGGTAATGCTTTAACTTTAGTCTGTGACATTGGTGTCTGTCAGATAAGATGTAGTGATTTGGAAAACTTCATGTTACACCTGAAGTCTCTATCAAAGAAGGCATCAGAGTGTCTTGCCCATTTAAGTGTAATAAAAGCTATTCTTTTGTGTCAACACTGACCTCACATATATCCAGGTATCACTGCAACTCCTTGGCAGATAGGCTTCTTTATAATTTACTACATTTGAACTTTTCAGTACAGAGGCAACATGGTGAGGTATGCAATGTGACTGAAAACTCAAATGCAATGTCTGATTCGTTTATTGATTGTGATGATGGTGAAGATCAGTTGGGTATTGCACTATTGCCAGATAATGCAAATGAAATGCTGTTTTTATAGAATATTTATCTCAAATTGCAGGCATAGCACATTCTCCCATCATCTGTAATTCAGTCGGTAATTGAGGGGCTGCAGGACATCTATGATATTAGCCAGTCTCATTTGCTAGGGTAAGTGAAAAATTAACTACACTTGGAATTTCTGAAAATGATATCAAGAATGATGTAGACATTATGTCTACAACATTGAGAATTCTTATGTTGTTCTAAAACTGATGATCTTTTTCCGATGTGTAATACCCATGCACTACACACTGATAAGAGGAGAAAGTCTTTCTTAAAAGCCAATTTCAAGTATGTTGAACCTGTCCCCATCTGCCTCGGTAAAAATTAATCTGGCAAGGAAAGCTTTGCTAAATACATTCCCACTATGCAAAGTTTAGAAGCTTTGTTCTGCTATAAATCAGTTATAGAACAACATAAAAATTCATGATCTGAAATTAAAGCAAACGGTGTCCTCTGCGATGTATGGGATGGCAGTTATGTCGATGACAATGTGCTGTTAAAGGATGATACAGATTAACTTGCTTTAATCTTGTATCAAGACGCTTTTCATTTGGCAAACCCACTTGGATCTGGCAAAAAAAGCACATAATTCTTGCTGTTTACAAGACACTTGGAAACCTGTTGCCTCACTGCAGGTCAGGAATTGACCACATGCAGCTTGTTACTTTTGGAGTGATAACATTATCCAGACAATTTCTTGAAAGACATCTGATGGAGAACGAGAGAGACCGAGATATCTAGAAATAGGCATAATCATCATAATAATTTGTTTCTGTTCTTTCTTGTAGACGCTTTCTTGACATCAACCCGGAGCGTGGATCAAAAGCCAAAAAGGGGAAAGTGACTTAAAAGAAGACTGGCCAAGTTGTGCAAAAAAAGGACACTACTGTGCACCCACAGGTTTCCTCTCTTCTGAGAATTTACAGACTTTAAATGGAACTTTGTTTAGACACTTCCACTTTCCACTGTCATTGGACTAAAAGGAAGTAAGGCATTGTTAATGATGTACTGTTAATTGCAATACAAAAATAGTAGCATGACCTTGATTTATAATGTTCTGCTAATTGTAAACGGTTCTGTCAATTTATTTCGTACAGCTGACATTTCAGCCAAAATGTGTTTAAATGGGATTTCTCTGGCCTTTGCATCAGAAATAAACATTTTATATTCTAAGACTATTGTTTTCTATTTCCATTTGAGACTACTGATATGGAAGTAAAATAAATTTAATTCTTGATTTAAGGAAAAAGATATTCTGTGTAGAAAAAAATTGATTGCAATATATAACACCTTGTAATATGTCATATTAAATGGCATAACAGTATAATACTTAATACAGTCATAGTTCTGTAAAAATACAGTAATTTGCTGGCAACCCAGCTGAAAGAATGTAAATTAAAAGTGTAAATATTTACAGCACACTGTAAAAAAAATTACAATTACAGCATGATACTGTATCTGGCAACTACAGTACAAAACTGTAAATATTGTTTACAGTTGTGGTTCTGTAAAAATACAGAATGTGGCTGGCAACCCAGCTGCCAGTATTTTACTGTAAATTTACAGGGAAAAGTTTTACAGTGTGATTCAACAGTTCTTGGACCGAATCATTTGCTTTCATTGCCGATGTGGAAAATTACAGGAGCGCAAAGATAAATTTAAGAAGTGGATTGCATCTCCAAACTCCACTACTGCTGCTAGTTTTGTTGCAACCCGGGAGATAATAAAGCGTGGGAAAACATTCCGTTCACAGATGATACTGATTTTTGTCAGTATTTAGTATATAGTTTGGGGGAAGAGGATCGTATTGTATTATTGAGGATCGAAGAAGACTGCATTTTATTTCCGTGGGGATGTCTGAAATTACAGGATGCATATGCAAGTTGCACATTTTGTTGTTTTTTCGAATCCTAAAGTAAAAATGACATCAAAAATCTGATTTCTTTATATTATTTCTTTAATTTCATCAATGCAACGAAACATAATACATTAAAATTATAATGTAAGCTAAACTTTAAGCACCATCGTACAGCAGAGTAGTCACGTGGTGCGTCATTCTCTCCAGGATGCGCTGCAGGGGAAAATAAACATTTAATCATGAATGCTCATTTTGTATTTGTAGCCTACTTATCATTTTGATACTGGGGGGGGGTAATAAAGCTAATATAGACACTTACAGCATGTGTTGCCTTCATTATAAGGCTTTAAATTTTTTGCGGATCCAGACAGCTGTTTTTAAATTTTTTTTGTCCAATATGGCTCTTTCAACATTTTGGGTTGCCGACCCCTGGACTAAAGTAAAGGTGTCCTTTTCTTCCACACTGATGCGTGTGTTGGTTTTTAGTATCGAGCCGAAGACCCGTTCTAGTTATTGCTTGTTTTTGTGAAGGTGCCAGGTCCGGTGGTCAGCGGTGGAGCAGCAGATACGGCAGTATTGTTGATGGACCCACGTGAAGTGCAAGAAAGCAGCGCAACAACACGTTATCTACTCAAAGTCCTGCTGACAGAGGAAACACTGAGCTAAACCCAGACGGGACTGGATTTGGGTATTGTTCACCCTGGGACAGAACATTGGACAAACCCTGATTTTACTAGATCCCTGGGTCTTTGAAGAGATGTCATTATAAAGTTAACTTATAGAAATAATAAAACACTATTTTTATATCTATTTCTTGTGTCGTTCTCGCTGTGTTGGTGTGGCCAGAAATCTAAATTTGATTTATATTTAACAGACCTTTTAATCTGTTACATGTGTCTTAAGGTTTCCTGTTTTTGTAAGTCTTTCCAGACTGTAGACATACATGAGGTTTCTCTCCAGTGTGAATTCTCATGTGAATCTTAAGGTGACTTGTATGTAAAAAAGTCTTTCCACACTGTAGACATTCATGAGGTTTCTCTCCAGTGTGAATTCTCATGTGTGTCTTAAGGTTACTCGTACCTGTAAAAGTCTTTCCACACTGTAGACATACATGAGGTTTCTCTCCAGTGTGAATTCTCATGTGAATCTTTAGGTTTCCTGTTTGTGTAAAAGTCTTTCCACACTGTAGACATACATGAGGTTTCTCTCCATTGTGAATTCTCATGTGAATCTTTAGGTTTCCTGTTTGTGTAAAAGTCTTTCCACACTGTAGACATACATGAGGTTTCTCTCCATTGTGAAATCTCATGTGAATCTTTAGGTGACCTGTTTGTGTAAAAGTCTTTCCACACTGTAGACATGCGTGAGGTTTCTCTCCAGTGTGAAGTCTCATGTGTGTCTTAATGTTACTCGTCACTGTAAAAGTCTTTCCACACTGTAGACATTCATGAGGTTTCTCTCCAGTGTGAATTCTCATGTGTGTCTCAAGGCTACCCAAGAATGCAAATGTCTTTCCACACTGTAGACATGCGTGAGGTTTCTCTCCAGTGTGAATTCTCATGTGAATCTTTAGGTTTCCTGTTTGTGTAAAAGTCTTTCCACACTGTAGACATGCGTGAGGTTTCTCTCCAGTGTGAATTCTCATGTGTGTCTTAAGGCTACTTGTTTCTGTAAAAGTCTTTCCACACTGTAGACATACATGAGGTTTCTCTCCAGTGTGAATTCTCATGTGTGTCTCAAGGTTACCCAAGACTGCAAATGTCTTTCCACACAGTAGACATGCATGAGGTTTCTCTCCAGTGTGAATTCTCATGTGAATCTTTAGGTTTCCTTTTTGTGTAAAAGTCTTTCCACACTGTAGACATACGTGAGGTTTCTCTCCGGTGTGAATTCTCATGTGTGACTTAAGGCTACTTGTATCTGTAAAGCTCTTTCCACACTGTAGACATGCGTGAGGTTTCTCTCCAGTGTGAATTCTCATGTGCTGTTTTTCACTCTTTTTGTCTCCTGTTCTCAGAGCTTCTTCCAGTGAACCTTTCCGCAACTTTTGTGCACGTTGATGTGTCTGATCAGCATCTTTTACTTTATCTTGACTGTCCTTATTCACTTCCATCATATCTGAAGTGAACAAAACTATCTGTTAAACACAGTTTTACAGTTGTACAAAACAACACCAGAAGACGAGATCTTAGTGCACTGAATGACTGTGTTCCTTGAAAATGAAACTGAGTATTGCTTTGGATAAAAGTGTTTGCCATATAAGATGACCACATCCTAAGAGAATATTTTAACTTTACTCTGTTTAAATTACAACATAAAATGAGTTTAGACTGCACATTATTGAAATTTGTATTTGATGGACAAAATTTATTCATTGTGCAATCCAGAGTGCAAAGGTATGTTTATTATAATCATTTTTGTTAATGAATTATGTGTTTTATAATTAAAATCATTACTGCCATGATATCTCAGTGGTTTGGATTGAATTAATCAAGTATAAATCAAGGATCGATGCAAAACATCTTCAGGTACAAAATAAAGTCATCAGATGTGAAATAACACTACATAGTCTTCACTGTATAAATTGAATATAGATCAATCCTTATTAGAGTCACACCAGTCAAGAGCATTGAGTGACGATTTTCTTTGTCTTTTCTTGTTTTATTAACAATAATAACAGACTGTGATTTATAAAGCTGCTGTCACTTTAAGTTCGGTACAGCAGAAATGATGCCTCCAAAATATAGTCGAGTAAAAGAAAGAATGACAACTAAAAACCAACAGACTGTGTCTCATGTAGTCGAACAAATGCATGTTTTCTTTTCAATAAGACGATAAAAAAACATCAGACTGATGAAAATGTGAAACAAAGGGTCAAAATGCTGTGCTCTACAAACTCAAAGCAGAACGATGGTCACCTTATAGCCAAACATGTGATTCTATTGAACCTTTACCAGATCACAACCAGATCAAGTTATGATCACTTTATGCAGTTTAGTGATTCACTTTCAGTTCTAATCTTCTGCATTTGTGCTTTATCAAATAAATTAAAGCTTAATAATTCCTCCACTGTCAGAAATAAAGATTTAAAAACAGAAACCAACCTCTGTGTTCTTTAGTCCTCTGAGTTTCTGTTGTGTGTAGTTCTGGATCTCTCGTGTTCTCAAGCTTCTCTTCCACAAACTCCAACAACTGTGTGAATATTTCAGTTCTTACACCTGAAGTGATTCTTCTGCTTGTTGCTTTCTGGTATTTATTGGTGGTTTGATGTAGGAGGAGCTTTACTGAAGGTGTCAATCACTGTTGGTGTGAACTGGAGATGTTAGAGAGACATTGTCAATAACTCAACTCAGCTTCACTTATATAACATCACTAAAAACAACAATTGTTGACCAAGATGCTGTTCACTATATCAAATACCAACATTTATCTCCATGTGTGACATAAATGACAAAAACATTTCGGCCACATCACAAATCAACTACAGAAACCCAAGCAAAGTGAGAGCAGTTGTCATAAAAACATCTAACAATGTTCAATTTCTTTGGTCTTATTCATGATGGATAAATATTCAACTGCTTATTATTTACAGTGTTTCTAACTTTAACTCTCATTATATTAGCGCTGTGTATTGACAAAGGCCTTGTGATACGATACATATCACCATAGATAAATCACAATGCAATAGAATTTTATACTATATATTTTGTAATAGATTTTTACTAATAAAATGTAATACAAATAAAAAGTCTCCCTCTTGAGACATTGGCCATATGTACTGTAGCATATATGACGATAAAACACAATGAAAAATATCACAGATTGTAGCGGTTGGATTATCGAAACACTATCATGAAAAAAATATTGCGCTGTAGTCTATCGATATTTTTGCACAACTGACAGAAATTGGCTGCAAATCGAAATTCAGAATAAAAAACGATTCAATTGAAAAGAATGAGAGTTAAATCATTCAATAACTTCTGAAGGACTTTGACCGGTTACAACAAGACCCTCAGGTTATAAAACTGTCTGGTGTTTTAAATCACAGAAGTTTTGAGCTTTTAAAGTTTTTAGTTTGTAATAATGACACTTTTCCGCATGTTCACAAGACCGTCAAGAATCCTTGAAATGAAACTTAACGAGAGAATCCGCCGGTCGTTCATTCTCTCTGAACGGATTTGAAACGATACAGCGGCGTCTTATAATAAATTCGTTCCCTGAACTTCTCCGCGATTAGTTGAGTTTTAAACGTCTGAAATGTCACATTGTTCGTCAACAGACTCATTGAAACCGGTCACAGCAAACAGCGCATACAGGCGCGCAGACAGCACTATAGTGACGGGGAGACAAGACCCCTCAGACTCATAGTGACCCGATCTGCCCCTCACTGTCCCAACGAAAGACGACAAACATCAAACATCTGTAAAACTGAGGATTCATGAGGATGTCCGCTATGTACATTAGCCTGAGTAGTGACGGACAGGCCCGCAGCTGCTTCAGTATTTTCCCGTCACTGCTTCACAATCGTGTCGGTCATCGGCGTTCAGTCTCTTTGTGCTGCTGCCGCTGCGACTCCTGGCTCCGCCCCCGGGGTCCTACGAGGAGCTGTTAGCTGCCTCAATTGTGCCTGTAGTAGCGGTAACCATAGTGATCAAATACCGTCTTCTGTGACTGAACTGGTGATATTTGTCGACTGATGATATTACAATAACTTTTCTTGAGGTTTTTCACCAAACAGTTTTCTCTGTGCAGCATAAAAATGATTTAATGACACAATGTTACAATCAGTATACCTGTTTATAAGTATTTTTATGTAAATAATCATTATAGCTTGTTTAAGAATACTTTTCAACCTTTTACAGCAACATAAAATCCAATGATGTCTGTAAGACCTAGAGGCCTAAAGTTGAATAAAGCTCAGAGGATGAGGCACAGAAAACCTCTGACCAGTGTATGTTATCTTTTTAAAAATGAGGTAATGATCCTCCGACCACGATTATAAACGTATCCTGTTGCCTAGGATCTACTGGTGGCGAGGCAGAATAATTGGGTATTAAAATAAGAGATAACAGGAACTTACCTGATTGGTACAACAGAAACCCCCCTTGCATTAGTTTCACTATAACTATGGGCTGGAAAACACTGTAATTTCAGATGCTTTGGGAAGATCTCAACTTTCTTTGATTCGAACAAATAAAGTTATCTCTTTGACACCTGGACCTTCTTTATCTGAGCGATTCTTTGAAACTACAAGATCAACTTTCAATGACAAGTGTAAGTGGTTTGTACTACTGTCAAGTGTTTTTGTTTCGCTTAAAATAAAATTCAATAGCCTAACGTCACATTTGTCACTTATCTGTTATTAGCCTAACAGTGAAAACACATCCATTGGTGTTAATAGAGCTGCCGGTCTTCTGCTGATGATCATGAACGTTTTCTTTTTGTTTCAGTATAACAGACACATCAGTGTTAACAGCTGTCATTATTCTACACCCATAGTTCCCATTTTCACCTCCTTCATTATGCTGATATCTTAAACTCTCATGGAAATGTCCTCACAAAACAGATGTTTGTGTTTTAAATAGGCAGAATTTGATATCGATTTTAAAAGCTCAAAACTTCTGTGATTTAAAACACCAGACAGTTTTATAACCTGAGGGTCTTGTTGTAACCGGTCAAATCAAAGTCCTTCAGAAGTTATTGAATGATTTAACTCTCATTCTTTTCAATTGAATCGTTTTTTATTCTGAATTTCGATTTGCAGCCAATTTCTGTCAGTTGTGCAAAAATATCGATAGACTACAGCGCAATATTTTTTCATGATAGTGTATCGATAATCCAAACGCTACAATCTGTGATATTTTTCATTGTGTTTTATCGTCATATATGCTACAGTACATATGGCCAATGTCTCAAGAGGGAGACTTTTTATTTGTTTTACATTTTATTAGTAAACATCTATTGCATTTTGACTTAAGGTGATATGTATCGTATCACAAGGCCTTTGTCAATACACAGCGCTAATATAATGAGAGTTAAAGTTAGAAACACTGTAAATAATAAGGAGTTGAATATTTATCCATCATGAACAAGAAATTGAACATTGTTAGATGTTTTTATGACAACTGCTCTCACTTTGCTTGGGTTTCTGTAGTTGATTTGTGATGTGGCCGAGATGTTTTTGTCATTTATGTTACACATGGAGATAAATGTTGGTATTTGATATAGTGGACAGCATCTTGGTCAACAATTGTTGTTTTTAGTGATGTTATATAAGTGAAGCTGAGTTGAGTTATTGACAATGTCTCTCTAACACCTCCAGTTCACACCAACTGTCAGTACACGATCCGTTCCACCTGCACGATCCGTTCACGCATGCGCGTAATTACGTATTAGAAAACGTCATGGTTTTCCTACACTATTTGTACCGTGACGCAGGCGATGAAACGTTTGACGGCAGGCGGCACAACTGGCGGCATATTCTTTGTTTACGTTTTGAAATGTCGCTTTTGTTACCATGATTACGATGCGTTTATGTGGTTGCCAATCCAAAATAATAGAGTTGTTACATGAAGATGGATGATTTTGGTTACATGTGGAATAAAGTATTTTTATCGACTGCAAATCTTCAGTTTCCTCCAAACTCCATTTTGCGATTCATTACTGTATGGCATGTCTATTTACCTTACAGTGTTTCTATCTGAGGTCAGTAGTATTGTCAAAGACGGTTTGTGTCAGTTTTTTTAATTAAAATCTGATAATACGAGATAACTTTAAATGTAGTAATTGATTAGTATGGGACTATATAGGCTAATATATCTATCCATTTAATCTAAACTAGTAAAATAATCCCTTCAATGGCGTTTACAGAAGCCAATAAGGAACATAACACATATGTCTAACTAGACTATATTAATTTACATGAAGAAAGAACTACAAAGTCAGGGGAAACATTACAGTATTTCAAACTGACTTGACAGAACGCATAGTGAAATGAGACCAGGTGGACTGCAGCGAAGTAAAATGAGTTTTGTATTTAATTTAACAGTAAAAAATATAAACAAAGTAAAACAAAGCTGCGCAAGCGTGGAACAGATCGTGCAGTGTCGTAAATCATCCCACAACAAAATCATCATTTGCGCATGTGCGAACGGATCGTGTACTGACATACGGACTGTTCGCAACATGCACAGACATATTATTTTTTCAACGTATCTGCGATGACTCCTATAATTTGGGCGCGCGACATCATTGTATTAGAACCCGCCACAAATGCACTATTGCCGGGCGCGGTCTTCCCACACTCTTTACAGTAAATGCAGTGCATTATTTCATCAGCTTTGTATCTTAGTCAGGGAAACTTGTCGAGCCACTCTCTTCGAAATCTATACACTTTTGCCCTTTTCATTTCAGTCGGCTCGGACTCGATCGTATCTGGCTCATTATCGAATGCCGTCTTCGGACCAATGCTTGACATAACCTGGGAGGTTGATGGCTACGTGTCAGAGCAATGTGTAAGATTATTGCACGGAGTTTTATCGAAAAAGTTTTCAATCGTTCTTTTCATCTTTTCTACTCACCTCTATCTCTGTCTGATTGCACCACTCGCGATTTCAAATGTAAACGCACGTACAGGACCATCTGGACCACGGCCAATCAGAGGGGGGTCCGCCCTACACTAGCTCTAATTGGTTTAGACCACGTAATGAGACTTATGTGTGACAGGGAGACTTGAGGCGCGGAGACTTTTTTTCTCCGTCGAACGGTGCGACCACAGATTTTTTTAAGTCGCACCATTGAGAATTTAGGTCGCATGTGCGACCAAATTAGTCGCACTCTAGAGCCCTGTTTACAATTGCAAGTATAGGCTACTTTGTTTTAAAGAGCACAAACCCCTCTTTAATATGACACTAAACAACTTTTACCTCTCATTGTTGAGATACTTCCCATAAAAAAAGAAAAACTAACTATACTACCAAATTAATCACACAAAACGTCCTAATAATATATATGATATTCATATTATTCACTCACCGTAAATATTGCATATTAATGATATTGGAAATTCATTAGAAACATGAGAAAATATCTACTTCGTTGAATATACAGCTAAACAAAAATATACAGCTTTCAAAATGCAAGGCGCGTTTTAATCCCCTAATAGCATGCGTTAACTACCTCTCTTCCAACGTGTAACTCGTCTTGGGCGCTTTGACGCAGCGATTTAGAGTAATAATTAAAATAATCAAAAGGCATCATTTAAGTTTTTCTATAGAACGGCCATACGGCCGTTATGTGTTTTAAAGGGTTAACATTAGAAAAGTCAGCCGAAGTTGCAATTGAATAAGTTAACTCTGCTAACCTAGCTACAAAAGCAACTCAAAATAGCTTATGCTGTGTTATTTGACTTTAGCTGACTTGTGCAGTAGGTGACAATCTGACAGACTGTATAATAGCAACAACGATTATGTTGTTTTTAGGGGTGTCCCCGACTAAGGATTTACACATTCGAATCAAGATTGTCGAATCTTTCTATAGTCGACTGATAGTCGAATCAACTATGTGTGCGTGTGAATGGGTTGGGAGGGGCACGACACTAGGTCGTCAGCAGGAGGGTAAATCTATTTTCATTTTATTTTACACACTGCAGTGCAGACAGCAACAACTTTTAAAAAAGCGACCAAAATTGCCTGCCAACTGACAGACGAACTGACAATGGCTTTCTTTTTTCGGTTTACATAGAAGTTAATATTGTGGCTAAACATTCGTAAAACATTTTCTCATAATACTTTAAAGCCGAAAAAAGTTAACTTGAAATACAGAACATCACACAAATATATAAAAGAACATACCTAGAATAACAAAAAAATACCTGCCTAAAGAGAAAAAGAACACACTGACTTCAGACAGGATTTGCATTTCACATTTTGCGAAATTAAATTAAATCGGCAAAATTGCCTGTGCCAGCATGCTTAAAGTGCAGCGCAACATCAACACAGCGAAAAACAATTAAAAGCATTAATTTACAGGATTAAATTAGAACAGAATATACATTTCTAACAATAAAAAAATAAATAAAAACGAAATCAGAATAAAGTCACAGGAAGCATAATAAATGTGTGCAAAATGCCAAAGTGCAGGAGAACATATATAAAAAAACACAAGCCACAGTTAAATTAGGTAACCCTGAGTGATCAATAAATAAAATAAAATTAATATGTGATAAATAAATGATTAAAACGACGAAAGTTTAGCCAGAATTCTGAACTTCCTCTATTTAACTGCCGCAACAACAATAAACGCTAAACGGACAGTTTTTTTAGCTAAAATGTTTGAAAACACTTGTAGCCTACCCGATCGAAAAAAATTCAGTCTTTCACTCTGCTTGTGTGCGTCTGAGTCTTTTCAAATTGTGTGCGATGAAAACCAACTTGTTAACGTTGGCCAGCAACAGTGCGCTCCTGGTTTTAGGAGCTTGCATTTAACTTTTTTTTGGATCATCTTTTACCATTTCAAAGTGCATCCAGACTTTAGATTTTCTTATTCCATACAATCCTAGCCGCGAAGATGCTCCTCATCTGTCACGTGGAAAGGGAAAGTGAAACTTAAATCTGTCACAGGGGTGGTTGGATTTATTCACACACGTTGGAAATATTTATTGAACGCTTCTTTTTTTCACGTTTTTTAACAGCATTATCAATTAAAGGCTGTATAACTTAATATAACCGTACAAAACCAGTAGTTCTGTGGAAAATTGAGCACTCACATATTGCCAAATGGTATGATCGTTGTTTAATACAACCACGAAGAATCGACTGTAAGATCGGTGGTCGAATCAGGCTCAGCATATCGATGCATCGAATCATCGACTATTCGGGGTCACCCCTAGTTGTTTTATTATAATATTCATCAATTTAGGTATCTTGAGGTATGAGCCATCTTGCTGACGTCTATGAGGGAGACTGCTGCATGTCCACTTTGAGACATTGCAGCCCTTTTTCCTCATGAATGCTCTAAAGGAAATAATATGTGTGGAATCTGTTACAAATCACAATTTAACAACAGAAAAGACAGTACAACTACATTATACTTCAATTTTACCTTGTAGACTCCAGGCATCTATTTATCGTTGTGTCATTTTCTCCAAGTGGATCCATGAAAATTGTTCTTTTCTCGTGTGGGTACATAACCTTTTATTATTGACATGGAATCACAGCATACATTAGGCAGAAACCTATGGTATTAGTGATATTAGTGAAATTGCACAGTATGGGGTATTGCAGATCAATTTTAATAATTGAGGGCATGTATGGATTAAATATAGTATAAATATAGCCCAATTTAGGGCTATAGTTCACTCAAAAATAAATTCTGTCATGAATGACTCCCTCTCTAGTGCTCACTTTTCTCTGTGCTCATCTGTGACATTCTCGTCGGTCCCTAGTCTTGGTTTCCCCGTTAGTGCCCAAGAACGTTACTTTTCCCATGCACCCTCATCATTGACAGTTCTCACCTCTAGTTTATCTTCCCCCGTTTAGTCCTTTTTATAGGTTTTATTTAATTTCTACCGTTGGTTCAGTTTTTGTCGAGTATAATTGTAATATATCGTACCATGTTCCGTGGATTTATTTGGATTACCTTGTTATTTGTTCCCTTGGATGTTTCCCTGTTTTTGGATTGTATTATTTTGTTCTGTTGATGTTTTTACGATTACCTTTTTGTTCCTGACTACACATTTTGTTAGTAAACTGTGGTGAGGAAGGCGGGACGAGAGCCGTGACGCGGGGCCGGTGGCGTGAGTGCTAAGTGCAATCAGCTGTGCGCGCACCGGTCCCGCATCTTATCACGGAGGAGATTGGGAGCTTAAAAGGATGTTCGGCAGGACTGTTGACGAGAGAGGACCGGGCCCGAAACTGTGTTTTAGTTTGTGTATGTTTTATGGCCGGCAGTCGACCGTGAGGTGGCTGTCGGCAACTTCCGTGTTTATTGTTTACGTTTAATTAAAGTTTTATTGTTTCAATGTTCGCCGGTTCCCGCCTCCTTCCTTCCCTTCTTACGAACTTTATTACACTGGTGCCGAAACCCGGGAGGAAGGAGGGACATGCTGTCAGAGAGCCCTCGCTGCCGAGGGAGATCGCGGTGCTGAGGAGTTCGGGCAGCGCGGACGGGGGAAGTCCGCGAGTGGCTGCCCGAGGCGGTGGTGCTGGATCAAGAAGTCGGATGGGACGAGGACCTCGCTGCCGTGCTCCTGGGTCGAGGTGGGGTGGCTGCCCTTCAGGAGGGAGCCAAGGCCCGTTCGCCGTGGGCCGAGCCTGCTGCCAGCCGCCATGATGGGGAGGAGCAGGGAACGGAAGACCAGCTGCCCTCAGCTGGAGGGCCATCGCCGGCCGCCAGGGGGCGGAGGAGGATCGAGCCGTCCACCGAGCGTCCAGTAC
Source organism: Barbatula barbatula (assembly GCF_947034865.1). Lineage (NCBI taxonomy): Eukaryota > Metazoa > Chordata > Actinopteri > Cypriniformes > Nemacheilidae > Barbatula > Barbatula barbatula. Next base: position 4,225,201 of record NC_136769.1, read on the forward strand.
CATCGCATGGCACCGCGAGGAAGAGTTTCTCGGCTGGCTGAGGACCGAGCGACAGCATGTCAGGGAACCGGACAATTTTTTTTCTTTTCCTCTCTCCCCTCTCTCGTCCCTGTCACTCCGGGGGCTCCCGTCTCCGTTCTTTCGTCTCGCCGGTGCATGCCCCCAGGCGCTGCCGACTCCGAGACTGGCTCCCCGGGGGGGGGGAGTAGGTACAGTCTCGGGGGTGCCCCCCGGCCTGTAAGGGGTGATGGGGGTATGTGGTGAGGAAGGCGGGACGAGAGCCGTGACGCGGGGCCGGTGGCGTGAGTGCTAAGTGCAATCAGCTGTGCGCGCACCGGTCCCGCATCTTATCACGGAGGAGATTGGGAGCTTAAAAGGATGTTCGGCAGGACTGTTGACGAGAGAGGACCGGGCCCGAAACTGTGTTTTAGTTTGTGTATGTTTTATAGCCGGCAGTCGACCGTGAGGTGGCTGTCGGCAACTTCCGTGTTTATTGTTTACGTTTAATTAAAGTTTTATTGTTTCAATGTTCGCCGGTTCCCGCCTCCTTCCTTCCCTTCTTACGAACTTTATTACATAAACCTTTTTAATTTAACCCCGGTTCCTCTTGGATTTGTCATCAGTGAACGTTTGATCATCAGAACAAATAAATGTGTACAGATGTGAAACAGATAAGAGGAAATTATGACAGAATTTTTATTTTTGGGTTAACTATCTCTTTAATAAATAGCTTATTTTGTGGAGTGTATATATCACTATAGATAAAGAGATCTGTGCAATGCTCTTGTTCTCACCACCAACATCCAATGATGGTGCTCATTCACAATTCCCACAATAATTGTGTGTGCCATTGGATCAATCTGAATGTAGTCACAAGAAATACAAAGTCACTTTTACCAGAAAAGTGCATATTTCTATCATTTACAGAATGTGAAATAATTATGATCAAGTACAGACCCGGATTCTTCCAAAGGTTCCCTTCCAGATTGCATTCATAGCAAAGCTGTCAATTACAGCTGCTTCACCAGCATTTGCACATATTTCCGAACAAGAAGTGTCAAATATGCATTGATCACCTATAAAAACAAATTGTCCCACAAATGGCATTATGTGTTAGACAAATTGTAGTATTATCAGCTATTTTGTTGTTGAAGTGTTGCTGAATTTCCTGGCATGACTTAAGGTCTTTGTGTTTTAATACAGTGTGTGGTGACTGTAAATGTTTGATTCCTAGACATTAGGGAGCGGAAAGTTATAATGTAATACAATAACAAAAAAAGTGATACCTCACTCTCAAGCTCCCTGTTGGGACGAATCTTCAAAATATCGTCATAAAACAGTCTGTATGGGCCAACTTTAGAAAGAAGTACATGCACATCTTTCCCTGCCCATGCCTCGTGCAAATCTAAAAAATACAGTGGTACTTTATATAGTAAAATATACATTATAAAAAATATCATAGGAGTCAAGGTGATATTAGATTAGCTTATGGTTCTGTATATTTCATTAGCACTGCTTTATTAGAATGTTGTTTCTCTCTTTAAAAAAACATGTACTGTATTGTATTCTCTTTCACATTTAGTCATTTGGCAGACGCTTTTATCCAAAGCGTCCATCTTTTAAATGTTTTTCTTTTTTCCTGTAAAGCTACTTTGAAATGATGCAACATTGTCTAAACTATATAACACTATATAAAAAATTATTTGAAAAAGGTCTTACTTTTTCATGATCTTACTACTTACATTTGTCAGCTAAGATGGATGTTAAGACAGGGCCTGGTGCTGCAAAGGAGCTTGGTGCTGCTGAGACAGGGCCTGGTGCTGAAGGGGAGCTTGGTGCTGCTGGGACAGGGCCTGGTGCTGCAGGGGAGCTTGGTGCTGCTGGGACAGGGCTTGGTGCTGCTTGGACAGGGCCTGGTGCTGCAGGGGAGCTAGGTGCTGAAAGGACAGGGCCTGGTGCTGAAGGGGAGAGTGGTGCTGCTGGGACAGGGCTTGGTGCTGCAGAGGAGAGTGGTGCTGCAGATGCTGGAGCTGCTCTTATGTCAGGAGCTACCGAGAGGGTGGAGGATGCTGGTGCTTCCATAAAGTCAGAGGCTGGTGAGACTGGTACTGGTGAGGCCTTTGGTTGTTTTATTTTATGAGGAATTCGTGGCAGCTTTACCCTAGCAATTTTTAGGTGATCTACATTAACTTTTTTTAAAACAGTACCATCCTCTCTGAGCAGATCAGAGCTTTTCCCCTGTAGTGCAATCACCGTAAAAGGGCCAAGGAAGTTTGCCTCCAGCTTGCCACCTTTTCTCTGTTGGCTTCTTACATTTTGTCTCCACACCTGGTCTCCTATTTTTAAGGCAGGTTTGGGAGCACCATGCTTCATTCGCCTCCTTGTGCTCTCCTGCTGTTTGGTGATATTGCCCTGAACAATATCCTTAATCTCATCAAGTCGCTTTATGTCCTCTGAAACAGCTTCCTCAGCCACCACACCCTCAACACTGCTGTCTACCTGTGAACACATTTTTGTTTCTTTCATTTCATGATTTCAAATTTGTGTTATTAGACCTAAAGTTATATTTTATTGGGGAGTAAAAAAAAACATCCAAAATGGATGTTTAACCTGAAAAAACAACAAAACAATCAAATATATCATATCATCAATCTGGATAAAAATCCAGAGTTTAACTGTATCATTTAAGCACATCCACATTGCTGCATACTTCTTAATTTCCTAATCTTGTTTAGATGGACAAAATATGTTGAATTTTCAATCCCAAATGTGATTTGCTGAAACATTTTGAAAGTGAAATTCAAGTACTTTATAATTCTTTTCACCAGCACATTAAATCTAAATTTGTACAATTTAAATGTTTTCTGTGATGACAAAAATATATATATTCCTTAGATGTATACATATTTCAAAGGTTCATTTAATATCATATGGCATACAAATCATTACTTCAATCCCCAAATTCTTGTGTTATCAGAAAAATGTAATACTAATATCTGTTTGAATTTTTGTAGGCTAGCAAATAAGGAATTGCACAAAAATATGATGGCTGTTATTGTGGTTTGCTCATTTTATTGGAGATTATGCACAGCATTGGTTATAGCTTAAAATGTATATTAACTGTAAATTTATTCCTCAATCAAATTAAAAAAGTTTTGCTCAAGGATCAAAAAGGATGTTGATTCAGGAATGTTGTGCATAATGAAATCACTGAACCCCTTTCACAAACAGTTTGGCCTGTAGTCTATGTATGTCCACTTACATTTTTATCAGTCAATTAGGTAAATTTCTTGAATCATCTTTAAGATTTGCAAACCAGTTAATGCATTTCTCAAAAGAGAAATTGAACATTAACCATTAAGTAATCCCAATAGAGCAGTGCCTTGCAGCAACCTACAGGTGGTTTTGTTTTTATATATTCAGTCACTTTGCATAAACATAGCCACTTAATTAAGACTTATTCTCACAGACTAGTAATTCGTTAGCACTAATCATTCATGCTTTTCAACTAGACCAATCTAGCTCTTTATGTAATTGTAATTGTGTGAGTAGTGAAGAAATAAATTAGATGACTAACTTGTAAGACTAGTCTAAGCGGTTTATGCATCTGGCCCCTGGTTTATAGCTTCCTAGAAATTCATAATCGATTTTTTTATAACATAGGAATTCAAAACATAATTGAGTGTGTGTCCAAAAACACATATATCACATGACCCATTTATTATAAAATTAATATGCTGTGTAATATGTCATTTGTGTTGTGTTTTTGTAATTTTAAGACAGACCTTTTTATTTTTTTTATTATGTCCTGATTTTTTATTATGTCCTGATAAAGAAAACCATACAATTCAATGGGCTGTCCTAGCTTTTTCACAGCCAATCAAACTGCAGATAATCTTGATGGCAAGCGGGAATCCCTTTGCGCTCGTTGGTGCGTCAAGTGTTAACCTCGTGTAGTCGTCGCTCTCTAATTCCGGGGTCTTAATTGGGCTCTCACAAATTTGCCTTCACCCGCAATTTAATAATAATAATATGCTACAATAAAGGCATTTAGCATCATATACTTATATGTATAGTTAAATGGGGTCAGTTTCATGCTTGTGACACGTTCATAGGGATGATCAATTTTGTGGCAGACAGGCTTGCCGTGAAAAGCACCCCATCTTAAATTTGATCGTGTTCGCCCCAGAACGAAATAATTATGAATGTATGGTTATAGGACTTATACAGTCTAATGGGGGGAGTTTCATGCTTGAGACACATTCCTAGTGGGAGATACAGGGGGTGCATTTTCTGGCAAACAAGCTGTCACGGAACAGGTAGTGAAGAACCCAAGCGCAGGCAGCAATACGGGGTAAAACAGGGTTTAATAAATAATAAAGGTAAACTACAAATAAACGTTTCCCACAAGGGGGGTATAAATAAACAGGAACAAAACAAGGCACTTCAAAATACAAGGGACCATTAACATGAACACGATGAACAAGGTTAACAAGGTTTACAAGACAAACGAGCACAGGACAGAGAATACAAGGGATTCAAATAGGGAGACGAACAAAGGATATAACGATGGGCAGGTGTGGGTAATGAGACACAGGAGGAAAGCTATACTAGAAACGAGAGGGGCGGGGCAAAATGACGAGACAGGAGAGAACGCATATTATGTCCTGATTGACAATAATATGTTTCTCTCCACATAAAACACGTGGGTCTGTCATGATTCTGCCTCTAGACCAGAAAACCAAGACAAGAGAAGGCAGAATCATGACAGAATCCCCCCCCTTAATGAACGACTCCTGGCGTTCACCAGGGGAGTAACTAACAAGACAAGACAGACTGGGTAACAGACATAAACCAACAGAACATTGCAAACATGACCAGGGGCATACAAGAAATAATCACAAACGGGTTGGGGTGAGACAATAAAAATAACAAACATGGGAGGGGGGGTGTAGGCAAACAAGATTGCCTAGGGGGCAGTCCAAAAGGGAATGGATTGGGTGGAACAGTCTTAGGGGGAGTCATAGAGGCTCTAGGAGTCCCCTGCTGTGACACCGGCTGAAAGGCCGGGTGGAAGGCCGGGTGGAAGGCCGGGTGGAAGGCCGGGTGGAAGGCCGGGTGGAAGGCCGGGTGGAAGGCCGGCTGAGGCTGAGACGCCGGCTGAAAGGCCACCGGGACCACCGGACTTGACGGGACCACCGGACTTGACGGGACCACCGGGACCACCAGACTTGACGGGACCACCGGACTTGACGGGACCACCGGGACCACCGGACTTGACGGGACCACCGGACTTGACGGGACCACCGGACTTGACGGGACCACCGGGACCACCGGACTTAACGGGACCACCGGACTTGACGGGACCACCGGACTTGACGGGACCACCGGGACCACCGGACTCAACGGGACCACTGGGACCACCAGACTTGACGGGACCACCGGGATTGACGGGACCACCGGGCTCGACGGGACCACCCTTCGAGCCGCCCTCCGAGCCGCCCTCCGTTGCCTCTTCTTCAGCCGAGCCCCCCGCCTGGAGGCCGGCTGCAGGAATGAAGAGAATGGGATGAGCGGCTCGGGATTGGAGGTCTCAAACGAGGACCCCCAGGATTCCCGTCTCCCTCGCTTGCCAGTGAGACTGGGCGGTTGAGGAGAGGCTGCAGAGGTTGGGGAGTGGTGCGTGGCGATGCCCACATTCCTGATCTGCAGAGGACCACTCTCTGGTATCGCAACCAGCGGAAATGAGTCAAAGGAGTTCGATGAGGTCGTGGACCACGAACGACCTGTGGCGGCATCCCACACAGCGTCGAAGTCCAACGGCCTCATCGCCCTCATCTCCGATCGAGAGAGTGGCTCTCTGAGACCGGTGTTAAACAGCACCGCCAGCTCCTCCTCCCCGAAGACGCCCTGTCCTGCGATGTCCATGAACCTCTCCACATAATCATCCACAGTCTCACTTCCCTGGCGAAGGCTGCAGAGGCGGCGGGCCAAGCTAGACCGGCCAGTGTCCATGCTGCTGCTGGGTTCAGTCTTGGCTCGTTTGTTCTGTCACGGAACAGGTAGTGAAGAACCCAAGCGCAGGCAGCAATACGGGGTAAAACAGGGTTTAATAAATAATAAAGGTAAACTACAAATAAACGTTTCCCACAAGGGGGTATAAATAAACAGGAACAAAACAAGGCACTTCAAAATACAAGGGACCATTAACATGAACACGATGAACAAGGTTTACAAGGTTTACAAGACAAACGAGCACAGGACAGAGAATACAAGGGATTTAAATAGGGAGACGAACAAAGGATATAACGATGGGCAGGTGTGGGTAATGAGACACAGGAGGAAAGCTATACTAGAAACGAGAGGGGCGGGGCCAAATGACGAGACAGGAGAGAACGCATATTATGTCCTGATTGACAATAATATGTTTCTCTCCACATAAAACACGTGGGTCTGTCATGATTCTGCCTCTAGACCAGAAAACCAAGACAAGAGAAGGCAGAATCATGACACAAGCTTGCCGTGAAAAGCACCCCATCTTAAATGTGCCTTTGCTCACCCCAGCATGAAATAATTATGAATGTATGGTTATAGGACTTATACAGTCTAATGGGATGAGTTTCATGCTTGTGACACGTTTTTAGAGTTACGGGAGGGTGCATTTTCTGACAGGCATGTGCCTCAGCGTGAAATAAATTAAGAGCTCTTTTCCAAAACGCATTAAGTGCCAAATTAAAAAAAAAGTTTGTGTGGCCGGGTTTGTAATTACTTGGTTAATAAAAACAAAACACTGACTACACATTAACTGGGGTTCTTTTATTCCCGACTACACCCGAAAGGGATGCAGCATTAAAGATAAATTAGTCAGACTTAGAAGAAAATATACTCAATTATGGACATTATATTCAGAATCAGTCAATTGGTACACCAAGTACCAAAGAAAAGAAACAAAACAAAACAAAACAAAACAACATAAAATAAGTCTGCCCGTTCGGTGGTGAAACGAGAATAGTTATCTTAAACCACCCCAAATAAACAACGGTAGTGACTATAGAGAAAGGGGAAACAGAAAAATATACATCATGAAACATTAAATGCTTACAATTGCAAAACATATACGCACATGCAGCACATCTGTAGCACTCAAAGCCATACTACACTATTGCTGCTTACATATTTCAGGTCAAAAGCATTCACAAATACACATTGAACACAGTTCAATTTCGTTAAAACCAAAAGATATATAAAACAAAGAAACATATCACAACTCACATTGCGGCCCTCTCCCAAACCCGAGTGCTCACATGGACCGCAGCTCACGTGCGAGTAATGGCGCTTCACCTCTCCCCTCTAATACAACACGAGAGTGTAATTAAGTGACTTTTTGCAACTTTAAATGAACACAGACTACATGTGAGTTACACTATTATATATATATATTATAACTGTAAACTGAAATAAACACTCACGCTCTTAACTTCAGACGCCTCTGACGAGCACACTTAATGTGAAGACATCGCACACGAACTAATGAGAAAGCTGAACGGAACGTGCAAAATATGCAACCATCCACTGACCAGACCCTTAAGGCAAATCAGGCCCGTGCGCTTCCCAGCTTCTCACACTCGCATCGGCGCTTTCTCCCTCTCTCGCACACACAGAGATAATCAATTAAAGGAGCCGCAACACATTTCCACAGTGAGCAGTAAGTGCACGTTTCACTTATTACCTTCACCTGCCCAGGGAATTAAAACCAGGTAACTATACAGCGTGGGGGCTCTTACTTTCACCCGGTTACATTTGTTATGCTATTTTTCAGTTTACTAAACCTATTCACTGCTCCATCAATGTTTCATGCCAAATCGCCATATTTCCTTGTTTAAAATGTAGGCCTACTGCAAGAAGCAGTTTCTTTCCAAAACGCTTTAAGTCCCGAACCTGTTTTAGCCAATGCCATATGTCCTCTGGACCAATCAGAATTCCTTCGTTAGTGGTATTTGTATGTGTTATTTCCAAATTATTTGTTGTATGTGATGGAAAATATTGAAACATGAAAATATTTATTTTATTTTACCATTTAGTTTGTTACTATTTATTTTATTTGGACACTGAGGGCATCTAGAGGATATATTTAGAAGAATTTCAGCAAATGCGCGTTCCCGCGGCTGGGGTGCCTTTCACGGCAGGCGTGCTTTTCTCGGCACAACACCGGCCCCCAAGTGTGTCGGCCCACCGGTCCAGCCTTGTTCCACGGTGTCTGTCTGTCATTTTTAATCTTTAAGCGCAGAGGAGCAACTATGTCTAGCGTTTCCGAGAAGGTGGCATTAATATTTTCAATGGTAAAGTCAAGATCTTCAACGTTATTACTCATGCTAGAGATTTGAGACAATTCAGGCAAAATTCAACGCACCTTTTGTAGTCGAAGTTACTGTTCTACAATATTTGTAACTTGGAGTTTGATTTGCCACCATTGGGTAGTGAAGCAAGCATGATACCAGATAATGATCCGAAATGTCTTCGCTCTGCTGAAGGATTTTTACGTCGTCCACGTTTATACCGTAAGACAATATTAAATCTAAAGTATGATTACGAAGGTGAGTAGGTCCCAACACATGTTGACTAACGCCCATGGAGTTAAGAGTGTCTTTAAAAGCCATTCCTAAAGCATCTGTATCATTATCTACATGAATGTTAAAGTCACCAACAACAAGGACTCTGTCTGCAGCCAGTACTAGTTCTGATAAGAACCCACCAAATTCCCTGGAGGCCTCTATACAATAGCCAGAATACATTTTAAAGATGTTTTGTCCTTAGTATTAGGTAATGATGCATCAAAATGTTAGGACTCTGCCCTTCCTGTCTCGAGCTTTCTGGCTCCCTGGGCAGAGTCATGACATTTTTCGGGTTTCTGTTGTGTTATGTGTGGAGACATGTGACCTTATGTTATTACTTGGCGCCACGTGTCTTCCTGTTATGTCTCTCAGCCCCACCCTCCTATCTCCTGTAATATCTTAAGGGTTTCATTCCCATCGTCTGTTTTGTGTTTCACTTTCGTTAGGGTTTTATTCCCATCAGCTGGGTAGTTGTTTCACCTCGTTAGGGTTTTATTCCCATCAACTGTCACCACTCTCCCCATGTAATCACTCCTCGTTAGTGTCTCCCTTTATATAGTCTTCGTTTCCCTATGTTCAGTGTCGGTGCATTGTCTTATGTCTATTGGCTCTATTAGGGCCAGATTAACACTTCACTGTACCCTGGGCAACAATATTCAAGGGCCCCATCATCACAAGCCCAGGATCACCATAATCTGGCAAAATACAAAATAAATTACAGTAATACAGTCAATATACTCAATTTTTCAATAACTAACTGCCATCAAGTGCATTTTGATGTACAGATGTGCAAATGCTCATAGAACTACAAATGCACCACTATGTTCTCTTGTCAAGACCACTCAGTTATTATGTTATGAAAACAAAACACATCAGCATCAGTATAATCAAAAAAAATAAGCAACGACTTTCAAAGCATCCAATATTTATTTAACAACACCTACTCCCAACACAAATGCATAGAATTGATAGAGCCATCACAGAGGAAGTCCACAGACAAGATACAAACAAAAATCCATAGAACCCATCTCCTAGAATCAAGTTTTGGTCCTCAGCTCATTTTTAACAGAAATCACCGTCACCTCAGAATTCAATAGGACAATCAATATAAACATTTTGAAATCTGCTGTTTTCTCGCAACAACAATAAACAAACACAATTTTCAGCATTTTCATGGAGCCACCACAAGGAAAAAATGTATTAAAATGCAGTATCATCTGCTCCTAAACTCTTTTGAACTAGTTTTAAAACAGAAAACCACCGGTCATGTCACAGTTCAACAAGACAGGCAAGGGTTAAACATTTTAGTGCAATATAAACATTTGGAAATCTGTCAATTTATCTCAATTAGGCAAGACAAAAAGAAATGCTAAATAATCTGGCAAAATACACAATTTGAATCCTAAATAATGGGGAAGAGCATGTTTAAATTTGTAATGCTTGATTTCATTTGTCAAACACATCTTACACAAGCATTTCTCTGGACTTTAAATGTGAAACAGGTGCTGCTCGCAGACTCGTCGAGCGGTTCAGATGCGGTTAGACTCGAGACTCATCACCGCTTCACTCAATGTCGCACTCGCAGCAGAATCCGGGTCTTCGGTTGAAGATGCTGCTGGGGCTCTTCGCTCTCGGGGCTGTGAATATTAGCTCGAGCCGGCAGTGAAGAAATGTTCTGGCTAGCTGAGCTGTCCTCGTTGATGTGCGGTGCCTCAGCAGACTAGTTGCTAACGTTTACTAGCGTAAAGAAATTCCCTATTTTCGGTATATATTTTACATTTTCTGCGTTCCTGATATCCTTCTCCCTTTTAAATTTCCGATTAGCGCTCCCACTTAGCTACTTCATGTTTGCATTTTTTGAGTTATGTTGTGTTGTAGCGCTTGCCGTCACGCGACCAGCTCAGTGCACGTTGATTGGTGTTACCGCCCGCGGGGCCCTTTAGAGGTCGGGGGCCCCTGGGCAATTGCCCAATTGCCCATATGGTTAATCCGGCCCTGGTCTCTATGCCAACACTGATGTCTTGCGTGCACGGTATTATCCCCCCTGTTATTGGATTACCTGGTTCCTGTTACAGTTTGTGAAGTTATTATTTTCTCTTTTATATAGACCTTGTTTTGTCCCCCTCGTGGGAAGTGTTTGTTTTACTAGTGTTTTTTGTGCTTGTTTCTCCCCATTGTGGGTGTTTTATTTAATAAAGTTTCTTGTTATACCTTCGTCTGCCTGCATCTGGGTTCTGTCCAAGCCATTTTGTGACACAAGTACCATGACTTCAAAAGAATTGTATTTAGGAGTAGACTTCTGAGAAATGCTAAAAGAGTTACGGTAAAGTGCAGCAACACCTCCCCCTCTGCCTTTTAGGCGAGGCTCGTGTTCATAATAGTAATCTTGGGGGACAGACTCATTTAAAGCAATATAATCATCTGGCTTTAGCCATGTTTCTGTCAGACAGAGCATGTCTTTTTTATGATCTTTTATCATATCATTAAAAAAAGTGCTTTATTAGAGAGAGATCTAATATTTAGCAATCCGAGGCGTAACAGTTGATTATCTGTATAATGTTCATGTTTAGTTAGTTTAACTTTAATTAAATTACATTTGAGAGGTTTACGCATTATTTTATGTTTGCTAATCCGGGGGACAGACACAGTCTCTATTTTATGATGTTTGGGAGAAAGTATTATCACATGTTGTGTATTTAGTGTGTTCTGCAACGTGAGACGGCAAGCAGACCGTTGGTTAAGCCATTCTGTCTGCTCCCTGACCTGGGCCCCAGAGAGTCAGGTTTTAGCATTAAGACTATATGCCATATTTCTAGACAGTAGAAAAGCTCGAGCCCAGGAGGGATGGAGACCATCACTTTTCAACAGGTCAGGTCTGCCCTCAAAACTCTTCCAGTTATTTATAAAAACTATATCATTCTGCAGGCACCACTCAGACAACACACCATTTAGATATGATAATCTGCTATGTATCTCATCACCACGATAAGCAGGGAGGGGGCCAGAGAATATTACAGTTTCTGACATCGTGCTTGCGAGCTCACACACCTCTTTATTATTATCTTTTGTGATCTCCGATTGACGGAGTCGAACATCATTTGTGCCGACGTGAATAACAATCTTACTGAATTTGCGATTAGCCTTAGCCAGCACATTTAATTTGACTTGATGTTAGGCGCTCTGGCTCCCGGTAAACATTTGACTATGGTGGCTGGTGCCTCTATGTTAACGTTCCAAACAATAGAATCACCGATAACTAGGGCACTTTCAGCAGGTTTCTCAGTCGGTGCGTCACTGAGTAGGGCAAACCTGTCGAGACTGTAGTCGGAACATTTGAGTGGTGTTTTGACCTGCGACTACGCCATCTCACAGTCACAAAGTTTTTCAGCTGCGGGGGATGTTCCGAACTGAGCGCGCCAATATTGCTCGCATCCAAAATGTTTTCTAAGCTCCTTAGATTCTTACTATCCTCAGATAAAGATTGGATGCGAAACTCTAATTCTGAGATCTTCTCTGTCAGCCTAGCTATTTCCTTGCATTTATCGCATGTAAAGCCCTCACTGCTGACAGAGAAGGGTAAGCTAAACATTTGACATGAGGTGCAAGTGACAATAATAAGAGAAGAAGCCATAACTCACTGGGTTTGAAGAGTAATTCCAACTTACCAAGGCTGCTCGATGGTTCTTCGTATATACGCTTAAGAGAGTCTCTGTCTGCAAGCTTAATGACTTTTATGCTCGTTTTGAGAGAGACAATAAGGAAATAGCTACCAAGCTCATATCCTCTGCTGACCACCCAATCATCACACTTAACTCCACTGATGTTCACACTGCACTAAGCCAGATCAACGCGCGCAAGGCTGCTGGCCCAGATGACATCCCTGGTCGTGTACTCAAGGCATGTGCGGAGCAGCTCGCTGGGGTCTTCACGGACATCTCCAACCTGTCCCTCGCCCGAGCAGTGGTTCCAGCATGTCTTAAATCCACCTCCATTGTGCCCGATCCAAAACATTCTAGCCCGACGTGCCTGAACGACTACCACCCTGTAGCACTCACACCCATTGTTATGAAGTGCTTTGAGCGGCTGGTCCTGGCACACCTAAAGGTCTCTCTACCACCCACACTGGACCCATACCAATTTGCCTATCGCAACAATAGGAGCACAGATGATGCAGTGTCCATGGCGCTGCACTCCGTGCTCACACATCTGGACAATAAGGACACTTATGCACGCATGTTGTTTGTAGACTTCAGCTCTGCTTTCAATACCATCATCCTTTCCAAGCTAATCGTCAAACTTGGAAACCTAGGCATTAAGAACCCTACCTGGAACTGGATTGGGGACTTCCTGACGAACAGGCCTCAGCTTGTTAGGTTAGGCCCCATCTGCTCCACCACCACCACCCTCAACACTGGTGTACCACAGGGCTGCGTACTGAGCTCCTTTCTTTACTCCCTTTTCACACTCGACTTTAGGCCTGTGTATGGATCTAACTCCTTCATCAAGTTTGCAGACGATACAACGGTGATTGGTCTCATCAGCAACAACGATGAGACAGCATACAGGGAGGAGGTCCAGCACCTGGCCACATGGTGCTCAGACAACAACCTGCTCCTTAACACCTCCAAAACAAAGGAGATCATCGTGGACTTCAGGAAGGCAAAAGGAGGCACACACGACCCCCTCCACATTAATGGGATGGCTGTTGATTATGTTTCCAGTTTTAAGTTCCTGTGGACTCATATTTCAGAGGACCTGTCCTGGACCACCAACACCTCATGCCTGGTCAAGAAGGCTCAACAGCGTCTCTTTCTGAGGACACTGAAGAAGAACCAACTGTCTTCAGCTATCCTGGTGAACTTCTATCGCTGCACGATAGAGAGCATCCTGACCAATTGTGTCACAGTCTGGTACGGGATCTGTTCTGTTGCTGAGCGCAAGGCACTGCAGCGGGTAGTGAAAACAGTCCAGTGCATCACAGGGACTACACTTTCTCCCATTGAGGACATCCAGAAGAAACGCTGTCTGCGTCGAGCTCGCAGCATTCTCAGGGACTCCTCTAACCCGCTCAAAGACTGTTTACTCTCCTGCCTTCCGGTAGGCGCTTCCGGGGCCTCCGGACAAGAACCAGCAGACTAAGAAACCCAGAGCCCAGAGCTGTTTCATTATTGAACTCTGCCCCCCACTGATTCCACTACCTCTCTTACCTTTAACTTCATCGCTGCTATAACATTGTTAACATTGCACTACAGGGCTGCATGACTGAACTGTACACACCAGTACTTCATGTTATCTGCTCTACTGGACTTTTTACACACACACAGCATCATTTGCACTCTATACTGCTCACTTGCACATCTGAAATATTTAACTGAATGCTCATTTGCACTCATGGACCACTTTCATAACTGCACTGTAACTATTAACTGCATCTACTCATCTATTGCACTGTAACCTCAATAACTGCATTAACTAATCTACTAAACTTTAACTCTATTAACTGCATCAACTCATTTACTGCACTGTAACCTCAATAACTGCATTAACCAATATACTGCACTGTAACTCAATTAACAGCATTAACACTTCTTCTGGACTGCAACCTATTATTAACTTGTATACTGCACCGTAACTTTAATAACCGCATTAACTCATCCACTGCATTGTTACTTCAACAACTGCATTAACTCACCTTTGCATTGCAACTTTAATAGCTAATGTCAATAATCTATGCACACTTAAGTCACTTGCACTATTGTTTAGTCTAAATTATTATCTGTTCATATCCACCTGTACATTAATGTTCATAGTATATAGTCATCTGTATATATTGTTCATAGTACATACATACTGTCATATTTTCATAGAACATACCCACTGTATAATATTTTCTCAATATTGTATTCTGTATTTTTTCTAACTGTATATCCTGCACTTGCTAACTGCACTTCTGGTTAGACCTAAACTACATTTCGTTACCCTGTACTTGTATATGTGTAATGACAATAAAGTTGAATCTAATATAATCTACATGTATTTTTCCTTTTAAGGTTGGAACGAATATGGCACGATATGTGCACTTGTTTTGAATTTGTGTTATGTAAATGCACATTTGTGTTCCGTATTGGTGTACAGTATACACATTTGTTTATGGTGTGTGCATTTGTGATTTGAAGGCGTTATTTGAATGTGGTATTCAATTTGTGATCTGAATGTAATGTATGTTTTTATTTTTCTTTATTTATGTATTTTGAACCTTTTAGACATGTTGTCACGATTGCCAGCTGGAGTGCCCATGAACTCCAGTAGAGGGCACTCCACTCAGGACTACAGTTCCCATAATTCCATGCTAACCACCACCAGGTGTCTTAGATCACATACAATCACAACCAGATGATTCCCATTGCCACCTCCCTATATATACTGTGTTTGGACTCTCAATCTTTGTGAAGTCTTGTTTAGCCTGTCTTGCATTTCTGAGCGTTTATATCATCTGTCTACTCCTGTGTCTACTCCTGTGTCTACTCCTGTGTCTACTCCTGTGTCTACTCCTGTGTCTACTCCTGTGTCTACTCCTGTGTCTACTCCTGTGTCTACTCCTGTGTCTACTCCTGTGTCTACTCCTGTGTCTACTCCTGTGTCTACTCCTGTGTCTACTCCTGTGTCTACTCCTGTGTCTACTCCTGTGTCTACTCCTGTGTCTACTCCTGTGTCTACTCCTGTGTCTACTCCTGTGTCTACTCCTGTGTCTACTCCTGTGTCTACTCCTGTGTCTACTCCTGTGTCTACTCCTGTGTCTACTCCTGTGTCTACTCCTGTGTCTACTCCTGTGTCTACTCCTGTGTCTACTCCTGTGTCTACTCCTGTGTCTACTCCTGTGTCTACTCCTGTGTCTACTCCTGTGTCTACTCCTGTGTCTACTCCTGTGTCTACTCCTGTGTCTACTCCTGTGTCTACTCCTGTGTCTACTCCTGTGTCTACTCCTGTGTCTACTCCTGTGTCTACTCCTGTGTCTACTCCTGTGTCTACTCCTGTTCCTTTGACTTCTTGCCGCCTGCCTTTTGACCCTCTGCCTTGTTGATGACCTTGATTCTGCCTGTCTATGTTATCATTGTCGCTGTTGTATGACCTCTGCCTGTTTGACCATTCTGAGAATAAAGCTGCATTTGGATCTCACCCTAAGTCTCGGAGCAGTTCATGACACATGTGAACTTTTCAGTGCAAATATGAAATGCCAACCTCACTAAAAACCTCAGCCACTATTAGATTATTAATGATAATTTTAAACCCAATTTTTTTTTTCATTTTTGCCTTGTTGTGCAAGCAATGTTGAGCTTGTGCAGAGGCTGCAGTTTTTGCCAGAGGGGAACTGGAATCCCCTGGTTAGGCCTGGTTTCCCTCCGAGGTTTTTTTTCTCCTCCAATGGAGTTTTGGGTTCCTCGCCACCGTTTGCATACTGTTTTGCCTGGCCGGGGGGGCTGCTAGAATTTGGTAGTCTTATTTAATTAACACTGCATATAGGAATTTATTGTGTGTCTGATATTTGACCTGTGTTTTGAATTCCACAACCTTTTATGTTTTACTTAGTCATTTTTTCTTGTACAGCTGCTTTGAAACAATGAAAATTGTAAAAAGCGCTATATAAATAAAGCTGACTTGACTTGACTAAAAGTTGAGTACATTGTATCGTTTTAAACAAATTGTACAAATTAACAATCTGAAATTTAAATGTATGCTGTACTTATTAAAATGATGTCAATTTACAGTAAACTCAACTGTTGGCTTCCTTAACCCAATGGCTTCTTGGTTATTTTTAACACAACATTTTTTAGTGCGTATTAGTAGTTCTACGGTCATGTTTTTTGGAAATGGCTTGTAAGTGAAGTGTTTTTGTTCCACTTGAAACAATTCAATAGCCTAACGTTACATTTATCACTTATCTTTGACATTTATCTGTCATACTGCGATGTTGGTCGGAACTGCACCTATACTGTTGCACTTGTGTTTATGATGAGTAACAATAAAGGGATTTGATTTGACACAACTGACGTGATTTCTGGTCCCTTTTCCCCCCAGAAATGGGAGCTATGAGTTTTGGCTCTGAAAGTGAATGTCATAAGTTTTAATTGATCAAATAGTTTTGAACAACATAAGGGCGACTTTTATATTTTTTTACAAAACAAGTTAAGTTTATTTTTAACGTTGCTTGGTCAATGTCCATGTTCATTTATTAATAAATAACATAAAATGTCATTTTCAGGGAACACAGTCATTCAGCGCAGTGTATTGCTTTAGATAAAAGTGTTTGCCATATAAGATGAACACCTTCTAAGAGAAAATGATTTGATTAAAACTTGAATTAAGTGTTTATGGTTTAAACAACTAGAACTTAAATACAGAACAAAACAAGTTTAAAAGCTTAAACTGATGCATTTCTTCCATGCAGTCTCCTGTAAAACATGTATGATGATACAGTGTGAATTCTCATGTGTCTCTTAAGGTGACCTGTTTGTGTAAATGTCTTTCCGCACTTTAGACATGCGTGAGGTTTCTCTCCACTGTGAAATCTCATGTGTGTCTTAAGGCTACTCGTATTTGTAAAACTCTTTCCACACTGTAGACATGCGTGAGGTTTCTCTCCAGTGTGAATTCTCATGTGTGTCTTAAGGCTACTCGTAGTTGTAAAACTCTTTCCACACTGTAGACATGAATGAGGTTTCTATCCATTGTGAACTCTCATGTGAATCTGTAGGTGACCTGTTTGTGTAAAAGTCTTTCCACACTGTAGACATACATGAGGTTTCTCTCCGGTGTGAATTCTCATGTGTGTCTTAAGGTTTCCTGTTTCTGTAAAAGTCTTTCCACACTGTAGACATGCGTAAGGTTTCTCTCCGGTGTGAATTCTCATGTGTCGCTTAAGGCTACTCGTATCTGTAAAAGTCTTTCCACACTGTAGACATGCGAAAGGTATCTCTCCAGTGTGAATTCTCATGTGAATCTGTAAGTTTCCTGTAACTGTAAAACTCTTTCCACACTGTAGACATACATGAGGTTTCTCTCCAGTGTGAATTCTCATGTGTGTCTTAAGGTTTCCTGTTTGTGTAAAAGTCTTTCCACACTGTAGACATGCGTGAGGTTTCTCTCCATTGTGAATTCTCATGTGAATCTGTAGGTTTCCTGTTTTTGTAAAAGTCTTTCCACACTGTAGACATGCGTGAGGTTTCTCTCCAGTGTGAATTCTCGTGTGTGTCTTAAGGTGACTCGTATGTAAAAAACTCTTTCCACACTGTAGACATACATGAGGTTTCTCTCCAGTGTGAATTCTCATGTGTGTCTTAAGGTTTCCTGTTTGTGTAAAAGTCTTTCCACACTGTAGACATGCATGAGGTTTCTCTCCAGTGTGAATTCTCATGTGAATCTGTAGGTTTCCTGTTTTTGTAAAAGTCTTTCCACACTGTAGACATGCGTGAGGTTTCTCTCCAGTGTGAATTCTCATGTGTGTCTTAAGGCTACTCGTATCTGTAAAACTCTTTCCACACTGTAGACATGTGTGAGGTTTCTCTCCAGTGTGAATTCTCATGTGTCTCTTAAGGCTACTCGTAGCTGTTAATCTCTTTCCACACTGTAGACATGTGTGAGGTTTCTCTCCAGGGTGAATTCTCACATGCTGTTTTTCACTCTTTTTGTCTCCTGTTCTCAGAGCTTCTTCCAGTGAAACTTTCTGCAACGTTTGTGCACGTTGATGTTTCTGATCAGCATCTTTTACTTCATCTTGACTGTCCTTATTCACTTCCATCATATCTGAAGTGAACAAAACTATTTGTTAAACACAGTTTTACAATTGTACAAAACAACAGCAGAAGACAAGATCATAGTTTCATTTTCAGGGAACACAGTCATTCAGTGCACTGAGTATTGCTTTGGATAAAAGTGTTTGCCATATAAGATGAACACATCCTAAGAGAATATTTTAACTTTACTCTGTTTAAATTACAACATAAAATTCACTCAGACTACAGTTATGACATTTTCAGCAGAAAAAGCAGAAAAACAGTAAATAATTCATTGTGCAATCCAGCGAGCAAATGTATGTTTATTATAATCATTTTTGTTACAGAATTATGTGTTTTACTATTAAAATCATTACTGCCATGATATCTCAGTGGTTTGGATTGAATGAATCAAGTATAAATCAAGAATCAGTGCAAAACATTTTCAGGTACAAAATAAAGTCTTCAGATGTTAAATAACACTACATAGTCTTCAGTGTATGAATTGAATATAGATCAATCCTTATTAGAGTCACACCAGTCAAGAGCTTTGAGTGACGATTTTCTTTTGTTGTTTTATTAACAATAATAACAGACTGTGATTTATAAAGCTGCTGTCACTTTAAGTTCAGTACAGCAGAAACGATGCCCCCAAAAATATAGTCGAGTAAAAGAAAGAATGACAACTAAAAACCAACAGACTGTGTCTCATGTAGTCGAGTAAAAGAACAAATGCATGTTTGGTTTTCAATAAGACGATAAAAAACCAACAGACTGATGAAAATGTGAAAAAGGGTCAAAATGCTGTGCTCTACAAACTCAAAGCAGAACGATGGTCACCTTATAGCCAAACATATGATTCTATTGAAACTTTACCAGATCACAACCAGTTATGATCATTTGATGCAGTTTAGTGATTCATTTTCAGTTCTAATCTTCTGCATTTGTGGTTTATCAAATTAATTAAAGCTTAATAATTCCTCCGCTGTCAGAAATAAAGATTTAAAAACAGAAACCAACCTCTGTGTTCTTTAGTCCTCTGAGTTTCTGGTGTGTGTAGTTCTGGATCTCTCGTGTTCTCAAGCTTCTCTTCCACAAACTCCAACAACTGTGTGAAGATTTCAGTTCTTACACCTGAAGTGATTCTTCTGCTTGTTGCTTTCTGGTATTTATTGGTGGTTTGATGTAGGAGGAGCTTTAATGAAGGTGTCAATCACTGTTGGTGTGAACTGGAGGTGTTAGAGAGACATTGTCAATAACTCAATTCAGCTTCACTTATATAACATCACTAAAAACAACAATTGTTGACCAAGATACTGTCCACTATATCAAATACCAACATTTATCTCCATGTGTGACATAAATGACAAAAACATCTCGGCCACATCACAAATCAACTACAGAAACACATGCAAAGTGAGAGCAGTTGTCATAAAAACATCTAACAATGTTCAATTTCTTTGGTCTTATTTATGATGGATAAATATTCAATTGCTTATAATTTATTATTATTATAAATATCAATGATTGAAGCAGTTTGATTATCGATACACTATCATGAAAAAATATTGCACTCCTAGTCTATCGATATTTTTGCACAACTGACAGAAATTGGCTGCAAATCGAAATTCAGAATAAAAACCGATTAAATTGAAAAGAATGAGAGTTAAATCATTCAATAACTTCTAAAGGACTTTGACCGGTTACAACAAGACCCTCAGGTTATAAAACTGTCTGGTGTTTTAAATCACAGAAGTTTTGAGCTTTTAAAATCGATATCAAATTCTGCCTATTTAAAACACAAACATCTGTTTTGTGAGGACATTTCCATGAGAGTTTAAGATATCAGCATAATGAAGGAGGTGAAAATGGGAACTATGGGTGTAGAATAATGACAGCTGTTAACACTGATGTGTCTGTTATACTGAAACAAAAAGAAAACGTTCATGATCATCAGCAGAAGACCGGCAGCTCTATTAACACCAATGGATGTGTTTTCACTGTTAGGCTAATGTCACTAATGAAACAAACCTTTCAGGACAAACATACAAATCAGGATTTTAAGTCTCAGTATATATGAACTAAACATGTTTTATATCTTCCTCACTGTGCTCCTGTGTTTTGTGTTCATCTCTTGTGCTAAGACTGAACTCTGAATACATCAGACCAAATCCCTCTGAATTCATCTGATACAACAGAAAAGGTGCATCATGTCAAGACCATTTTATATATTATACTGAAGGAAACTAGGCTTTATATTTAACTGTATTATTAAGGCTCGTTACGTTATAATGTTTGTAATAATGACACTTTTCCGCATGTTCACAAGACCGTCAAGAATCCTTGAAATGAAACTTAACGAGAGAATCCGCCGGTCGTTCATTCTCTCTGAACGGATTTGAAACGATACAGCGGCGTCTTATAATAAATTCGTTCCCTGAACTTCTCCGCGATTAGTTGAGTTTTAAACGTCTGAAATGTCACATTGTTCGTCAACAGACTCATTGAAAGCGGTCACAGCAAACAGCGCATACAGGCGCGCAGACAGCACTATAGTGACGGGGAGACAAGACCCCTCAGACTCATAGTGACCCGATCTGCCCCTCACTGTCCCAACGAAAGACGACAAACATCAAACATCTGTAAAACTGAGGATTCATGAGGATGTCCGCTATGTACATTAGCCTGAGTAGTGACGGACAGGCCCGCAGCTGCTTCAGTATTTTCCCGTCACTGCTTCACAATCGTGTCGGTCATCGACGTTCAGTCTCTTTGTGCTGCTGCCGCTGCGACTCCTGGCTCCGCCCCCGGGGTCCTACGAGGAGCTGTTAGCTGCCTCAATTGTGCCTGTAGTAGCGGTAACCATAGTGATCAAATACCGTCGTCTGTGACTGAACTGGTGATATTTGTCGACTGATGATATTACAACAACTTTTCTTGAGGTTTTTCACCAAACAGTTTTTTGTTCAGCTTTGTGTTGATTTAGACTCGAGTACATCTTTTTTTTTTATTGAAGAAACATATGCAAATATACAGAACACTCAGAAGAGTATCAAAAAGGGTAACATAAAAGATAAAGGTTTCAGGGTAATTACAAAATAAATATCGTACAGCTTTACATGAGGAATTTATATTAATAATATAATAAAATAATATAATTATATAATTATACTAATCCTGAGTATCAAAACCATTACAAAGTAATTGTTCATACAATTTCAGGAATCTGTTACATTTTTTGTTTTTAGATAAACTAAAACATTCAAGCAGTGAGTCTATTTCCACCAAAAAGTGAGAAAAGGTAGGGGGTAAACAAAAAATACATTTTTGTTTATGGATGAAAAATTGCCAAATAAAATAAAAAAGTTACAAATGTATTCTTTAGATTTATGGGAGACAGTACAATAACAAATTATATCTTTCAAGTTAATAGACTGTGTATGAGTAGAGGTATTATTTAGATGGGAAAATACGTTAGACCAAAATTTCTGAACCAAATTGCAGGAATAAAACAAATGTATTAATGTTTCATCTTTGTCCCCACAAAACGAACAAGCACTAGAGATATCAATATATTTGGACAAAGTTGCATTGTTAGGATATATCTTATGTAATATTTTAAAGTGGACTTCTTTGGACTTGTTGGGAATAAAATATCTATGTGGTAATAACCACGATCTTCTCCATTCAATATTTCCTACAAAGGCAGCCCAATGTGATCTGCCTCTAGGGCAAATTAGATCTCTTTTTTGAAAAACCTCTGTATACCTCTGAGTCTGTATACATAATCATTACTTCTTTCAATACTGAAATTATCTGAGAGAAGAGAGACCTATTGGCAGATCGGGAATTGTAGCCATAGATATTACAAATAATAAAGATTGAGTTATCCTGCTTAGTCGCTAAAATAATCCATCTACCTTCATCAGAAGACCTAACATCTAGTACAGAAATAACGAAACCTGACTTAGAATGTTTCGACCGTGGGAATTTTAGGAACAATCAGTTTTATTTCCTTTTCAACGAGGAAAAGTTCAATCTCCACACCGCAAAGCCGAACTGGTCTATTTTACATCAGAAAAATTGAATCTTTTCCCGTCAATTAAGGCAAAAGCACCGCGAAAGGAGGCTTTCTTTCCTTCATCCCTGGCTTTTTTGACAAGGGGCCAAAGTTTTTCTCTGGCATCCCTATCCTCTGGTGAAAGGGCTTCCGTGAGTCGCAACTTGTTGTTGAAAAGAAACTTGCACCGTCTGGCAGCTTGCCAAACAGCGTCACGAACACGACGTAGAGCAAACAGTATAATGATCGATCTAACAGGACCATCTTTTCTTCTCTGGCCAAGACGATGCACAATGTCAATGGCATCCTCAAGGTTATCACTAATACCAGGAACTACATTGCTAAGGATATCAATTGTAACTTTCCGGATATCCTCACCATCCTTCTCACTCATGCCATTTAACTTTAATGTCCATCTCCAGCTGTAACGCTTGCATTCTCCTATCTCTTCTTTAATGGTTTTATTCACCTTTTGCAGTTCCTGAATCTCCGTCGCCACAACTTTCAGAGACTCCTTGTGCGTTGCTACCTCAGCCACAAGTTGAGTAACAGTTGACGACATCGTCTCAATCTGTTTAGCCGTAGATTCAGTCCTTGTGTCAATTGCAGAGATTTTCTGTAACATCTCTTCATATTTGCCCGAAAGCTCACGAATGGCCGCCAGAATTTCTGCTGCATAGCCGTTTCTTTCCATAATAACCCCTCTTGATTTTTTTGCTGGAGGTTTTAAGGGAGTGTCAGGCAGGGGAGTAGCAAGAAGATCACTTAAATCTGGGTGCGAATCAAACCAGTTGTGTTCGTCAGAATCTGCATTATTGCATGAAATCACATCCTTCGAGGAGACGGTGTTATCGTTCCTTTCAGCAAGATTAATAGGCTCCGTAGTTGCCATGTGCGCGTGTGCTGTCACGTTCGAAGTTTGTCTTTTTTCTTTCTTCCCATAGATGAATTGACGCAAGGAGGTCAAAAGAAAAATGCAATCACTTACACGTTCATAAAAAGTAACTGTCAAAATTATAATGGCTATATAATCTTCCTATTTCAAAACTTTCTGAGGAGACGTTCAGCAACGTGTCCACCTAACACCGCGCCATCTTGGCTCCCCTCGACTCGAGTACATCTGTGAGCGTTTAAACATTAAAGTAAACGTCACATCCGTTTGTGGAGGTCTTGTGCAGAGAGAGAGAGCATCTGCAATGTGACATGTGAATTTGAACATGATTCATCTTAAAGCATTTTAAAAACACTGCACAGATATGAACAACTCTAAATATTACTTTCCAACAAATTATTTACATAAACGTTTACAACATTGATTTTCACATGAGCTCTCAAACAGCACACAAGTCTTGTTGATGTGATGCAGAAATAAACTTGTAACAGCACCGATCAGAGTTAAAACACTGGTGAGATCTGAGACAAGCTTCTCATCTGAAACTCTTTCCACACTGATGCCATGTGGACGCGTTCTCTCCGGTGTGAGTTTCTATGTGTAATTCAATTTTATTTATAAAGCATTTTTCACAATTTGCATTGTTCCAAAGCGGCTTTACAGGGGAAAATAGAAACCGAAACACACTCACAAAAAAAAGGTCGAACACAGTACATGGTGTTTATATAACTAGTTAAATGATTCTAGTAAATAATATCTAATGTCATCAGTCTCCCGGTGGTTTATTTAGCATATTTAGCATGAAGTGAATGTTTGGCTATAAAGATGTGTCTTAAGTTTAGATTTAAATTGGGCGAGTGTGTCTGATCTTCTAATAGAGTCGTGAAGGTTATTCCAGAGTTTAGGTGCTACGTATGAGAAAGCTCGACCCCCCTTTGGTGATTTAGTTATTCTAGGTGTTATCAAAAGTCCTGAGTTTTGAGATCTTAGAGAGCGTGATGGGTTGTAGTGTGATAGAAGCTCTGTTAGGTAGGTAGGGGCTAAACTCTTTAAGGCTTTATAAGTGATTAAAAGAACTTTAAAGTCAAAACGACACTTAATGTGAAGCCAGTGAAGGGTTGATAACATTGGGGTTTTGTGCTCGTATTTTCTAGACCTGGTAAGAACTCTGGCAGCTGCGTTCTGAACTAACTGTAGTTTGTTTATTGATGATGGAGGACAAACACTAAGTAGAGCATTACAGTAGTCAAGTCTTGAGGTCATAAATGCATGAATAAGATCGTATTCTGTCAACACACAGAATTTTTTCGTAATTTGGCAACATTTCTTAGGTGGAAAAAGACATTGTGACATTGTCAGGTTGCTGTCTATTACAACGCCTAGATCTCTTACTGTATTTGTTAGAGTAACAGTACGTCCTTCAACTTGCAGGTAATAATCTGAAATATTCGGTTAACGTGTATAAAAAAGAAAGCTTTTTTAAGAATATGGCAAGAGAAATGGAACAAGGAGTTAAAAGGAAGACACATTTTTTTTTAGCATCCAAGACAAGTTAGGGAGTGAAATTAGTAAATATCCACAGAATAGTGAAAATGACATTATTCTACTTTCAACTCCACACAACTATTTAACATTCACACTTTTATTCAACAGCACACTTTATTCAGATGCATCTTGTTGTGTGTGTGTGTGTGTGTGTGTGTGTGTGTGTGTTAGTTATCAATCATAATAACAGGTTGTTTTATACCCATTTTCCACCAACAAGAACCGGGTGCTGGTTCAGAGCCAGAGCTGGTTCGGAGTTGGTTCGACTGACGAGCTTACTAAGAACCGGTTTGCCTTTTCACCGGCTAGAGAGCCACCCCAGAGCTAGATCTTACATCACTGCATACATCTCATGTTTCCCAGAAACGCAGTACCAAACACAACAGGCTTGTTCGAGATGCATCTTCTCACAGACCGATCATAACTTCGAAGCACTGCCAAAGCGATCCAAAAGCACAAGGAGTCAAATGCTCTTCAAACTCCCACAGTTTCGATCGGTTGCGTTACTATGGATGCTCATGGGTTTGCGAAAAATACATCGGCATCCAAACACTGCAAATCAAATGCGTTCTCAGAACCAGCACCAGCTCTGCCTTGGTGGAAAAGGGGAATCAGTGTTTCCTCCATAATGAGTTTGTGAATTTAAAAGAATGCTTTAACTAATCCATTACACCTTAAAAGTGAACTATGCAAGAGTCATTCATGGTTAGGTGTAGTCCTAACCCTAAATTTAAATAGTATTTTATAATATGTCCCTCTTTTGTGATTTCAGATTATAGATAAACCTGTGCTTGTGGATCTACATCAGATGACCATGGCAACCCAGGTGTGGAAATGGAGGACTGTTTTTAATCTGAAATCTGTGTAATCTATGATGGACGATTCTTCTGACACCATATGAATGCATACGGTCGTCTGGCAGAAGCTAGATCATTTCGATTTTAAATTATTAATATGGATATTTTTCTTACAAACACATCTCTTTGCTTAAGAAGGCCTTTATTATCATAATGTAGCTATGTTTTCATGCTCTGCTTGTATTTCTACTGTCCAATTAACATTAAACGTTTGTTTGCAATTCACAAAAATTACTGTTCTCTTTCATTGGAGGGACCCATTACATTTTTATAGATTTTGTTTTACTGGGAGAAACAACATTTGATGATTATTTTTCGATTGTCCAATCATTTTGTTAAAATATATTTATTTAATATTTTTGTCTTTGACTTTATGTACTTATTGGGGTTTTATCCATTGTTCTCGGTTATTTTACAGAGATAAGCTATATTTTAAAAGTACATTACTGTATAATTACACAGAATCTTAATAAAGTCACAAATAAAAGCCATACATTTACAGAGATTAACCTGAAAGGTAGTTGTTTTTAATGTATTTTCACATAATTGATCTGTTTTTCTACAGTTTGATAAAAATTATTAACAGTAATATACTGTTGTGGAATTTTCTTATTCCTTAATCTAGGTGAGTTTTAAACACTTTAGACAAATGCAACACACAGAGAGCAAGTTACCTTGCAAGGTATTTTATATTTTATTAACATTCTGTCTGCATCACATGCATGGTGCTCTTTCCTCCTGCACCCAGAGTTTATATATTAAAATGTGACACCCCCTCCCTTTGCCCCTAGCCAGAATCCCGAGCTGGTTTACGAGAAGTGATGCCCGTTATTCCAAACAGAACATCTTGGCCTCTGCTCGAGGGCAAAGGCAGAGTGGTATGACGTGTTTAGAGAAAAACATGATAACATTTTTGAAGAAAACATAGATAAACACTTCGAAAACATATAGACAGACACATCAAGAAGCTAGACTAGAAAATTTCCACCACAATACTATAATTGAATGAATTATGACTAAAATATTCTCTGTATTTTTACGTTTTTTTGAAATTGTTATTTAACGGAATCCGTCTGGCAACTTTGCTGCCAGAGAATTACCTTTTTTTTACAGTGTAGGCATGGCCTGCCAGGGCATGGTAAAACCCTAAATAAACCACATTTAAATTTTTAATGATAATTTATAGTTAATATAATAAATATAGTTAATTTGCAGCATTTGGAGTTTGCTATAATGTGCTTAATCACTGGTCGAACATAAACAGACATCGCACGCTGGAGAAAGTTATTCCTGGAGGGAACATTCAGATGGTGGATACATTTAAAACACTTTCAATTTACTGATTTATGTAAGTTTACATACATTTCTGTCATGAACAGGAAAATAATCAATAAAACATTTACGGTAATTGTCTGTAAAAGTACATCTTTTAAATCTGTAACAATTTAGAGTAATGTTCTGTAGAAAAAAAAATTAATCTGTAAAAATTGTATGAAATGCCTTTAAAAACATAAATTTGATGTAATTGTAAATTACAATACTGTCATTTTAATGGTAAAACTGTAAATTACAGCAAATATCTGCAAAACAACAACATTTTACTGTTTAATGAAAAAATACAGAATATTACCTGTAAAATAATGGTAATTTTTTCAGTGTGATTACTAGTTCTTCTATTGGTATACAGTACGCTGCCTTTCCAAACTGCACTTGAGCGTGCAATGATCCCAGACAATTTAATCCAGATATTCTAATCGTACAAAACAGCTGCGTTCAAAGAACCGAATTATCCAGATCATGATTTGTGTGAGTTCAGATTCTACATTACAAATAACACATTAGACAGGTTCATTTTTATCGTTGCTTCGTCAATATCCTTGTTACTTTATTTAAAATATATAATATTATACAATGTCATTTTCAGGGAACCCAGTCATTCAGTGCAGTGCAGAATATTGCTTTGGATAAAAGTGTTTGCCATATAAGATGACCACCTCCCAAGAGAAAATTGAATCTTAATGTTTATGGTTTAAACAACTAGAACTTAAATACATTACAAAAAAAAGTTTTAAAGCTTGAACTGATGCATTTCTTTCATACGGTCTCCTGTAAAACATGTATGATGATTCAGTACAGATTAAAGACCAACACAACTAGAACAGTAAGTGTTATCTTGTGTTTTTTCAACTATGAAATGTTTCTCTCCGCTCTTGAGTTCTCGTATGCTTCTTGAGGTTACTCATAAATCTTTCCACACTGAAGTCACGCAAAAGACTGATGACTACACTGATGACCAGCGAAAGGTTTCTCTCCAGTGTGAATTCTCATGTGTGTCTCAAGGCTTCCTGTTTGTGTAAAAGTCTTTTCACACTGTAGACATGCGTGAGGTTTCTCTCCAGTGTGAATTATCATGTGTGACTTAAGGCTACTTGTATATGTAAAAGTCTTTCCACACTGTAGACATACATGAGGTTTCTCTGCAGTGTGAATTCTCATGTGTGTCTCAAGGTTTCCTGTTTGTGTAAAAGTCTTTCCACACTGTAGACATACATGAGGTTTCTCTCCGGTGTGAATTCTCATGTGTTTCTCAAGGTTTCCTGTTTGTGTAAAAGTCTTTCCACACTGTAGACATACATGAGGTTTCTCTCCAGTGTGAATTTTCATGTGTGTCTTAAGGCTACTCGTAGCTGTAAAACTCTTTCCACACTGTAGACATGCGTGAGGTTTCTCTCCGGTGTGAATTTTCATGTGTGTCTTAAGGCTACTCGTAGCTGTAAAACTCTTTCCACACTGTAGACATGCGTGAGGTTTCTCTCCGGTGTGAATTTTCATGTGTGTCTTAAGGCTACTCGTAGCTGTAAAACTCTTTCCACACTGTAGACATGCGTGAGGTTTCTCTCCAGTGTGAATTCTCATGTGTCTCTTAAAGCTACTCGTAGCTGTAAAAGTCTTTCCACACTGTAGACATGCGTGAGGTTTCTCTCCGGTGTGAATTCTCATATGTGACTTAAGGTAACTCGTATCTGTAAAAGTCTTTCCACACTGTAGACATGCGTGAGGTTTCTCTCCGGTGTGAATTCTCATGTGTTTCTCAAGGTTTCCTGTTTGGTTAAAAGTCTTTCCACACTGTAGACATGCATGGGGTTTCTCTCCAGTGTGAATTCTCATGTGTGTCTTAAGGCTACTCGTAGCTGTAAAATTCTTTCCACACTGAAGACATACATGAGGTTTCTCTCCAGTGTGAATTCTCATGTGTGTCTTAAGGCTACTCGGATCTGTAAAAGTCTTTCCACACTGTAGACATGCATGAGGTTTCTCTCCAGTGTGAATTCTCATGTGTGTCTTTAGGTGAACTGTTTGTGTAAAAGTCTTTCCACACTGTAGACATACATGAGGTTTCTCTCCGGTGTGAATTCTCATGTGTGTCTTAAGGTAACTCGTATCTGTAAAACTCTTTCCACACTGTAGACATGCATGAGGTTTCTCTACGGTGTGAATTCTCATGTGTTTCTTAAGGTAACTCGTATCTGTAAAACTCTTTCCACACTGTAGACATGCATGAGGTTTCTCTCCAGTGTGAATTCTCATGTGTTTCTTAAGGCTTCCTGTTTGTGTAAAAGTCTTTCCACACTGTAGACATGCATGAGGTTTCTCTCCGGTGTGAATTCTCATGTGTGTCTTTAGGTAACTCGTATCTGTAAAACTCTTTCCACACTGTAGACATGCATGAGGTTTCTCTCCAGTGTGAATTCTCATGTGTGTCTTAAGGCTTCCTGTTTGTGTAAAAGTCTTTCCACACTGTAGACATGCGTGAGGTTTCTCTCCGGTGTGAATTCTCATGTGTGTCTTAAGGTAACTCGTATCTGTAAAACTCTTTCCACACTGTAGACATGCATGAGGTTTCTCTCCGGTGTGAATTCTCATGTGTTTCTCAAGGTTTCCTGTTTGTGTAAAAGTCTTTCCACACTGTAGACATGCATAAGGTTTCTCTCCAGTGTGAATTCTCATGTGTGTCTTAAGGCTACTCGTAGCTGTAAAAGTCTTTCCACACTGTAGACATGCGTGAGGTTTCTCTCCAGTGTGAATTCTCATGTGCTGTCTTTCACTCTTTTTGTCTCCTGTTCTCAGAGCTTCTTCAAGTGAACCTTTCTGCAACGTTTGTGCACGTTGATGTTTCTGATCAGCATCATTTACTTCATCTTGACTGTCCTTATTCACTTCCATCATATCTGAAGTGAACAAAACTATCTGTTAAACACAGTTTTACAATTGTACAAAACAACAGCAGAAGACGAGATCTTATTTTCATTTTCAGGGAACACAGTCATTCAGTGCACTGAGTATTGCTTTGGATAAAAGTGTTTGCCATATAAGATGAACACCCCCTTAGAGAATATTTTAACTTTACTTATGTTTAAATTACAACATAAAATGAGCTTATACTGTACATTATTGAAATTTGCATTTGATTGAGAAAATGTATTCATTGTGCAATACAGAGAGCAAATGTATGTTTATTATAATATTTTTTTTTACCGAATTATGTATTTTATAAATTAAAATCATTACTGACATGATATCTCAGTGGTTTGTATTGAATGAATCAAGTATAAATCAAAAATCAATGCGAAATATTTTCAGGTACAAAATAAAGTCATCAGATGTTAAATAACACTACATAGTCTTCACTGTATAAATTGAATATAGATCAATCCTTATTAGAGTCACACCAGTCAAGAGCATTGAGTGACGATTTTCTTTTCTTTTGTTGTTTTATTAACAATAATAACAGACTGTGATTTATAAAGCTGCTGTCACTTTAAGTTCAGTACAGCAGAAACGATGCCCCCAAACATATAGTCGAGTAAAAGAAAGAATGACAACTAAAAACCAACAGACTGTGTCTCATGTAGTCGAGTAAAAGAACAAAAGCATGTTTTCTTTTCAATAAGACGATAAAAAACCAACAGACTGATGAAAATGTGAAACAAAGGGTCAAAATGCTGTGCTCTACAAACTCAAAGCAGAACGATGGTCACCTTATAGCCAAACATGTGATTCTATTGAACCTTTACCAGATCACAACCAGATCAAGTTATGATCACTTTATGCAGTTTAGTGATTCCCTTTCAGTTCTAATCTTCTGCATTTGTGGTTTATCAAATAAACTAAAGCTTAATAATTCCTCCACTGTCAGAAATAAAGATTTAAAAACAGAAACCAACCTCTGTGTTCTTTAGTCCTCTGAGTTTCTGTTGTGTGTAGTTCTGGATCTCTCGTGTTCTCAAGCTTCTCTTCCACAAACTCCAACAACTGTGTGAAGATTTCAGTTCTTACACCTGAAGTGATTCTTCTGCTTGTTGCTTTCTGGTATTTATTGGTGGTTTGATGTAGGAGGAGCTTTACTGAAGGTGTCAATCACTGTTGGTGTGAACTGGAGATGTTAGAGAGACATTGTCAATAACTCAACTCAGCTTCACTTATATAACATCACTAAAAACAACAATTGTTGACCAAGATGCTGTCCACTATATCAAATACCAACATTTATCTCCATGTGTAACATAAATGACAAAAACATCTCGGCCACATCACAAATCAACTACAGAAACCCAAGCAAAGTGAGAGCAGTTGTCATAAAAACATCTAACAATTTTCAATTTCTTTGGTCTTATTTATGATGGATAAATATTCAACTGCTTATTATTTACAGTGTTTCTAACTTTAACTCTCATTATATTAGCGCTGTGTATTGGCAAAGGCCTTGTGATACGATACATATCACCATAGATAACTCACAATGCAATAGATTTTTATACTATACATTTTGCAATAGATTTTTACAAATAAAAATGTCTCAAATAGAGCTGAAAATACAACTTGCTGAGGTGTTTTTATCATCCCAACACTCACATACCAGTAGAAACCATTAAAGTTTCCCACTCTGGTGTCATGCTGCTCCCTCTTGAGACATTGGCCATATGTACTGTAGCATATATGACGATAAAACACAATGACAAATAGTAGTGGTTGGATTATCGATACACTATCATGAAAAAATATTGCGCTGTAGTCTATCGATATTTTTGCACAAACGACAGAAAATGGCTGCAAATCGAAATTCAGAATAATAAAACGAATAAATTGAAAAGAATGAGAGTTAAATCATTCAATAACTTCTAAAGGACTTTGATTTGACCGGTTACAACAAGACCCTCAGGTTATAAAACTGTCCGGTGTTTTAAATCACAGAAGTTTTGAGCTTTTAAAATCGATATCAAATTCTGCCTATTTAAAACACAAACATCTGTTTTGTGAGGACATTTCCATGAGAGTTTAAGATATCAGCATAATGAAGGAGGTGAAAATGGGAACTATGGGTGTAGAATAATGACAGCTGTTAACACTGATGTGTCTGTTATACTGAAACAAAAAGAAAACGTTCATGATCATCAGCAGAAGACCGGCAGCTCTATTAACACCAATGGATGTGTTTTCACTGTTAGGCTAATGTCACTAATGAAACAAACCTTTCAGGACAAACATACAAATCAGGATTTTAAGTCTCAGTATATATGAACTAAACATGTTTTATATCTCCTCACTGTGCTCCTGTGTTTTGTGTTCATCTCTTGTGCTAAGACTCAACTCTGAATACATCAGACCAAATCCCTCTGAATTCATCTGATCCAACAGAAAAGGTGCATCATGTCAAGACCACATTATATATTATACTGAAGGAAACTAGGCTTTATATTTAACTGTATTATTAAGGCTCGTTACGTTATAATGTTGATTGTAGTTTGTAATAATGACACTTTTCCGCATGTTCACAAGACCGTCAAGAATCCTTGAAATGAAACTTAACGAGAGAATCCGCCGGTCGTTCATTCTCTCTGAACGGATTTGAAACGATACAGCGGCGTCTTATAATAAATTCGTTCCCTGAACTTCTCCGCGATTAGTTGAGTTTTAAACGTCTGAAATGTCACATTGTTCGTCAACAGACTCATTGATACCGGTCACAGCAAACAGCGCATACAGGCGCGCAGACAGCACTATAGTGACGGGGAGACAAGACCCCTCAGACTCATAGTGACCCGATCTGCCCCTCACTGTCCCAACGAAAGACGACAAACATCAAACATCTGTAAAACTGAGGATTCATGAGGATGTCCGCTATGTACATTAGCCTGAGTAGTGACGGACAGGCCCGCAGCTGCTTCAGTATTTTCCCGTCACTGCTTCACAATCGTGTCGGTCATCGACGTTCAGTCTCTTTGTGCTGCTGCTGTTAGCCTGTTGCTACCCGATCCGTCCGGAAACACGCATGCGCGAAACTGACGTCACTTCCTGTCTGAAATAAATCGAAAGACTTTACGGCAGTTTCGGGTATTATTTATACCGTGACTGCTGTTGTTTTACACTCGTTACCCGATACGCTCAACGTGTTTTTATACATTTTGTATTACATTTATTAATAAGTGTATTCATTATATCTGTTTCTTTTTCATGTACGCTGCTTTGAGATATTTCTTGGTTTGTTAAATTGTTGCTGCATTATAATGCCTGTTTGTTATAAAAAGTAACTGAATCCATTTCGGTTATTATATGGCACAAATTAACTTTGTTGAATTAAATAAATGGTCAAATTATACTGAATTGTATCAATTCTCTAGACAGAAATGGGAAAATACAGATGTGTTTACAGATTCTCTCAATTCGTTTTCTAAAGAGGGGTCTACTTAACTGTTCTAGATTGTTTAACACATGTCTGCATTTAAGAAACACAACATAAGTTATGTATGTATTTATTCAATATATTTACACATTTATTCCATTCCTCACTCACACGATCTCTCACTCGCACACACACACACTACATTCCTCATCAGTGGCGGTTCTACATTGAATTGCACCCCGGGCGAGAACATCTTTGAGCAAACCCCCCCCCCCCCCCCCTCGAAAAAAGTAAATTATGTCATATTTTTCTTGACCTAAACTACAGTGGTACAAATTGAATTTGTCATTAAAATGTAATTGTACCACTGTAGTTGAGGTCAAGAAAAGTAGGCATGACATTGTTATAAAACAATTCGACAGAGTATTAACACTTAATGATATTTTACTGACATTCAATTTGTACCACTGGAAAAAAGGTGGTCAGAAAAAGATTCATGACAGTTATAATGGCCTCATGACAGCCAATGTCAAAACCAATATGACGGTTAACCCAGCTGTAGTGGCCTTAATTCATTTATCTTCTTATTGGTTATTTGTACTCACGTGTTTTGTTGTGTTCACTTCCGTTTCCTTTATATCCGGTGTGTGTTATATTGTTTGTCGTGGTTGGTAGGGGGTGAGCGATGGGATGGCCAACTTTCTGTGTTTATTCAAATCTAAATTTCACAGAATCAAATCATAAGGCATTTGTTTGTGAATCGTAAAAAACAAATGAAACGTGTAGGCTATCACGTTCACGGATGACTGTGCGTGCATTTGCTAATCGCTCAAAGATGTTCTCGCCCGGGGTGCAATTCAATGTAGAACCGCCACTGATGAGGAATGTAGTGTGTGTGTGCGCGAGTAAGAGATCGTGTGAGTGAGGAATGGAATAAATGTGTAAATATATTGAATAAATACATACATAACTTATGTTGTGTTTCTTAAATGCAGACATGTGTTAAACAATCTAGAACAGTTAAGTAGACCCCTCTTTAGAAAACGAATTGAGAGAATCTGTAAACACATCTGTATTTTCCCATTTCTGTCTAGAGAATTGATAGAATTCAGTATAATTTGACCATTTATTTAATTCAACAAAGTTAATTTGTGCCATATAATAACCGAAATGGATTCAGTTACTTTTTATAACAAACAGGCATTATAATGCAGCAACAATTTAACAAACCAAGAAATATCTCAAAGCAGCGTACATGAAAAAGAAACAGATATAATGAATACACTTATTAATAAATGTAATACAAAATGTATAAAAACACGTTGAGCGTATCGGGTAACGAGTGTAAAACAACAGCAGTCACGGTATAAATAATACCCGAAACTGCCGTAAAGTCTTTCGATTTATTTCAGACAGGAAGTGACGTCAGTTTCGCGCATGCGTGTTTCCGGACGGATCGGGTAGCAACAGGCTAGCAGCAGCAGCACAAAGAGACTGAACGTCGATGACCGACACGATTGTGAAGCAGTGACGGGAAAATACTGAAGCAGCTGCGGGCCTGTCCGTCACTACTCAGGCTAATGTACATAGCGGACATCCTCATGAATCCTCAGTTTTACAGATGTTTGATGTTTGTCGTCTTTCGTTGGGACAGTGAGGGGCAGATCGGGTCACTATGAGTCTGAGGGGTCTTGTCTCCCCGTCACTATAGTGCTGTCTGCGCGCCTGTATGCGCTGTTTGCTGTGACCGCTTTCAATGAGTCTGTTGACGAACAATGTGACATTTCAGACGTTTAAAACTCAACTAATCGCGGAGAAGTTCAGGGAACGAATTTATTATAAGACGCCGCTGTATCGTTTCAAATCCGTTCAGAGAGAATGAACGACCGGCGGATTCTCTCGTTAAGTTTCATTTCAAGGATTCTTGACGGTCTTGTGAACATGCGGAAAAGTGTCATTATTACAAACTAAAAACTTTAAAAGTTCAAAACTTCTGTGATTTAAAACACCAGACAGTTTTATAACCTGAGGGTCTTGTTGTAACCGGTCAAATCAAAGTCCTTTAGAATTTATTGCGCAATATTTTTTCATGATAGTGTATCAATATTCCAAACGCTACAATCTGTGATCATTTTAATTGCGTTTTATCGTCATATATGCTACAGTACATATGGCCAATGTCTCAAGAGGGAGACTTTATTTGTATTACATTTTATTAGTAAAAATCTATTGCATTGTGATTTATCTATGGTGATATGTATCGTATCACAAGGCCTTTGTCAATACACAGCGCTAATATAATGAGAGTTAAAGTTAGAAACACTGTAAATAATAAGCAGTTGAATATTTATCCATCATGAATAAGACCAAAGAAATTGAACATTGTTAGATGTTTTTATGACAACTGCTCTCACTTTGCTTGGGTTTCTGTAGTTGATTTGTGATGGCCGAGATGTTTTTGTCATTTATGTTACACATGGAGATAAATGTTGGTATTTGATATAGTGGACAGCAACTTGGTCAACAATTGTTGTTTTTAGTGATGTTATATAAGTGAAGCTGAGTTGAGTTATTGACAATGTCTCTCTAACATCTCCAGTTCACACCAACAGTGATTGACACCTTCAGTAAAGCTCCTCCTACATCAAACCACCAATAAATACCAGAAAGCAACAAGCAGAAGAATCACTTCAGGTGTAAGAACTGAAATCTTCACACAGTTGTTGGAGTTTGTGGAAGTGAAGCTTAAGAACACGAGAGATCCAGAACTACACACAACAGAAACTCAGAGGACTAAAGAACACAGAGGTTGGTTTCTGTTTATAAATCTTTATTTCTGACAGTGGAGGAATTATTAAGCTTTAATTTATTTGATAAACCACAAATGCAGAAGATTAGAACTGAAAATGAATCACTAAACTGCATAAAGTGATCATAACTTGATCTGGTTGTGATCTGGTAAAGGTTCAATAGAATCACATGTTTTGCTATAAGGTGACCATCGTTCTGCTTTGAGTTTGTAGAGCACAGCATTTTGATCCTTTTTCACATTTTCATCAGTCTGATGTTTTTTTATCGTCTTATTGAAAAGAAAACATGCATTTGTTCTTTTACTCGACTACATGAGACACAGTCTGTTGGTTTTTAGTTGTCATTCTTTCTTTTACTCGACTATAATTTTGGGGGGATCGTTTCTGCTGTACTGAACTTAAAGTGACAGCAGCTTTATAAATCACAGTCTGTTATTATTGTTAATAAAACAACGACGACAAAATCGTCACTCAATGCTCTTGACTGGTGTGACTCTAATAAGGATTGATCTATATTCAATTTATACAGTGAAGACTATGTAGTGTTATTTCACATCTGATGACTTTATTTTGTACCTGAAGATGTTTTGCATCGATCCTTGATTTATACTTGATTCATTCAATCCAAACCACTGAGATATCATGTCAGTAATGATTTTAATTATAAAACACATAATTCTGTAAAAAATGATCATAGTAAACATTAATTTGCTCTCTGGATTGCACAATGAATTATTTACTGTTTTTCTGCTTTTTCTGCTGAAAATGTCATTACTGTAGTCTGAGTGCATTTTATGTTGTAATTTAAACAGAGTAAAGTTAAAATATTATCTTAGGATGTGTTCATCTTATATGGCAAACACTTTTATCCAAAGCAATACTCAGTGCACTGAATGACTGTGTTCCCTGAAAATGAAACTAAGATCTCGTCTTCTGCTGTTGTTTTGTACAATTGTAAAACTGTGTTTAACAAATAGTTTTGTTCACTTCAGATATGATGGAAGTGAATAAGGACAGTCAAGATGAAGTAAAAGATGCTGATGAGAAACATCAACGAGCACAAAAATTCCAGAAAGTTTCACTGGGAGAAGCTCTGAGAACAGGAGACAAAAAGAGTGAAAAACAGCACACGAGAATTCACACTGGAGAGAAACCTCACGCATGTCTACAGTGTGGAAAGACTTTTACACAAACAGGAAGCCTTAAGACACACATGAGAATTCACACTGGAGAGAAACCTCACGCATGTCTACAGTGTGGAAAGACTTTTACACAAACAGGAAGCCTTAAGACACACATGAGAATTCACACTGGAGAGAAACCTCACGCATGTCTACAGTGTGGAAAGAGTTTTACACAAACATGTCACATACAGATTCACATGAGAATTCACACTGGAGAGAAACCTCATGTATGTCTACAGTGTGGAAAGACTTTTACAGATCCGAGTAGCCATAAGCGACACATGAGACTTCACACTGGAGAGAAACCTCACGCATGTCTACAGTGTGGAAAGACTTTTATACAAACAGGAAGCCTCAAGAAACACATGAGAATTCACACTGGAGAGAAACCTCACGCATGTCTACAGTGTGGAAAGACTTTTACATATCCGAGAAGCCTTAAGAAACACATGAGAATTCACACTGGAGAGAAACCTCATGTATGTCTACAGTGTGGAAAGACTTTTACAGATCCGAGTAGCCATAAGCGACACATGAGGATTCACACTGGAGAGAAACCTCATGCATGTCTACAGTGTGGAAAGACTTTTACAGATCCGAGTAGCCTTAAGACACACATGAGAATTCACACTGAAGAGAAACTTCACGCATGTCTACAGTGTGGAAAGACTTTTACAGATCCGAGTAACCTTAAGACACACATGAGAATTCACACCGGAGAGAAACCTCACACATGTCTACAGTGTGGAAAGACTTTTACAGATCCGAGTAACCTTAAGAGACACATGAGAATTCACACTGGAGAGAAACCTCATGTATGTCTACAGTGTGGAAAGAGTTTTACAGATCCAAGAAGCCTTAAGACACACATGAGATTTCACACTGGAGAGAGAGCATGTCTACAGTGTGGAA
This sequence comes from Barbatula barbatula, assembly GCF_947034865.1. Taxonomy (NCBI): domain Eukaryota; kingdom Metazoa; phylum Chordata; class Actinopteri; order Cypriniformes; family Nemacheilidae; genus Barbatula; species Barbatula barbatula. The sequence goes on from NC_136769.1 coordinate 4,263,524, forward strand.
AGACTTTTACACAAACAGGTCACCTTAAGAGACACATGAGAATTCACACTGTATCATCATACATGTTTTACAGGAGACTGCATGGAAGAAATGCATCAGTTTAAGCTTTAAACTTGTTTTGTTCTTTATTTTAGTTCTAGTTGTTTAAACCATAAACACTTAATTCAAGTTTTAATCAAATCATTTTCTCTTAGAAGGTGTTCATCTTATATGGCAAACACTTTTATCTAAAGCAATACACTGCGCCGAATGACTGTGTTCCCTGAAAATGACATTTTATGTTATTTATTAATAAATGAACATGGACATTGACCAAGCAACGTTAAAAATAAACTTAACTTGTTTTGTAAAAAAATATAAAAGTCGCCCTTATGTTGTTCAAAACTATTTGATCAAGTAAAACTTATGACATTCACTTTGAAGCCAAAACTCATAGCTCCAATTTCTGGGGGGAAAAGGGACCAGAAATCATGTCAGTTATGTCAAATCAAATCCCTTTATTGTTACTCATCATAAACACAAGTGCAACAGTATAGGTGCAGTTCCGACCAACATCGCAGTATGACAGATAAATGTCAAAGATAAGTGACAAATGTAACGCTAGGATATTGAATTGTTTCAAGTGGAACAAAAACACTTCACTTACAAGCCATTTCCAAAAAACATGACCGTAGAACTACTAATACACACTAAAAAATGTTGTGTTAAAAATAACCAAGAAGCCATTGGGTTAAGGAAGCCAACAGTTGAGTTTACTGTAAATTGACATCATTTTAATAAGTACAGCATACATTTAAATTCAGATGGTTTATTTGTACAATTTGTTTAAAACGATACAATGTACTCAACTTTTGGTGAGGTTGGCATTTCATATTTGCACTGAAAAGTTCACATGTCTAAAAGGTTCAAAATACATAAATAAAGAAAAATAAAAACATACATTACATTCAGATCACAAATTGCATACCACATTCAAATAACACATTCAAATCACAAATGCACACACCATAAAAAAATGTGTATACTGTACACCAATACGGAACACAAATGTGCATTTACATAACACAAATTCAAAACAAGTGCACATATCGTGCCATATTCGTTCCAACCTTAAAAGGAAAAATACATGTAGATTAGATTAGATTCAACTTTATTGTCATTACACATATACAAGTACAGTGTAACGTAATGTAGTTTAGGTCTAACCAGAAGTGCAGTTAGCAAGTGCAGGATATACAGTTAGAATAAATACAGAATACAATATTGAGAAAATATTATACAGTGGGCATGGATTATGAAAATATTATACCTTAGGTGTGTTCTATGAAAATATGACAGTATGTATGTACTATGAACAATATATACAGATGACTATATACTATGAACATTAACACTATGAACATTAATGGTGGATTTGAACACATAATAATTTAGACTAAACAATACAAGTGCAAGTGACTTAAGTGTGCATAGATTATTGACATTAACTATTAAAGTTGCAATGCAATAGGCAGTGTTGTGCTAGTTACTAAGAAATAGTAACTAGTTGCCGTTACTAGTTACTTCACTGAAAAAGTAACTCAATTACTTTGTTGATTACTTACACCAAAAAGTAATGCATTACTGCTAAAAGTAACTTCTTAGTTACTTTTTTAAAGAACGTTCTTTAATGTTTCCATTAATGCCCTTTTATGCGTAATGGTCTATACAAACACAAAACTGACTTAAACAGAAAGTAATTTTTAAACAGTATTTTATTTAAGTCAGACCACCACAAACTGAATATATCACAAGGATTTCTGAAATAAATAACAAAACAAGCTGAATAATATATTCAGAATCAAAAACTAAAGTGGCTTCTGCATCATAAAAGCTGTTGTGTTGAGCCCTTAAAAGTGTTCCTTTCACAGCTTAACAATGAAAACTATCAACAATGTACAACATAACACAAAACATTTTGAAATAAATAAATGAAAGCAATCTGAATTATTCAGAATCAATTTCGAGAAACTCAGCACCAAAATAACTACTATTATTGACAACCATAAATGATATGCATTAAAAAAGAAACATAAAAAATATAAATGTTGTTTAAAAATGAAAGTTTTTCGTCCCACTTGCTGTGTGCCACCTGAAGATGTTATGATGCTAACAAGCTACCTGAAAGCCGCCGACTCCACAGTAGAGACAGGCTGCATGTTTTCAACAACATAACATACTGTGCAATAATAGCTTTGTTGATCTGTCCCTGGCTAACAGTCCGGTTAAAATCTAGTCACTGTTGTTTGGCTGGAGGGGCTTGACTCACTTCGAATGTATCCACTGAGTCCGACACCGGGTTAGCTTCTAGCTTTGTCGATGCATGTAGTTTCTGGAGGTGCTTCGACAGATTGGATGCTCAACTAACGTGAAATAATGAGCATATTTCCACTTTGAGAAACTCGTCTTGCTCTCGCCTTGACCCGCCATGACTGCCGCACATACTTGAATACCGGAGACACACCCACAGTGCGTCTTCGTGTTTACAGTGGTTGCATCCACCAATCCTACAATGCGTTGCTGTAAACAAGTAAGGCTGTAGGCTTGAACTTCAGCCAAAATAAATTAATTTAAAAAAAGTAACGGACAACGCACCACATGGTCACGGTAACGGAGTTAATTTATTTAAAAAGTAATGCGTTACAGTATTAATTACTGCCAAAAGTAACTGCGTTACAGTAACGCGTTACTGCCCAACACTAGCAATAGGTGAGTTAATGCAGTTGTTGAAGTAACAGTGCAGTGGATGAGTTAATGCGGTTATTAAAGTTACGGTACAGTATACGAGTTAATAATAGGTTGCAGTCCAGAAGATGTGTTAATGCCGTTAATTAGGTTACAGTGCAGTAGATTAGTTAATCCAGTTATTGAAGTTACAGTGCAATAGACGAGTAGATGCAGTTAATAGAGTTACAGTGCAGTAGATTAGTTAATGCAGTTACTGAAGTTACAGTGCAATAGACGAGTAGATGCAGTTAATAGAGTTACAGTGCAGTAGATTAGTTAATGCAGTTATTGAAGTTACAGTGCAATAGAGAGTAGATGCAGTTAATAGAGTTACAGTGCAGTAGATTAGTTAATGCAGTTACTGAAGTTACAGTGCAATAGAGAGTAGATGCAGTTAATAGAGTTACAGTGCAGTAGATTAGTTAATGCAGTTATTGAAGTTACAGTGCAATAGAGAGTAGATGCAGTTAATAGAGTTACAGTGCAGTAGATTAGTTAATGCAGTTACTGAAGTTACAGTGCAATAGACGAGTAGATGCAGTTAATAGAGTTACAGTGCAGTAGATTAGTTAATGCAGTTATTGAGGTTACAGTGCAATAGACGAGTAGATGCAGTTAAGAGTTACAGTGCAGTAGATTAGTTAATGCAGTTATTGAGGTTACAGTGCAATAGACGAGTAGTGGCTGTTAAGAGTTACAGTGCAGTAGATTAGTTAATGCAGTTATTGAGGTTACAGTGCAATAGATGAGTAGATGCAGTTAAGAGTTACAGTGCAGTAGATTAGTTAATGCAGTTACTGAAGTTACAGTGCAATAGATGAGTAGATGCAGTTAATAGTTACAGTGCAGTTATGAAAGTGGTCCATGAGTGCAAATGAGCATTCAGTTAAATATTTCAAATGTGCAAGTGAGCAGTAAAGAGTGCAAATGATGCTGTGTGTGTGTAAACAGTCCAGTAGAGCCGATAAAATGAAGTACTGGTGTGTACAGTTCAGTCATGCAGCCCTGTAGTGCAATGTAAACAATGTTGTAGCAGCGATGAAGTTAAAGGTAAGAGAGGTAGTGGAATCAGTGGGGGGCAGAGTTCAATAATGAAACAGCTCTGGGCTCTGGATGCCTTGAGTACACGACCAGGGATGCCATTTGGGCCAGCAGCCTTGTGCACATTGATCCGGCTTAGTGCAGTGTAAACATCAGTGGAGTTAAGTGTGATGATTGGTAGCTGTTTCCTTATTGTCTCTCTCAAAGCGAGCATAAAAGTCATTAAGCTCGCAGACAGAGTTTCACCTCACTGCGGCGGAATCGGTTTGTTGTATCACTGTACTTGCACTTTCTTTCATATTAGTGTATTTTATTCATAGCATACATTGTTACTTATCACTGTCGTTGCTAACTTATCCTGATATCTCAATAACTATCTCCTGGTTATTTACTTAAGATCTTAAACCAAAACACTCAGCGCCGTTAGCATAGCAAAAGCGTGCTAGCGGGCTTTCTGTTTACACTGCTAAATAGCATCTTGCCTTCTAGTTTTCTTGTGTGCTAACGGTTTCTCTCTTAAGCGTATATACTAAGAACCATCGAGCAACCTTGGTAAGTTGGAATTACTCAGTGAGTTATGGCTTCTTCTCTTATTATTGTCACTTGCACCTCATGTCATATGTTTAGCTTAGCCTTCTCTGTCAGCGGCGAGGGTTTTACATGCGATAAATGCAGGGAAATAGCTAGGCTGACAGAGATGATCTCAGAATTAGAGTTTCGCATCCAATCTTTATCTGAGGATATTAAGAATGTAAGGAGCTTAGAAAACACTTTGGATGCGAGCAATATTGGCGCGCTCAGTTCGGTTCCGGTTGAACAACCCCCGCAGCAGGGAAGGTTTGCCCCACCTCAGTGACGCACCGACTGAGAAACCTGCTGAAAGTGGTGATTGGTGATTCTATTGTTCGGAACGCTAACATAGAGGCACCAGCCACCATAGTCAAATGTTTACCGGGAGCCAGAGCGCCTGACATCAAGTCAAATTTAAATGTGCTGGCTAAGGCTAATCGTAAATTCAGTAAGATTGTTATTCACGTCGGCACAAATAATTTTCGACTCCGTCAATCGGAGATCACAAAAGATAATATTAAAGAGGTGTGTGAGCTCGCAAGCACGATGTCAGACACTGTAATATTCTCTGGCCCCCTCCCTGCTTATTGTGCTGATGAGATAAATAGCAGATTATCATATCTAAATGGTGTGTTGTCTGAGTGGTGCCTGCAGAATGATATTGTTTTTATAAATAACTGTAAGGGTTTTGAGGGCAGACCTGACCTGTTGAAAAGTGATGGTCTCCATCCCTCCTGGGCTCGAGCTTTTCTACTGTCTAGAAATATGGCATATAGTCTTAATGCTAAAACTTGACTCACTGGGGCCCAGGTCAGGGAGCAGACAGAATGGCTTAACCAACGGTCTGCTTGCCGTCTCACGTTGCAGAACACACTAAATACACAGCATGCGATAATACTTTCTCCCAAACATCATAAAATAGAGACTGTGTCTGTCCCCCGGATTAGCAAACATAAAATAATGCGTAAACCTCTCAAAGGTAATTTAATTAAAGTTAAACTAACTAAACATGAACATAATACAGATAATCAACTGTTACGACTCGGATTGCTAAATATTAGATCTCTCTCTAATAAAGCACTTTATATTAATGATATGATAAAAGATCATAAAATAGACATGCTCTGTCTAACAGAAACATGGCTAAAGCCAGATGATTATATTGTTTTAAATGAGTCTGTCCCCCAATTTTATTATTATAAACACGAGCCTCGCCTAAAAGGCAGAGGGGGAGGTGTTGCTGCACTTTACCGTAACTCTTTTAGCATATCTCAGAAGTCTACTCCTAAATACAATTCTTTTGAAGTCATGGTACTTGATGCATCAATACCTAATACTAAGGACAAAACATCTTTAAAATTTATTCTGGCTATTGTATAGAGGCCTCCAGGGAATTTTGTGGGTTCTTATCAGAACTAGTACTGGCTGCAGACAGAGTCCTTGTTGCTGGTGACTTTAACATTCATGTAGATAATGATACAGATGCTTTAGGAATGGCTTTTAAAGACACTCTTAACTCCATGGGCGTTAGTCAACATGTGTCAGGACCTATACTCACCTTCGTAATCATACTTTAGATTTAATATTGTCTTACGGTATAAACGTGGACGACGTAAAAATCCTTCAGCAGAGCGAAGACATTTCGGATCATTATCTGGTATCATGCTTGCTTCACTACCCAATGGTGCCAAATCAAACTCCAAGTTACAAATATTGTAGAACAGTAACTTCGACTACAAAAGGTGCGTTGAATTTTGCCTGAATTGTCTCAAATCTCTAGCATGAGTAATAACGTTGAAGATCTTGACTTTACCATTGAAAATATAAACACCTTCTCGGAAACGCTAGACATAGTTGCTTCTCTGCGCTTAAAGATAAAAAATGACAGACCGACACCGTGGAAAAATGAACACACTCAGGCTCTAAAGAAAGCGGCACGAAAAATGGAGCGCAACTTTAAGAAAACTAAATTAGAGGTATTTCGTAATGCCTGGAACGATAGTATTAAAAAATACAGGAAAGCCCTAAAAACGTCTAGATCCGCCTACCTTTCATCCCTAATAGAAGAAAACCAGCATAACCCTAGGTTTTTATTTGATACAGTGGCTAAATTAACCAAAAATAATTTATCAGCGACTTCTGATTCTGTATACCAGCATAGCAGTGATGATTTTATAAACTATTTCACAAATAAAATCCAAGATATTCGAGAAAAAATTATAACTATGCAACCAGAAGTGAAACCCGCTGAACAAATGACTAACTACAGCGCCTCTAAGGAGAAATTATGTTTATTTTCTCCTATAGATCAAGATGAACTATCTAAAATCATTAGATCATCTTAATCAACTGCATGCATGCTAGACTCTATACCTACAAATCTACTGAAAGAGATGCTCCCAGAAATTATAGATCCTCTACTTAGCATTATTAACTCATCTCTGACATTAGGACATGTGCCTAAAGCATGTAAGGTGGCTGTTATAAGGCCCCTTGTCAAAAAACCCCATCTGGACCCAGAAGAACTAGTTAACTACAGATCTATTTCGAATCTACCTTTCTTATCTAAAGTTCTGGAAAAAGTAGTCTCAACTCAAATATGTTCCTTCCTCCAAAGGAATGAGATTAATGAAGATTTCCAGTCTGGATTTAGAGCACATCACAGTACAGAGACTGCTCTGATTAGAGTTACAAATGATCTGCTTATGGCGTCCGACCGAGGTTGTATCTCCTTATTGGTGCTGCTAGATCTTAGTGCTGCATTCGACACCATTGACCACAGCATGCTCCTACATAGACTCGAAAATGATGTCGGTATTAAGGAAATAGCTTTGAAATGGCTTAGATCTTATTTATGCGACCGTTTTCAATATGTAGCAAAAAACAATGAGGTGTCACGCAAATCGCAAGTCCAGTACGGTGTACCACAGGGCTCAGTCTTGGGGCCTATGCTCTTCGCATTATACATGCTACCTCTAGGAGATATAATAAAGCGGCACGGAGTAAGCTTTCACTGTTATGCTGATGATACGCAACTTTATATTTCCTCGAAGCCTCATGAAACACAGCAATTCCATCGAATAATTTTTTATTACTGAACTCGGACAAAACTGAAGTGTTACTTATCGGATAAAAACGAGCGCAACAAGCACATGGATCTTCAAAGTTCTCTGTCAAGAAATGGGCGCAGAACACACGCAGCTTCTGTTTCACAGTGAAGTGCGTTGGCTTTCCAGAGGAAAAGTTCTCAGTTGTCTCTATGAGCTCCGAGAAGAGGTACGGATCTTTCTTTTTGAGAAAAACTCCTCTCTAGCTCCAAAATTTTCTGATGAAAAATGGCTTGCTCTTCTCGCCTACCTAGCTGACATTTCCAGCCGACTGAATGATCTGAATGCAGGACTTCAGGGCAAAAACACATCACTCTTTACTCTTTCCAATAAAATTGAAGGATGGATCAGAAAACTGTCATTATGGCGAACTCACTTGGACAATGATAACTTTGATGCTTTCCCATTATTGGATGATTTCATTACTGATTTTCAGGACTGTGCCAAAAGCCAGTTTGCGTCCGGTAATCGGGGCTTACCTAAGTGAAATGGCAATGCAATTCCGTGAGTATTTCCCTGAAAATCAAGCCATGTCTGAAACGGAAGAGTGGATTAGAAACCCCTTTACAGTGACATCACTGACAGGAATGTCAATTGAATTGAAAGAGTCAATGATTGACATGGCAACAGACACGGACCTGAAGCAGAGGTTCGTGGAGAAACCACTGGCAGATTTCTGGATATACGTAAATGCTGAATATCGAGAACTGAGTGATATGGCATTGAAAAAAGTTCTTCCATTCGCATCGACCTATCTCTGTGAGACTGGTTTTTCAGCGCTAGTGTATTTGAAGAACAAGTACAGAGCCAGACTCATGGTTGAAGATAGTTTGCGTCTTTTCCTCAGCCCTATTCAGCCACGACTGGACCGCCTCGCATCCTCTATCCAAGCCCAACCATCCCACTGAGTGAGTAGAGACATTGATGTTGTTTTAATGTTGTCAATTTTAATATGATATTATATTAATATTAATATAATGGCGGGGGGTCGCAAAACATTATTGTTAATAAAAGGGGGTCGCACTTCAACAAAGGTTAAGAACTGCTACGATAAAGCATCGCATAAACTTTAAAATCTTGCTTATTACCTATAAAGCCTTGCATGGTTTAGCTCCTCACTACTTGAGAGAACTTCTCACGTATTACAGTCCATCACGTGCACTACGCTCTCAGGCGTCAGGTCAGTTAGTAATACCTAGAATTTCAAAATCAAGTGCAGGCGGCAGATCCTTTTCCTATCTAGCGCCTAAACTTTGGAACAGTCTTCCCTGCACTGTCCGGGAGGCGGACACACTCTGTTAGTTTAAATCTAGACTAAAGACACATCTTTTTAATCTTGCATACACTATACTATCATAATATATATATTTCAAAGATCTAGGCTGCACTAGTTAGATCAACCAGAACCAGGTACACTTCCAATAACAACTGATGCATTTGTTACATCAAAGAGTGCAGAACATCACTCTACTCTCAGCCAGTCTTGTCTCATTGTTCCAAGGTTACTAGAGCGGGCAGGATGCAGTCCAAGGTTACCGGAGCGGGCCGGGCGCAATCATTTCCCAGACCTGACAAATGCTGGACGAAGGACGTGGCGACTCTACAAAACTTCAGCCGCTATTAGATTATTAATGATAATTTTAAATCTAACTTTTTTTATTTTGTCTTGTTTTGCAAGCACTGTCGAGCTTGTGCAGAGGCTGCAGTTTTTGCCAGAGGGGAACTGGAATCCCCTTGTTTCCCTCTGAGGTTTTTTTTCTCCTCCAATGGAGTTTTGAGTTCCTCGCCACCGTTTGCATACTGTTTAGCACTGTTTGCCTGGCCGGGGGGGCTGCTAGAATTTGATAGTCTTATTTAATTAACACTGCATATATGAATTTATTGTGTGTCTGATATTTAACCTGTATTTGACTTCCATAACCTTTTATGTTTTGCTTATTGTCAATGTTTTCTTGTACAGCTGCTTTGTAACAATGAAAATTGTAATAAGCGCTATATAAATAAAGCTGACTTGACTTGACTCGTTCAGGAAGACGGCATCTGTGGCTATGGGGGTGGAGTGGTTGGGTTTGTAGTCACTGATGGCCTGGCTGCCCTGCCACATGTGTCGAGGGTCAGAATTGGAAAAATGCTCCTCTAGCTTCAGCTTGTAGCAGTGCTTGGCCTTTTTTATGCCCCTCTTCAGATTTGCCCTAGAAGAACTATAGGCCTGTGCATCATCCGATCGGAAGGCAGTGTTACGTGCTTTCAACAGGAGGCGCACTTCCTTGTTCATCCATGGCTTCTGATTGGGGTACGTGGAGATCTGCTTCTGGTTTGTGACACTATCAATGGTGGAATTGATGTAGTCCAATACAGAGGAGGTGTAACTGTCTATGTCCGTGTGAGAGCCACTGGTGGCCTGAGAAGCAAACAGACTCCAGTCTGTGTGTAGAAACCTTTCTGGAGTGTAAAATCTGCCCCCGCAGGCCACACCTTGATGGTCTTCACTGATGGCTTCATACGATTAATGAGATTAATGTACTTGGGGTGAGGAACAAAGAAAGGTGATCAGATTGACCCAGGTGGGGGAGGGGGTGGCGGCATAAGCCGCTGTGTAGCCATGTTTCCGTGAAGATTATGACATTGCAGTTCAAAAGTATTTTGCTGTTGATGATGCGGAGTCGAATCTCATCCATTTTTTTCACTAATGATCGAACATTAGCAAGGAAAATGCTGGGTAGAGAGCCAGTGTGGTGTTAGCTTTAGCCTAGCTCTTAGCCCTCTGCGCTTCCCTGCCTTTGTTTACGATCTCGACGCCGCCGGCGAGCACTTCCACCCGGCCGTGTGGGGTGCGTAGCATCGGGTGTTCTGACGATCTCAAGGACGAGTTGAATGTTGCTGATAAAACTTCCGGACATGCGTAAACTGATATCCAAAAGCTCCTGCCGGGTGTACGATGTAAATGCACAACTGTTCTGAACCAACAGACCCGAGATGGGCAAGAAATACACTATATAAATGCTAAAACTGGGTTACATAATACTGTAGCACTACAGTGCCATAGTTATAACTTTAACAGCCATTTACATATACATTTTTTCTAATAATTACCGGATGAAGTGCCATTTAATTGCTAAAAAGCCATTTATTTTGTCCAACTTTTTTGTCTCAAGTTACTCTTTTTTTTCAGCAAGCATATTTGAAAAAACTTGGAGGTGTGGATGATCTGGACACGGTGAAGAAATCAATGGCTGCGTAAGTACTTTTTTGTGCCAGACATTGGATTATTTGTCAGAAATAAAATCATCTACATCATATCTATTATATGATCATACTGACCTTTCAGTGGTGCACCATTTGATAAACTAGTGATAAGCTATCAGCCTCCACTGGCTGATATTCATCCTGATCCTTTCATTGAGTAGAACTGCACTTTTCATTGGATCACAAATTTAGTCACACAAGCATCACTACTCTAACATATAAACACTTGCTCAGCCCCTAAATGATGTAACCCTCTTCCGTCACTAAAGGTGGAACAGTAAGGCCTGTTTGGCAGTGTACTGCAGAATGAATCAAGTTGTAACACACCAGAAAACATTTCAAGAAAACTCAAAACTGAAAGAATATTTTTAAGGATGCAGATTAGATTTCACTGGATTTCTCTTTAAAGACTTAATTTCCTTTCAAAAAGAAAGCTTTTGTAATAAGCATGTTTTGTTTGCTGCTTTAATTAACTTTCTTAACTTTTTTTATTGTGAGTTTTACACTTTTTAAAAGTTTTGTACATTCATGTTTGTTTTTCAGAACTCTCTCGAATGTTGTGATGTCACAGATGAATTCAAAGGGAAAATGTGGGAAGCTGCCATTTTCAGAGTCTCTGCTATGCCAGATCATATGTGGTAGGTAAAAATAAATGAAATTGCATACATAATATATACTTTTTTCATTTGTGCTTATCCAAATGACCATTTAATGAAAATGAATTTGTTTCGTGTGCGTGTGTGTGATTTAATTTTGTTGAATGAGTAAAAATAAAAATATTGCTGTTTATTTTTATTCTGTCGTATCTGTATATATACAAGTGGACTCTCAAACCTGCACTTAAGAGCATCTAAAGTAATTAATTAAAAATATTCTACAGTTATTAGAGAGATCCTTTTTTTAGGCCAATGTAAAATTGTTACAATTACTTTCAACATGTATACTCCACAGAAAATCACACTACACGTTAATTATTCATTTAATATTGAAAAACCATTGAAACGGTAACAATCTCAATGCTTTCTTATGGGGATAAAAACAATAAAGCAATTATTATACAACATCGATTTCTGACAGCAATTCAACTACATTGAAAGGTACGACAGTGAAACAACGTTGCTATTTCAACGTCGATTCAACCTTGGTCCTTGATGTTGATTCAACAATGAATCAACGTTGAATTGTCAGCTGGGTAGTAGCTTAAACCCGCCTCCAAGGTGCGTGGAGGTAATGAAGGAGAAGAGAAAAATTTAGTAGAGACGCGAGAAGTTTGTCGTGGGTAAAAAACTTGCGATTTGTAAGCAAACGTTGTTTCATTTCTTCTCAAAAGGTTAAGATATTGTTTATATGACTTAAAAGCTAAAGTTAACTCGGGATATGAGTGCGTCTTTTTGTTGGCGTTTATGTTCTGCCGTGGTTCGACCTACGAAGGAGAGCTCTTAACATTCTGAAACTGCCAGTCAATATTTTGTACATGTAAAATGTGAACACATCTCCTGCAAGTTCACTCAGTGTGGTTGTGCCGTTGTAACGGTTTGTTTATTTCCACTGTTTATAACGTTTATGCACTGAATGTATAGTCAATTGTGCTGAACATATCTCTAGATAAGCACTCAACTTTAAACTTCTTTTATTTGATCCTTTAATTTCTTGTTTTTTTATTAAATACTGTTAAAGTATTACTTGCACTTCCTAAGATCAGGATAGTTGTATCAGTGTAGTGTATGTATATATGTATATATTTTAAATAGTCGAAGGACAAAGAAGTTGAATCCGGTGCCGGCCATAAAGCAAAATTGGGTAAATACACACCATGGAGGGTAGGGGACGCTACATAAACTGTAATTGGCATGGGTTGTTAACATTTCATCCACACAATATAAAAATGTTTATACTGTAAATTAATCCACAATATCACCAGTGTTATATTGTCTTCAAGTAACATAGAAACAGCACTGGAGTGAATTAAAGTTCATTAACTCTTAAAGTGATGAGTGACATAAGCAGAATCACAAAGAGTTTATATACACACAAAGCAGTGCAACAGTAGGCCCATGTTATACCGTTTTGATTTGACCTACACTTTGGTTTATAATAGGTGTTTGTGCACACAAGCAATCTGCAATCAAAGGCTATAAATAAAGGATTTAATATTCAACAAAAATCTGTTCCTGAACTACCTGAAACACCTTATTTATAGTCCTGTCCCTCAGTCACGAGAAACTGATGAGACTCCAGTTCTCATACAGCGCTACAAGCAAGTTCTCTATTGTGTCTTTCTGCGCGTCTCACTGTGAAATACGAGGTTACGTCAAAAACACATGAAAACAGTCCGTTGTGTTTTAATGGAAAGTAAACAGTCGGATCTAAATCACCAGCCTTAAATCTCTTTTGCATCTTTATTTTAAATCAGTGTGTTTATTTCATTCATACAGTGAAGAAGCAGTGTTTCATTTCTACATTATTCTGTTTCTTTCTTCAAATGCTAATGGCCTGTAAAATAGAGCCACAGTATTCATGTACAGATCAATATATCCTTTATTTTATTACAAATCAGTTGAACATTTATTTTTTGTTAAAGCCTTTTGCACAGGGACGTTATAGACCTAAAGCTCTACTGGGGCTCGATCAGGCCTCCATTACTTTTTTCTGTGATAGAGAAAATAATATCTTGCACATCTGCATTCATGACACAATGATACACATCAATAATTACATCTTTTCAAGAATGTACAGTTACAATATTTTAAGAAACCAGTTGTTTTAGGGATCCAACTAATATGAAGAACATACGTTCTCTTAAAAAATAAAACAATATTTTTAAAATAATTATACGTTTACCTCTAAGTATACAGAGGAATATCCTTACCAGGATAAAACAGATGTCATGTATAAACATTCACAAATCATCAAACTATTTTAAAAAGAGAAGAAATAAGGTTATTATTAAAGTTATTTTTACTGCAGTATTGAGACATTTCCGTGGGAAATGGAATTGTCCCATGTTGATTAACTAGTTTCAATAAACACTGCAACATTTCATGAAAAAATGGACGTTGTCATTTAATTTCACTGGGACTTAAAATGTTGGTTATGAATCACTTGCATTTGTATTGCAGATGAAGCTAGTGATGAAGGGGATAAAACACTTTCTGATATGTCCGATCAAGAGACACTTGATGACCAGTTTGCTGATTTTGAAAACCTCATTGATGACGACAACGTCTCTTGTATGTTATGCACTTGTGCGTCATTGTGTATATGGATTCATAAAGAATTTAAATGTATGCTGTATTGCAGATCTGCCGAGAAGCGCTGAAATGCAAGGACAATTTGAAGGCTCATCTGAAGAACCCTGGGATGCAATGTCTCCAAAGCTGAAGTGTGATAAGGATTTTATGAATTTGCAACTCTTTGGTTCTGGTGTGGACCAAGTTGAGCTTTGTCGAGGTAAGTTGGGAATTCCTGTTTGGTTTTGTTTCTTATTTGATGACCTTCACTGGCAAAATTGACTAAATTTTTTGCTGTTTATTTCCTGACTCAGTTGGGCTCAATAAAGAATACTCGTATAGGATGCTCAAATATCCTATAAAATGTAACTTTTTTTTAATGAAATTCTCCATGTTTCCACCCTAAATGTGCAAACTGCTCTACAGAGTGCGTTCGATCCTTCGGCAAAGTGAAAACAATGACGTGTTAGGCCTTTTACCACCATAGTGCTTTGAAAGGGAGTTCCGTTGGTTGCAATTCTAAACCTCACTAGTTGCTGCTAAATTTGTTTGACCCTTAATGAATAGTGTAATGAGAGATTTGCAGCATTGAGTCTCCTTTAACTTATTTCTCACAGATAGTTCTGCACCGGTTCCTCTTGGCCATTTGCCGCCTAACTGTGGACACACTTCACACACTCATGGAGGTCTTGTTTATGCTACACCCTATAATGGATGTGGTGTTACACAAAAGGTACTTGTGGTTAATTTGCTCTTGTGTAAGGTTAAAAGCTATAAAGCCAACTTGTGTGTTTGTGTTTTTCAGGGAGGGAATTATGTCATGCAGATGCAATGGCAGGGAATCCCTGTTTTCCTCTCTTGTCCCATGTCCTAGTCTGTTGTGAATGTGACCATGTCTGGATATCGGCCTCCTTGATTTCAACCAGACACAACTGTTACACCAGCGTCTACAACACCAACCCAAAAGGTTGAACTTCTATCGCTGCACGATAGAGAGCATCCTGACCAACTGTGTCACAGTCTGGTACGGGATCTGTTCTGTTGGTGAGCTCAAGGCACTGCAGCGGGTAGTGAAAACAGTCCAGTGCATCACAGGGACTACACTTTCTCCCATTGAGGACATCCAGAAGAAACGCTGTCTGCGTCGAGCTCGCAGCATTCTCAGGGACTCCTCTAACCCGCTCAAAGACTGTTTACTCTCCTGCCTTCCGGTAGGCGCTTCCGGTGCCTCCGGACAAGAACCAGCAGACTAAGAAACCCAGAGCCCAGAGCTGTTTCATTATTGAACTCTGCCCCCCACTGATTCCACTACCTCTCTTACCTTTAACTTCATCGCTGCTATAACATTGTTTACATTGCACTACAGGGCTGCATGACTGAACTGTACACACCAGTACTTCATGTTATCTGCTCTACTGGACTGTTTACACACACACAGCATCATTTGCACTCTATACTGCTCACTTGCACATCTGAAATATTTAACTGAATGATCATTTGCACTCATGGACCACTTTCATAACTGCACTAACTTATCTAAACTGCACTGTAATTCTAATAACTGCATCTACTCATCTATTGCACTGTAACTTCAATAACTGCATTAACTAATCTACTGAACTGTAACCTTATTAACTGCATTGATCTATTTCAGTCTAAATTATTATTAACTGCATTAACTCACCTATTGCACTGCAACTTTAATAGCCAATGTCAATCATTTATGCATACCTAAGTCACTTGCACTATTTTAGTCTAAATTATTATCTGTTCATATCCACCTGCACATTAATGTTCATAGTATATAGCCATCTGTATATATTGTTCATAGTACATACATACTGTCATATTTTCATAGAACATACCTACTTCAAAATATTTTTATAATCCATGCCCACTGTATTCTGTATTTATTCTAACTGTATATCCTGCACTTGCTAACTGCACTTCTGGTTAGACCTAAACTACATTTCGTTACACTGTACTTGTATATGTGTAATGACTAAAGTTGCCTCTAATCTAAAACCCACATCGCCCTTAACATATCTTTCCACCTCTCTCTGATGTCTGAAATAGTCAAATGTGAGGAATGAGAATAAAATGTTTGTTTACATTTGAAAAGCTTGGTTTAATGTTCTTTGTGCAAAAGCTTAAACCTGTTGATACCAGTTCTGTCATACACATCCCAAACAAGTGTAAACAAACCTATTATGCCATTTGTCCTGTTAAGGAATGGGTTACATTCAAAATCTATATTGTCATACTCACCCTGTCGTCATTTTAAAGTTGTGATTGTCTGTCTTCTGCAAAACCCAAATGAAGATGTTCTGAAATGTTGGAAACCAATTGCCGTTGTTCCATTGACTTCTATTGTATAGACGTAAATCTAATGCAAGTTAATGGGGACCAAAGGTTTTGTTGCCAACATTTTTTCAAAATATAATTTGCTCTACAGAAGAAAGCCATACAGGTTTGAAGTGACAACCCGTCAGGTGAGTAAATTGATAAAATTTTCACTTTGAAGGCTAAATATTCCATAGAGTAAAACCGATGCATGTGAAGGACTGTAATACAAGAGAAGTTCACTCAAGTAGTGAGGAGCTTAACCATGCAGGAATATATATCTATTGGAGAGAACTCTTGCATATTGTATATGTGTTTTATAATTACAAACATTACTGTCATGATATCTCAGTGGTTTGGATTTAATGCAATGCTCTTAAAGTGTTTGCAGACTTTAAGCCACAACTTTTTAGATTCAATCGAGCGCGCTCATACTTCCCATCATTCTGATTACGGTTGTCATTTTGTCACCCTCAGCAAACACACGGAGAAATGCAAATGATGCAGCTTTCAAGGCGATTGATCTGGCTGTTGGAAAAGGAAATAGAGATGGTGCACGGGAGCTTGGTCTGAATGAGTCGATGATAAGACGTTGGAAACAGCAGCGTGAGGAATTGACTGCAAAAAGACAACTAAAGCTTTCAGAGGGAAGAACAGCAGATGGCCCCGAACTAGAAGATGAGCTCGAAGACTGGGTCAACACACAGAGAGCAGACAGCCGAGGTGTTTCAACACAAAACTTTTGTAAAAAATATTATAGTCGCCCTCAGGGGCGATTCTAGGATTTTCATTTTAGGGGGGCTCAGCCCCCAATAAGGGTATGATTAAAAAAATATTAGGGTAGGCTTGTATACTACTAACCTTATTGCAATCCACAATTTAATTGTATTACCTGTATTTCATATATGGGAGTAGGAGTAGTGACTGAGCCATATACAACACTTTAAAAAATAAAAATGAAAAATGTAGATGTGACCAGTCACTAGAAAATTTGAGTTGGGAATGTAGATTTGTTTTACAATGAAGACTACCTGATTCATTATTCACTGTACAAACACACGTACACACGTTTCCAGTACAAACACAACTTTTTACTGTTTGCATTTCTATGCTCACATAGAAACCATAGATAAGGAATTTTTCTGACAAAATAAAATAAACTTTTAACCAGAAAATAACATAAAAGCCATAAACTGACTATCCATATCAGCAATATAAACAACACAGGTATGAGGCTTAACAATGGATTAAGTGGGGGCTGTGGTTATCTATCAGAAGGAATGAAAATTAAGCAGCTTGTGAGAAGCAGGGACAATGTTTTTACAGCCCAGTTACTGGTCTTTCATTGGGAGCATCAACCTGTGTCTTCTCTCCTTAAGAGTAGCAAACCTGTTGATAATTTGATCATGGTCCATTTGCTCAACTACATCTTTCTCGATGGCCATAACTGCCAGTTGATGTAATCATAACACAGAGAGATCATTATAGTTGCATACCTTTATCTTTTCAGCATGCAGGGGCGCCAATTTGCCAATTCCCCACACAATGAATGAATGATAGATAATAAATAACCGATTTGCGGCGGCCCAGAGTTTTTTTTACTGCTCGTGCCGGTGCCGCCCCCCACGTGACATGAAAAAATGCTGCCCCGGGCGACTGCCCGGTTCGCCCGTGCCTAAAACCGCCACTGCTCATGAATCCTCAGTTTTACAGATGTTTGATGTTTGTCGTCTTTCGTTGGGACAGTGAGGGGCAGATCGGGTCACTATGAGTCTGAGGGGTCTTGTCTCCCCGTCACTATAGTGCTGTCTGCGCGCCTGTATGCGCTGTTTGCTGTGACCGCTTTCAATGAGTCTGTTGACGAACAATGTGACATTTCAGACGTTTAAAACTCAACTAATCGCGGAGAAGTTCAGGGAACGAATTTATTATAAGACGCCGCTGTATCGTTTCAAATCCGTTCAGAGAGAATGAACGACCGGCGGATTCTCTCGTTAAGTTTCATTTCAAGGATTCTTGACGGTCTTGTGAACATGCGGAAAAGTGTCATTATTACAAACTAGAATCAACATTATAACGTAACGAGCCTTAATAATACAGATTAAATATAAAGCCTAGTTTCCTTCAGTATAATGTATAATATTGTTTTGCTGTTGGAAAGGACTGTATAATTTGACTGGTCTTTAAAGTTTATGGCCGCCAGGGAGCATCGATTAGAATGCAGACAATATGTTCGTTGAGGTGTTTATTGGAATAAAGATTTGAATATGAAGGTGTGTGTGGTTCTGAAACAAAGGTACAGGCATAAATCAGTAAATGTTGAATAGTTATAACATGCCTAACAGGAATATAATTAAACCAAAACAATTAAAGAATAAATCCTCATTTTGTTATGTCAAAACAACGTTACACATTGTGCATGAACAACGGAGAAAATACATTATTTTAATTAAGACATGTAAAGCTTGCTGATTAAATCTTCATTAATTATCAGCGTGCACAAGAATTAAACCCTGGCGCAGTGCTAAATAAGCTCCGCCATTATGTGATAATAATAAACATGCCACAACATAAATCTGAGGTGAAAATAACAACAAACTTACTCACTGGTAGTTGCACGCACACAATTCTAGAAACTCGTAAATGAATACCGTCAGTATTAAAACAAATAGAAATAGAAACTTCAGTCTATCAACACCGACGCTCTCTTCCAAACTTTCCGGGTCGTCCATTTTCACAAATATGGTCTTGACATGATGCACATTTTCTGTCGGATCAGAGGGATTTGGTCTGATGTATTCAGAGTTGAGTCAGTCTTAGCACAAGAGATGAACACAAAACACAGGAGCACAGTGAGGAAGATATAAAACATGTTTAGTTCATATATACTGAGACTCAAAATCCTGATTTGTATGTTTGTCCTGAAAGGTTTGTTTCATTAGTGACATTAGCCTAACAGTGAAAACACATCCATTGGTGTTAATAGAGCTGCCGGTCTTCTGCTGATGATCATGAACGTTTTCTTTTTGTTTCAGTATAACAGACACATCAGTGTTAACAGCTGTCATTATTCTACACCCATAGTTCCCATTTTCACCTCCTTCATTATGCTGATATCTTAAACTCTCATGGAAATGTCCTCACAAAACAGATGTTTGTGTTTTAAATAGGCAGAATTTGATATCGATTTTAAAAGCTCAAAACTTATGTGATTTTAAACACCAGAGAGTTTTATAACCTGAGGGTCTTGTTGTAACCGGTCAAATCAAAGTCCTTCAGAAGTTATTGAATGATTTAACTCTCATTCTTTTCAATTGATTCGTTTTTTTATTCCGAATTTCGATTTGCAGCCATTTTCTGTCACTTGTGCAAAAATATCGATAGACTACAGCGCAATATTTTTTCATGATAGTGTATCGATAATCCAACCGCTACAATCTGTAATATTTTTCATTGTGTTTTATCGTCATATATGCTACAGTACATATGGCCAATGTCTCAAGAGGGAGCAGCATGACACCAGAGTGGGAAACTTTAATGGTTTCTACTGGTATGTGAGTGTTGGGATGATAAAAACACCTCAGCAAGTTGTATTTTCAGCTCTATTTGAGACATTTTTATTTGTAAAAATATATTGTCGCCAACACCGGTAATTGTGTTTTTCCATCTTAAAAGTAAATCTAAACTTCGTCATGTGCTGTTACCATCAGATCTAGAGAAGCTTATACATGCCTTTATGACATCAAGACTAGATTACTGTAATGCACTATTAGGCCTATTACAAAAACTCCAACTGGTCCAAAATGCGATAGCTCGGGTTCTTACACGTACAAAAAAGTATGAGTATATTAGCCCGGTTCTGTCAACCTTGCACTGGTTATCTATAAAGCATCACATTAACTTTAAATTCTGCTTATTCCCTATAAAGCCCTGCATGGTCCTCACTATTTGAGTGAACTTCTCTTGTATTTCAGTCCTTCACGTCCACTACGCTCTCAGGCGTCCGGTCAGTTGGTAATACCTAGAATTTCAAAATCAAGTGCAGGTTTGGAACAGTCTTCCCCACACTGTCAGACACACTCTGTCAGTTTAAATCTAGACTAAAGTGGCAACTTTAAGATTTATAATCTTGCATACACTACAGTATTATAATATAAATATATTCTGAAAGGTTTAGGCTGCACTAGATAGATCAACCGGAACCAGGAACACTTCCAATAACAACTGATGCATTTGTTGCATCAAAGAGTGCAGAACAGTACTCTACTCTCAGCCAGTCTTGTCTCATTGTTCCAAGGTTACTAGAGCGGGCAAGATGCAGTCCATGCCCAGACCTGACAAAAGCTGTGATAAGAGCTGGACAAAGGACTCTAGAAATGTCCGGCCGCTTTTAGATAATGATAATATTAAATCTAATTATCACTGTCGAGCTTGTGCAGAGGCTGCAGCTTTTGCCAGAGGCGAACTGGAATCCCCTGGTTAGGCCTGGTTTCCCTCTGAGGGTTTTTTCTCCTCCAATGGGGAGAGCTAATAGAATTTTAAAGTTTTATGTAATGAACACTGCATATAGGAATTTATAGTCTGTCTGATATCTGACCTAATTTTGACTTGCATTTAATGTTTTCTTTTACAGCTGCTTTGTAACAATGAAAATTGTAAAAAGCGCTATATAAATAATGCTGACTTGACTTGATATTGCAAAATGTCTAGTATAAAAATCTATTGCATTGTGAGTTATCTATGGTGATATGTATCGTATCACAAGGCCTTTGTCAATACACAGCGCTAATATAATGAGAGTTAAAGTTAGAAACACTGTAAATAATAAACAGTTGAATATTTATCCATCATAAATAAGACCAGAGAAATTGAACATTGTTAGATGTTTTTATGACAACTGCTCTCACTTTGCTTGGGTTTCTGTAGTTGATTTGTGATGTGGCCGAGATGTTTTTGTCATTTATGTTACACATGGAGATAAATGTTGGTATTTGATATAGTGGACAGCATCTTGGTCAACAATTGTTGTTTTTAGTGATGTTATATAAGTGAAGCTGAGTTGAGTTATTGACAATGTCTCTCTAACATCTCCAGTTCCCACCAACAGTGATTGACACCTTCAGTAAAGCTCCTCCTACATCAAACCACCAATAAATACCAGAAAGCAACAAGCAGAAGAATCACTTCAGGTGTAAGAACCTCTTCACACAGTTGTTGGAGTTTGTGGAAGAGAAGCTTGAGAACACGAGAGATCCAGAACTACACACAACAGAAACTCAGAGGACTAAAGAACACAGAGGTTGGTTTCTGTTTTTAAATCTTTATTTCTGACAGTGGAGTTTGTAGAGCACAGCATTTTGACCCTTTGTTTCACATTTTCATCAGTCTGTTGGTTTTTTATCGTCTTATTGAAAAGAAAACATGCATTTGTTCTTTTACTCGACTACATAAGACGCAGTCTGTTGGTTTTAAGTTGTCATTCTTTCTTTTACTCGACTATATTTTTGGGGGCATCGTTTCTGCTGTACTGAGCTTAAAGTGACAGCAGCTTTATAAATCACAGTCTGTTATTATTGTTAATAAAACAACAAAAGAAAATCGTCACTCAAAGCTCTTGACTGGTGTGACTCTAATAAGGATTGATCTATATTCAATTTATACTGTAAAGACTATGTAGTGTTATTTCACATCTGATGACTTTATTTTGTACCTGAAAATGTTTTGCATTGATTCTTGATTTATACTTGATTCATTCAATCCAAACCACTGAGATATCATGACAGTAAAGATTCAATTTATCAAACACATAATTCAATAACAAAAATGATTATAATTAACATACATTTGCTCTCTGGATTGCACAATGAATTATTTATAGTTTTGTTTCTTTTTCTGCTGAAAATGTCATTACTGTAGTCTGAGTTAATTTAATGTCGTAATTTAAACAGAGTAAAGTTAAAATATTCTCTTAGGATGTGGTCATCTTATATGGCAAACACTTTTATCCAAAGCAATACTCAGTGCACTGAATGACTGTGTTCCCTGAAAATGAAACTATGAACTTGTCTTCTGCTGTTGTTTTGTACAATTGTAAAACTGTGTTTAACAGATAGTTTTGTTCATTTCAGATATGATGGAAGTGAATAAGGACAGTCAAGATGCTGATCAGAAACATCAATGTGCACAAAGATTCCAGACAGTTTCACTGGAAGAAGCTCTGAGAACAGGAGACAAAAAGAGTGAAAAACAGCACATGAGAATTCACACTGGAGAGAAACCTCACGCATGTCTACAGTGTGGAAAGAGTTTTACAGCTATGAGTAGCCTTAAGACACACATGAGAATTCACACCGGAGAGAAACTTCACGCATGTCTACAGTGTGGAAAGAGCTTTACAGATCCGAGTAACTTTAAGACACACATGAGAATTCACACTGGAGAGAAACCTCATGTATGTCTACAGTGTGGAAAGACTTTTTCACAAACAGGAAGCCTTAAGAAACACATGAGAATTCACACTGGAGAGAAACTTCACGCATGTCTACAGTGTGGAAAGAGCTTTACAGATCCGAGTAACCTTAAGAGACACATGAGAATTCACACTGGAGAGAAACCTCACGCATGTCTACAGTGTGGAAAGAGCTTTACAGTCTCGAGTAACTTTAAGACACACATGAGAATTCACACCGGAGAGAAACCTCATGCATGTCTACAGTGTGGAAAGACTTTTACACAAACAGGAAGCCTTAAGACACACATGAGAATTCACACTGGAGAGAAACCTCATGTATGTCTACAGTGTGGAAAGACTTTTACAGAAACAGGTCACCTTAAGACACACATGAAAATTCACACCGGAGAGAAACCTCATGTATGTCTACAGTGTGGAAAGACTTTTACACAAACAGGTCACCTACAGATTCACATGAGAATTCACACTGGAGAGAAACCTCATGTATGTCTACAGTGTGGAAAGAGTTTTACAACTACGAGTAGCCTTAAGACACACATGAGAATTCACACTGGAGAGAAACCTCATGTATGTTTACAGTGTGGAAAGACTTTTACAGATACGAGAAGCCTTAAGACACACATGAGATTTCACACTGGAGAGAAACCTCATGCATGTCTACAGTGTGGAAAGACTTTTACAGATACAGGAAGCCTTAAGACACACATGAGAATTCACACTGGAGAGAAACCTCACGCATGTTGAAGGATTTTTATTGTGTTTTTTATTGTGGTTTAAACGTGCCTTTACAAAATATAACCAGTGTGTAACCAAGAATTTAGGGCTGATACTGTGGGGCTATTTCCACAGGAAATTGCTATGTGTGTGTGTAAAGATTAGATTACACGGGGAGCCCCATGGAATGTGGTGGATTGGGGGCCTCCTATATAATTTGTTACAGATGGATGGTGGTTTGAAAAACAAGGCAGTGAGCTGATTGGCTGGAGAGCAGACAAAGGGGAGACGATCTGATTGGACCCCACCATGGAGAAGAGACTCGACGAGAAATATATAAACTTCTGAATGTGTTTTTCGGGGTCGATTCTTTGTTAAGACTGTTTTGAGTCTGAGAATCCACCGAAACAGCTGTTTGTTTGAGACTTCTGATCAATAAATTTCAATGTTTTCTGAACTGGCCTCTCTCCAATTTTTGAACGCGCAGAACATTGCTTTAATGTTCATCAATGTCTAAAGTGCGGAAAGACTTTTACACAAACAAGTCACCTTAAGAGACAGATGAGAATTCACACTGTATCATCATACATGTTTTACAGGAGACTGCATGGAAATGTAGTGTAATACATTTTTGTAATTGCTGTGGTACAAACTGTACAGAGCGTTTTTACAGCACACAGTATGTGCCAGCTGTTAGCTTTAGTGACCGGTAGGCGATTCACAGAGAACGCGTGTTACCGTTAATGTGTAATTTGTAATATTCACACGCTTAATTTAAGTGTATAACATGCTGGGTGCTTGTGGGTTTTATCTTTTATCTCTCCGGCCCTTTATTTGAGATGCTTTTCATGAACTGGTCCCCATTATTAACAAATCGAAAAGCCCTGGCATAGAATTACAGGAAATACACTAAATAATGTTTTTTATAGCCTAACCTTGAAAGCTTTAATTTGTTTGCTCTGTCGAAATTCAGGCTGGTTTCTCTTCTAATGGAATAGCATGTGGGAGGGTTACATAATACTGTAGCGCTACAGTGCCATAGTTATAACTTTAACAGCCATTTACATATACATTTTTTCAAATAATTACCGGATGAAGTGCCATTTAATTGCTAAAAAGCCATTTATTTTGTCCAACTTTTTTGTCTCAAGTAAATCTTTTTTTCAGCAAGCATATTTGAAAAAACTTGGAGGTGTGGATGATCTGGACATGGTGAAAAAAATCAATGTCTGCGTTAGTACGTTTTTGTGCCAGACATTGGATTATTTGTCATTATTTTTCGTTCGTAATCTTTGAATTGATGACATCAAGACTGTTACTGTAATGCACTATTAGGTGGTTGCATTACAAAACTCCAACTGGTACAAAATGCGGCAGCTCGAGTTCTTACAGGTACAAAACAGTGAGTATATTAGCCCGGTTCAGTCAACCTTGAGTTAATATACGATCTGCTGATCACCCGCTGGACGAGTGTATTTAGTTGTGGCAATTATTGATTCTGCTGCATCAGGTAAAGTGTATAAGAGGTGTGGTTAATCACATGTATTATACATATTTTACTGTGGTTCAATTCATAGTTTCCAGAAATAAACTACAATGTGTTTTATAATTAAAAGCATTACCATGATATCTCAGTGGTTTGGATTGAATGAATCAAGGATCAATGCAAAACAGGTACAAAATAAAGTCATCAGATGTGAAATAACACTACATAGTCTTCACACACGGAGAAATGCAAATGATGCAGCTTTCAATGCGATTGATCTGGCTGTTGGAAAAGGAAATAGAGATGGTGCACGGGAGCTTGGTCTTAATGAATCGATGAGACGTTGGAAACAGCAGCGTGAGGAATTGACTGCAAAAAGACAACTAAAGCTTTCAGAGGGAAGAACAGCAGATGGCCCCGAACTAGAAGATGAGCTCGAAGACTGGGTCAACACACAGAGAGCAGACAGCCGAGGTGTTTCAACACAAAACTTTTGTAAAAAATATTATAGTCACCCTCATGTTGTTCAAAACTATTTAAATGTAACGTTAGGATATTGAATTTTATTTCAAGTGGAACAAAAACACTTCACATTACAAGCCATTTCCAAAAAACATGACAGTAGTACAAACAACTTACACTAAAACCAGATAAAAAGTTCACTTGATAAATATCTCAAATCTCACAGTGTTATCTGGGGACCTCGTGGCATTTAGAAATGACCTCCCCACATCTGTATTTCATGTGGCGCATTCCCTCAGGATAAGTGAAGCCTGTGATTTTACTCATATCCCGGATGGCAAGACTTTGTGTAAAACACCCTTGAATTACACATAGAAACTCACACCGGAGAGAAAGCGTCCACATGGCATCAGTGTGGAAAGAGTTTCAGATGAGAAGCTTGTCTCAGATCTCACCAGTGTTTTAACTCTGATCGGTGCTGAAACAAGTTTATTTCTGCATCACATCAACAAGACTTGTGTGCTGTTTGAGAGCTCATGTGAAAATCAATGTTGTAAACGTTTATGTAAACAATTGGTTGAAAATTTATATTTAAAGTTGTTCATATCTTTGCAGTGTTTTTAAAATGCTTTAAGATGAATCATGTTCAAATTCACATGTCACATTGCTCAGAGTTTCTCCTTAAAACTGCAGATGCTCTCTCTCTCTGCACAAGACCTCCACAAACGGATGTGACGTTTACTTTAATGTTTATACGCTCACAGATGTACTGGAGTCTCAAGAAAAGTTATTGTAATATCATCAGTCAACAAATATCACCAGTTCAGTCACAGACGACGGTATTTGATCACTATGGTTACCG
Organism: Barbatula barbatula; assembly: GCF_947034865.1. NCBI lineage: Eukaryota > Metazoa > Chordata > Actinopteri > Cypriniformes > Nemacheilidae > Barbatula > Barbatula barbatula. The sequence goes on from NC_136769.1 coordinate 4,289,823, forward strand.
CTACTACAGGCACAATTGAGGCAACTAACAGCTTCTCGTAGGACCCCGGGGGCGGAGCCAGGAGTCGCAGCGGCAGCAGCACAAAGAGACTGAACGTCGATGACCGACACGATTGTGAAGCAGTGACGGGAAAATACTGAAGCAGCTGCGGGCCTGTCCGTCACTACTCAGGCTAATGTACATAGCGGACATCCTCATGAATCCTCAGTTTTACAGATGTTTGATGTTTGTCGTCTTTCGTTGGGACAGTGAGGGGCAGATCGGGTCACTATGAGTCTTTTTTTTTTTTTTATTTTTTTTTTTTTTTATTGAACATCAAGAATGTAACAAAAACATAAAATACAACTAAAATGGCATTGACAGAACACAGTTAACTGAGTATTACGCCAGGCACATATCAGTCAGATAAATGGTTAATGATCAAAGAACATATATTGAAGACAAACAAACAAAAAAATAAAAAATAAAATAAAAATAAAACACAAGAAGGGGTCTATTCATTCTTCTTCTAAGATATCAAGGTCTCTTATTATTCCAGCCAATTCCTGGGCTTTTTTACTTTTCATGCATTGCAATGATGGAAAGAAATTACAAATAAAGTCTTTTTTAAATACAGAAAAATAAGGTTTTGTCTTCATACATTTGCATTTATGAATAAAGAATTTGCCCAAGATCAACATTACATTAATAAAAAATTCATTTTTTTTATTCTCATTCAACAGCATTCCAAACATAATATGCTTCCTAGAAAAAGTTGGCAGTGAACGAATCCTTGTCTCCAACCAGTAAGACATATTTTCCCAAAAGGTATTTGAAAAAACACAAGAAAAGAAAAGGTGATCAGTTGTCTCTATATCAACTTGACAAAAATTACAGACATTTTCTTCAAAATTAAAGCGTTGTCTTAAAAATTCACTTGACGGGTATACCCCATTGAATATTTTAAAGTGGGTTTCCTTAGCTTTAGGAGCCACTGGAAGGCTAATATACTGTGTTCGCAAATTTCTAACAGATGGTTTGTCATAAACCCGTAGAACACAGCTATTATACAGAAATGTCGGATATAATATAGAATTGAAATAAGAACGAATAAGTTTGTTGGGAAGCATTGCCCTGAGGTCATTACCATTCAAAAGAAGTGATGGGAGTTCACAAGATCCATCTGACATGTTGACAGAAGCATTTTGCACCAAATTTATAAAACTTTTTGGAATGGCATTTAAGACACGCTCAAATTGTTTGCGTTCACATTGTAAATTGTATTTAGTACAAAAGTCTCTAAAAGTCAACAATCTCCCATCTTCATCCATTAAATGAAGAACTGACCAAATACCTTTTTCAAGCCAATCAAGAACACATAGAGATTTGTATCTAGATACAATAAATCTATTGTTCCATATAGGGATTCTATGTGGAGAAAAATTGTGGTTATATAATAATTTCCAATATAACAAAATCTGCTGGTGAAAGGAAGATAATTTGATTGGCAGTCTGGAAACAGTAAAATCGCATCTCAGTAGAAAATCAATACCACCCAATTTTCTAAAAATACCTCTGGGAATGCAAAACCAGAAATTAGTTTCATTTGTTATAAAGGATTTTAGCCATTTGACCTTCAACATACCATTTATACAATGGAAGTCAAAGGCTTGTAATCCACCATTTTCATAATCTTGTATAAGATTTGCCTTCTTTATATAGTGCACACGTTTTCTCCATATATAATTGAAATTAATTTGATTAATGGTCTTAACAGCTCTACTAGAAATGGAGAGACAAGATGCAGGATAGATACACCTAGAGAGACTTTCCATTTTAGTTAAATAAATTCTACCAAAGATAGACAAATCCCTTTGCATCCATGCATCAAGCCTGGCTTTGCATTCATTCCACCTATTCCAGACATTTTGCCATCATGACCTCATCCTTAGAAATGTTTATGCCTAAATATCTGACATTCGACTTGACTGGAATATTATATGCAATATTAACAGGGCATTCGTGTATGGTAATAATTTCACATTTGCCGACGTTGAGTTTTAAACCTGAGAATTTAGAAAAATAGTTAACTGTCTCAATTACTTTAGGAACCTGGTCAAGACCTTTTAAAAATAATGTTGTATCGTCAGCCAATTGACTAAGTATAATTTCCTGTCCAAACACATTTAATTTTTCAATATTTGAGTTTTTAATTAGGAGAGCCAACATCTCTGTGGCCAGTATAAACAATGAGGGTGAGATGGGGCATCCTTGTTTAACTCCTCTCTTAATATCAAATCTGGGTGAAGTACCTGTTGGTAAGGCCACTGAACTATTGGTATTTGTGTAGAATAACTGAATAATTTTACAAAAATTTTCTCCAAACCCAAAAGTTTTCAAACATTTAAAAATAAATGAATGTTCTAACATATCAAAGGCTTTATAGAAGTCTAAAAATAAAATGACCCCATCATCCTTTATTTCCTGATTATACTCCAGCAAGTCCAAAACCAATCGAATATTGTTATGTATTGATCGGCCTCTAATGAATCCAGTTTGTGTCTCCCCAATAATTTTGGATAAACCAAACTTTAAGCGATTATTATATATGTGGGTTAATAATTTATAGTCATTGTTTAGTAAGGTTATAGGTCGTAAATTGTCCAACAATCTAGAGTCTTTTCCAGGTTTGGGAATAAGAGTGATTAGTCCTTGTCTCATTGAATTAGGCAAAACCGAAGCTTTCGTAATTTCCTGAAAAGCTGCAAAAATAAAATCCCTTAATAAGTCCCAAAAATGCCGATAAAAATTAGACGTAATACCGTCTGGGCCAGGTGATTTATCCAATGACAGGCACATAACAGCAGAGTCAAGCTCTTCAATTGTCAATTCTGCATCACATAACATTTTGAACTGTTCCTCTATACGAGGAACAAATTCTCCAGTTTTTTTAAAGAGGGAAATAGGGTCTAATATTGAAGAGGAGGGAGAATATAAATCCTGATAAAAGTTGGCGATTTCTTTAGCTATTACTTGAGGATTAGAACACTCTGCACCATTAATAATTAAAGTTTTAACAGAGTTTCTTTCTTGCCGCCTTTTTTCTAATTTACAGAAATAAGCTGAGTTTTTCTCCCCTTTTTCCATCCACTTGGCTCTTGATCTAATATATGCCCCTTTAGCTTTTCTCATATAGATTTCATCCAATTGTGATTGCAAAAGTAACAATCTTGATCTATCATCCTCCGTTAAACTTGATTTGTTGGAGCACTCATCTATTTCCTTAATAATAGAGGTCTCTTTTAAAGTATAAGATTTGCTTAACTGTTTACTATAAGAGATAGATAACTGTCGAATTTTGTATTTAAAGAATTCCCATTTACTTGTCCAGGAAACCAGGCTATTATCATTAGAAATATTTAAAACAGTATTGTACAAAAGGCCCGGCTGTCTTCAATGCCCCGGATGATACAGACCTATCAGAGCATGTATCGCTTTAGTAGCGTCATTACGGTGATGCGGAAATAACGTTAGTTAGTTTACACAGCGCACGTGAGGAGACGCGAAGTTCAACGGCTGTACTCTATCTCAATTACACTGAGTGGATTAAAGACTTTATTGGGTTACAGTGTGCGTGTATGTGAAGTAAGTGACATATGTTCTTATCTCTAGTTAGTTGCAGAAAGTGCGTTATTGTTCTTGTGCTGTTCACATTAACCAATTAGCCTAGCTCGGTTTGTATAACATGCTCGATCTTGCATGTTCCCGAAATGCTGTTTGCTATAAGATGTTTAAACCGTTAGTTTACCTATCTGTATTACTATTGTTGTTATGTGTGTTATGAAACAATGCTATGTAACGTTGACATGGGAATCCATGTTTAGTCTGGAAGTTGCCGCGATACCGCATTTGCATGTTGCTATTGCCCCCTTGTGGACATTTAGAGTATAATTACCTCATATGTGGAATTAATGCTGTTATATTGTAATAGTGTTATTATTCGGTGTTTGAGATATGTTTGCTGTGAAACCATTGTATATTCATGTAATTAAGTTTGTTCTTGGTTTAACTTGTTACAGAGAAACCACATCTGTATATCCACCAAGCTCTTCTTCAGTAAAGTGGACATCTTTAAACCTTTGTCGAGTGCTTTCTGATCTAAGATTCCATCTCACTCAGTTCTTACCGACTGCCTACCGTGTTTCATACATCCTAATTCATTCATCAACGAACCCTCATTTTTCAAGTATCCTTAACCAATTTCATATAATCTTCATTTCCGAGAAGGTTAGAGTTAAATTTCCAATAACCCTTGTTACGGAAAGGTTTGTTTTTATGATATATCATTAATTCAATTGAACAGTGATCTGTTAGGGGAGCTGCCGATATACTAGATATAGTTTGATAAGGCAGAAAACTATGAGAAATTAACCAAAAATCAATTCGGGACTTGCAAGAAGCATCAGGTTTAAACCAAAAAAAAAACTGTTTTAGATATGGGTTTGACTCACGCCAGGGATCTATTAAGCCTTGATCATTACAAAAGTGTAATAATAATGAATTGTAATGATTTACATTATATTTAGTTGGTGACCTATCTAACCACTCATCATACACCATATTAAAGTCACCACCCAATATAATAAAATCAGTAGCATACTTTGCTTTCATTTCCTCTAATATCAGTGAAATTTCTGAAATTAAACATTTGTTTTGGGATAAATTGTTATAACCATATACATTTCCTAAGAGAATGTGACAATGTTCAATTTTTGAATGCAAAATAACCAATGTCCGTCCAAGCTAGATCTTGACTCCACAAGTTTCCCAGGGAAATTGTTAAATAGAAAGGCTACACCTCCTGAACGAGTTGTTCCATGAGCAAATAAAACTGGTTCACCCCACTGATTAGACCAAAAAGTAGAATCACTGTCAATTGAATGAGTTTCCTGCAAAAAAACACATTGAGCTTTTCTTTCTTTACAAAAAAGAAACGTAGCTTTTCTTTTTATATTGTTTCTCAGACCCCTTACATTTAGTGAAAGAAAAGAAATGCAACTACTAAGTTTAAACATAGAACAAGAGAAATAGTATTGGAAAATACTATAAACAATATATATGAGGACAGAATAACTCTGATTATTAGGATTTAACACAAAATCAAAACAAAATAATATGAACTGATGCTCTGGCAGATGAGTTTCATATTCAGTTCTCACCATACAGCCTTTTCATTGTTTCACGGCAGTAATCAGCCTACGCTTTGACTTGAGATTAAACGGCCGTCGATGTATCCCAAAGGACCGCGATAGTAAGCCTTCTTTCCGGCATTTCTGGCTTCCTGGATGAGCGGCCAAAGAGCTGCACGAGCACTCCGATCCTCGGCTGACAGATCCTCCGCGAACCTAATTCCACGTTCAGTGCACAGCTGCGACTTCTTTGTAATCTTCCAAATTTCATCTCTATATTTACGCATGGTAAACTGAACAATCATTTGACGGTGTCTTCCACTCTCCTTTTTTCCAACCCGGTGAACCGAGTCAACGACATCTCCCAGCTTCTGTGCCAGATGTGGGGCTATGGTACCCAAGAGTTCAGTCACCTCTTTCCGTGCATCCTCGTCAGTATGCTCTTTCAACCCTTTAATACGAAGATTCCATCTCCGCTTATAACGCTCAAGCTCGGACGTTTTCAACCTTAACTCCTCATTAGATTTCTCGAGAACTGCGGTTTTCTTTTCCAAGACGACATATTTTTGTTTGTATTCCTTAATCTCCGCAGCATTAAACTCCACTGATTTGGAGATGTTCGTAATCATGATGCTGTTTTGTCTAATTTTGTCTGCGATGTCCTCCAGCTTTGTATCTTGAGAATCGAATCTCGCTGTTAAGGAGTTAATCGCTTGCAACAAATTTGCATTGGAGATTTCACAGTCGTCTGGTTTCACCTTTTTTTGGAAAGTTTTGGTAGGAGTAATGTGAGAGGCATCCCGTCGTCTTTCCTTTGGGTTCTCTCGGCCGTAATTGTGATCCATTTCCATGGGTATCGTTACCTTTTGAGCTCTGTTTGCTGAATGCGCCATGTTCTCTTAAAAATTAACTCGACTGGTTTATGAGAAGGCGGTAATAAAAAGTATAAATTGAAATAGTTCTGCCAGAGCTCAGCAAAACATGTGCGCCTAGCTCGCCATCTTGCCGATCACCTCGGGTAGAAGGTTCTCTTAGCCGCTGAAAGCTTTCCTCGGCCTGGGTGAAAATGGGCGGGCCCAGACCTAAAATGGTAGCGCCGCGACTGGTTTCAAGTTTTGTACAGAACAATTGTAAATGTGTTAACATTTTTGATTCACGCTTATTACTTTTCGATCTGTGAACGAGTTGTTTGCATTTGTTTTTTAGTTTTTTGCGCTATTATCTTACACGTGTTTTAAATTTTTTTATTTACGCTCATTATTTTTCAAACCATGACCACAATACTTGTGGCGGGTTTCTGATCCCATAGTAGTCGTTCAGGCACGTCGGATAACACATTAGACAGGTTTATTTTTAACGTTGCTTCGTCAATGTCCATGTCAATTTATTAATAAAATATTATATAATATATTTTTTTAGGAACCCAGTCATTCAGTGCAGTGCAGAGTAGTGCTTTGAATAAAAGTGTTTGCAATATAACATGAACACCTCCTAAGAGAAAATGATTTGATTGAAACTTGAATCTAAGTGTTTATGGTTTAAACAACTAGAACTTAAATACATTACAAAACAAGTTTTAAAGCTTGAACTGATTTATTTCTTTCATACAGTCTCCTGTAAAACATGTATGATGATTTAGTACAGATTAAAGACAAACACAACTAGAACAGTAAGTGTTATCTTGTGTTTTTTCAACTGTGAAATGTTTCTCTCCGCTCTGAGTTCTTCTTGAGGTTACTCATAAATCCTTCCACACTGAAGTCACGCAAAAGACACTGATGACACACAAAGGGTTTCTCACCAGTGAATTCTCACGTGTCTCTTAAGGTTTCCTGTTTGTGTAAAAGTCTTTCCACACTGTAGACATGCGTGAGGTTTCTCTCCGGTGTGAATTCTCATGTGTCTCTTAAGGCTTCCTGTTTCTGTAAAAGTCTTTCCACACTGTAGACATGCGTGAGGTTTTTCTCCAGTGTGAATTCTCATGTGTGTCTTAAGGCTACTCGGATCTGTAAAACTCTTTCCACATTGTAGACATACATGAGGTTTCTCTCCAGTGTGAATTCTCATGTGTTTGTTAAGGTCACCTGTTTGTGTAAAACTCTTTCCACACTGTAGACATACATGAGGTTTCTCTCCAGTGTGAATTCTCATGTGTGTCTTAAGGTTACTCGAGACTGTAAAGCTCTTTCCACACTGTAGACATACATGAGGTTTCTCTCCAGTGTGAATTCTCATGTGTGTCTTAAGGCTACTCGGATCTGTAAAACTCTTTCCACACTGTAGACATACATGAGGTTTCTCTCCAGTGTGAAATCTCATGTGTGACTTAAGGCTACTCGGATCTGTAAAACTCTTTCCACATTGTAGACATACATGAGGTTTCTCTCCGGTGTGAATTCTCATGTGAATCTGTAGGTGACCTGTTTGTGTAAAACTCTTTCCACACTGTAGACATACATGAGGTTTCTCTCCAGTATGAAATCTCATGTGTGACTTAAGGCTACTCGGATCTGTAAAACTCTTTCCACACTGTAGACATACATGAGGTTTCTCTCCAGTGTGAATTCTCATGTGTGTCTTCAAGTTACTCGAGACTGTAAAGCTCTTTCCACACTGTAGACATGCGTGAAGTTTCTCTCCAGTGTGAATTCTCATGTGTGTCTTAAGGCTACTCGTAGCTGTAAATCTCTTTCCACACTGTAGACATGCGTGAGGTTTCTCTCCAGTGTGAATTCTCATGTGTGTCTTAAGGCTACTCGTAGCTGTAAATCTCTTTCCACACTTTAGACATGCGTGAGGTTTCTCTCCGGTGTGAATTCTCGTGTGCTGTCTTTCACTCTTTTTGTCTCCTGTTCTCAGAGCTTCTTCCAGTGAACCTTTCTGCAACTTTTGTGCTCGTTGATGTTTCTGATCAGTATCTTTTACTTCATCTTGACTGTCCTTATTCACTTCCATCATATCTGAAGTGAACAAAACTATCTGTTAAACACAGTTTTACAATTGTACAAAACAACATCACAAGACAAGATCATAGTTTCATTTTCAGGGAACACAGTCATTCAGTGCACTGAGTATTGCTTTGGATAAAAGTGTTTGCCATATAAGATGAACACATCCTAAGAGAATATTTTAACTTTACTCTGTGTAAATTACAACATAAAATTCACTCAGACTACAGTAATGACATTTTCAGCAGAAAAAGAAACAAAACTATAAAAAATTCATTTTGCAATCCAGAGAGCAAATGTATGTTTATTATAATCATTTTTGTTACAGAATTATGTGTTTGATAAATTGAATCATTACTGCCATGATATCTCAGTGGTTTGGATTGAATGAATCAAGTATAAATCAAGAATCAATGCAAAACATTTTCAGGTACAAAATAAAGTCATCAGATGTGAAATAACACTACATAGTCTTCACTGTATAAATTGAATATAGATCAGTCCTTATTAGAGTCACACCAGTCAAGAGCATTGAGTGACGATTTTCTTTTGTTGTTTTATTAACAATAATAACAGACTGTGATTTATTAAGCTGCTGTCACTTTAAGCTCAGTACAGCAGAAACGATCCCCCCAAAAATATAGTCGAGCAAAAGTAAGAATGACAACTAAAAACCAACAGACTGTGTCTCATGTAGTCGAGCAAAAGAACAAATGCATGTTTTCTTTTCAATAAGACGATAAAAAAACAACAGACTGATGAAAATGTGAAAAAAATGATCAAAATGCTGTGCTCTACAAACTCAAAGCAGAACGATGGTCACCTTATAGCCAAACATGTGATTCTATTGAACCTTTACCAGATCACAACCAGATCAAGTTATGGTCACTTTATGCAGTTTAGTGATTCACCTTCAGTTCTAATCTTCTGCATTTGTGGTTTATCAAATAAATTAAAGCTTAATAATTCCTCCACTGTCAGAAATAAAGATTTAAAAACAGAAACCAACCTCTGTGTTCTTTAGTCCTCTGAGTTTCTGGAGTGTGTAGTTCTGGATCTCTCGTGTTCTCAAGCTTCTCTTCCACAAACTCCAACAACTGTGTGAAGATTTCAGTTCTTACACCTGAAGTGATTCTTCTGCTTGTTGCTTTCTGGTATTTATTGGTGGTTTGATGGAGGAGGAGCTTTACTGAAGGTGTCAATCACTGTTGGTGTGAACTGGAGGTGTTAGAGAGACATTGTCATTACCCCACTCAGCTTCACTTATATAACATCACTAAAAACAACAATTGTTGACCAAGATGCTGTCCACTATATCAAATACCAACATTTACCTCCATGTGTAACATAAATGACAAAAACATCTCGGCCACATCACAAATCAACTACAGAAACCCAGGCAAAGTGAGAGCAGTTGTCATAAAAACATCTAACAATGTTAAATTTCTTTGGTCTTATTTATGATGGATAAATATTCAACTGCTTATTATTTACAGTGTTTCTAACTTTAACTCTCATTATATTAGCGCTGTGTATTGACAAAGGCCTTGTGATACGATACATATCACCATAAATAAGTCACAATGCAATAGATTTTTATACTATACATTTTGTAATAGATTTTTACCAATGAAAATGTCATAAATAGAGCTGAAAATTCAACTTGCTGATGTGTTTTTATCATCCCAACACTCACATACCAGTAGAAACCATTAAAGTTTCCCACTCTGGTGTCATGCTGCTCCCTCTTGAGACATTGGCCATATGTACTGTAGCATATGACGATGAAACGCAACAAAAATATCACAGATTGTAGTGGTTGGATTATCGATACACTATCATGATAAAATATAATGTGTAGTCTATCTTGCACAACCGACAGAAATTGGCTGCAAATCGAATTTCTAAATAAAAACTGATTCAATTGAAAAGAATGAGAGTTAAATCATTCACTAACTTCTGAAGGACTTTGATTTGACCGGTTACAACAAGACCCTCAGGTTATAAAACTGTCTGGTGTTTTAAATCACAGAAGTTTTGAGCTTTTAAAATCGATATCAAATTCTGCCTATTTAAAACACAAACATCTGTTTTGTGAGGACATTTCCATGAGAGTTTAAGATATCAGCATAATGAAGGAGGTGAAAATGGGAACTATGGGTGTAGAATAATGACAGCTGTTAACACTGATGTGTCTGTTATACTGAAACAAAAAGAAAACGTTCATGATCATCAGCAGAAGACCGGCAGCTCTATTAACACCAATGGATGTGTTTTCACTGTTAGGCTAATGTCACTAATGAAACAAACCTTTCAGGACAAACATACAAATCAGGATTTTGAGTCTCAGTATATATGAACTAAACATTTTTTATCATTGTTATATCTTCCTCACTGTGCTCCTGTGTTTTGTGTTCATCTCTTGTGCTAAGACTGACTCAACTCTGAATACATCAGACCAAATCCCTCTGAATTCATCTGATCCAACAGAAAATGTGCATCATGTTAAGACCATATTATATATTATACTGAAGGAAACTAGGCTTTATAACTTCTCCCTCAGTATTTGAAACTGCTTGAATGGAGCTGAAGGGGTTGGCTCTTTACAGTTATTATTTGGTTAAGTTGTTTCTTTCCTTTTTCATAATTTAGTTAATTTGAATGATTGATTGTTTGTTTCTTTATCAGTGACTGTGGTTTATCTCATTAGATAAACTAATCCAGTTAATACATTTATATATAGATCTTGTCTGATTCTGTCTTATTACTGAATTGACCAAGGAATTATTGTCACAATCTGAGAGAGAGTGCAGGTGGAACTTAAAAGTTTATTAAGGACAAAGTCAAATGAGAGTCACACTCGAGCCACGCTCGGAAATAATAAATACGGAGGTAGTCGAGAAGGCTGGGGTCGGTCGATCCGCGAACAGAGTCCAGTGGGGCAATGACAGTTCAGAAGAGGGACAGGCAATCGTCAACCGAGGGGCGAACTTTATCATAGGGGTGAAGCAACTCGTAAACAGGCAGGTAGGAGTTAAAACCGAGGGGACAGTCCAAGGAGATCTAACCAGCGATCACCAACTCGGATGAGCACACACTGGACAGAAGACAAGGTTAGTACACAGTAGATTCACAATGACAAGCCGTACCACGGTACAAGGGCAAAGCGATCAGCATAATTTGCAAAACACACTGGCAAGGAACAGAAAGACGGAAGCAACTATAACAGTCAGAAATTAGCGAGCAAAGAGAGAACAGGTGTGCAAGAGAGCGAAATGATATAGTGATAGCAGCTGTGCGTGAGCGCAGAAGAGAGTAAAACGAAAGACTGAGCGAGGATTAGACCAGAGTCCCGACACTTATTGTACTTTAATCATACTTATTATTTTCGTTTCTCTTGGTTTATTAAGAAGTGTCTCAGAATTGATATCTTATTTTTTCGTGTACTACCTTCCTTGAATCATTGCTGGGCTGGCTGTTTGGTTATTTTGCGATTAAGATCATTTCAATTTGTTCTTTACGTTTAAATATGATATTGATCTTTCTGTTGAGTGAATCCCCTTTGATGGTGTGTGTGTGTTTGTGTCCGTTTCATTTACATTTATTCATTTGGCAGATGCTTTTGTCCAAAGCGACCTCCACTGGTAAGCCTCAGCAGCAAGTATAATTTGTCCTTTTGTTCCCCTCCCTAAAGTATGAATGTTTTCTAAATTGTTTTTTTTAATGATTGAAATAAAGTCGTTGTCCCTTTTAAAAATTAAACTTCGTCTCTGGCTGAATTGTATACTTACCTGTGCGTCCTTAAGAGAATCAGTAGCAGGGGCGTCACTAGGCCCTTTTTAGGGGGGCTTCAGCCCTAAACTTCTGCCCAGTCCCCCTAAAAAATATTTGATTAATTAATTTGTGATCGCTTCTTTCCCCTTTAAAAACGAATTTGTAACGGCGGCGCGCTGCGTCTAGTTTCGGCTCCTCCCCTGATCTGAGTCTGCGTGGATTCAGCGCGTTTTTCAATCCGCAGGGGCGCCGAGCAGAGCGAACATCAGAGTTGTGTGTGTGTGTGTGTGTGTGTGCATTTATTGCTATGATATGACATCTGCATCGGTGCAGTTCTTGTAATTGCAGTTTAAATAATGTTACTGGACCAATACACGGTTGGGTTTCTCATCCAATACCAGTACGTCTTCGCTACAGTGTGGTAGTTGTTTTTTCTTCCAACAAAAATGAAGCGATTAACACCTATGAAAACATACTTTAGAAAACGATCATGATTTATTTTAATCTACTTTTTAAAATTTAAAACATATTATTGTGTATCTCGGCATTACATTGTGCAGCCATGCCCAGAAATTGTTAAATACACACATCATTGTCTGAAAGCCACAAATTGCACAGAGAGAGAAACATCATGTGGAGTTATTTTGTTTTGTAATATTATATGTTTTTTTTGTATTAAGTAATAATGAATCATTAGTGTATCATGATACATTAGAGTAAGAGTAGAGTAAAGGGATTTGTGTTTTATTTTAAGTAATTGATTTATAGAAGTGGCAAATAGAAATAAATATAGAACAGATTAAACATATTTCCAATAGACAATTACATTAATACATGTTTTGTCTATATTCTTATACATACACTTCTCGAATACAATGAAATAGTGGATAGCAATAAGTTTAGAAGTATAAAAACCTACCCTAATAGTCAAATAATATTTTTTTAATCATACCCTTATTGGGGGCTGAGCCCCCCTAAAATGAAAATCCTAGAATCGCCCCTGGATACGCATCCTCTCTTCAATTTTGGAATGTCTGTTGTGCGAAGGTGTGTTTCCTGTAGGAATATTATCTCTGCTTTTTAATTTGTTTAAATGAGAAAACACCTTACTTCGCTTTACAGGATGATTGAGTCCCCTCACGTTCCAGCTCACAAATTTAGTCGCAGGTCTATTCATTCCATCTGCAGAACCCATGTCTGATAATGTCCAACTCAGTGCTATTAGCGATAGCATCCGAGTGAGTGTTAGCTGCTATTTCCAAGCCTGCGGTGCGCTCCTCTAGCGCATTAGTTTTGATGTTGGCCTGATCGATTGCTCCCTTCAGTTCGTCTCTCAAACCACAGATTTCCTCGCGTATTTCTTCATTTTGCATCTCTGCTTTCTCATCCATTTTCGCCAGCAGTTCGTTTCTTAATGCATTTATTGCTTGCAATATAGCTGACTGTCCCGAGCTAGTGTTTTCTGCTGGTTCGTTAGTTTTAGCAGCCTTCCTCCGGTCCGACGTGTTTATACGCAGCTCACCTCGATTAACAGAATAGAAACAAAAATTCTCATTTTACCAATCTACACAGTGTCTGAATGACTTAGAACAGCAAAAAAAAAGAGTTTTTAAAGGTTCATGTGGGAGAGCTCAGTTAGACACGTCTACATCTCTCCGAGGCCCAACCGCCTTCGGAATTAAAGTTTAAGAACATCGGTTAATTACCAAAGGAATTTCAGAGATGTAGGCATATACAAAAATGCTTTATTCAATAACTGTAAAAATTAGCTGCTTGCCAAATTGTCAAACCTAGACACAACGAAAATAACAAATAGATTATTTCCATCACTCAGGGGTCTGGAGCGATACACTGATAAAAAAAAAGTTAGTTGATGTGTGAACTTGAAAATGTTGAAAAAAACCTACAGCGGTGTTTATGTTGTGCATGTATTGATTAAGATAAATAAATACTAAAATGTAATGTTTGTTGCATTTTCACTGATTAGGCCTACTCAAGTATTTATAACGACGTAAAAAAACGTAGAGTTTCATTTTTCTTTAGAAGAGCACCTGAACAAACCCACATTTCGAAATATTTTTCGATGTACCTTAAAAAAATTTGATTAGACTAGTGAATAGCAAATTATTTTTTTTCTTATATTTAGTTCGATATTTTCTAGACAGATATATTACAGAAGAGAATTCTCTAAGGATTCATCAATGCGCATGCGCGTGACTCCCGCCATTTGAGGGATCGTTTCTGAGGGAGCGGATATCATCCACACAAGCAGATATGTTAAGTTAATTGTCTTCTAAATGTTTTATAGTATATGTTTATTATGATTTCTCGATCATATATGTTTAGCGAATGTTAGGGCCCATGTCACAGTATTTTAGAACTGTTTTGCAGCCTTCACTAGCTTAATATATTTACATCAAGACAGATGTCTTCAGGTTGTCGTGTATTTCTAGACAGGTTGTCTTTTTCATTTAAGTATTCGACAATGTTTTTCACAAGCATTTCTTTATTTTCACTGGTATGAACAACAGCATGAGCAACAGTAACGTTATATTTTGCGTCACATTTGTATTTTTTAATACGAAAATTGACGATAGACTAACTTTTATGTGTGACATTTTATCTTCCGCGTCCTCTCGCTGCTTATTACCGGTACTTGGGTGTGCTAGGCTAGGTGATGCTGTTTAACCGATTAATGTTAATTCGGTGTAATAACCGGCGTGTAGGGATATTCTGACATGTTTCTGAATTTGACTGCGCTGCTTAACTGTTTCCGCTCGCATTTTAAACAAGGTTACGGCCTCCACAACGTCTGATCGATCATCCAGTAATACATTTGATCAGGTAAGGAGCATTAAAGTAAGCAAATAAGTTATGAGAGGCTCTGTTGTATCGTGAATAAATCATGTTTGAAGCGCTTTTCCTGCTTCGCGTTGTGCCCGCAACTCCTTCTTTGCTTTCACAGTTAGTAAAATACCTAATGGCGATCCTTCCGCTGGAATAAATAGTCCCTGGCCGACCGCAGCCATTGGTACACAATGAACATCGTTGGTTGCAGAGGTTTAGCTGCCCTGTGAATAAAACTAAGCTACTGACCACGCCATTTAAAATGCTGGAAGTAAACGTTTTAAAATAGAAAGTGCAGACAGACATAGGCGGAAACTTCTAGCACATGTCACATTAACAGAAGTTCTGTAATCTGCACAGATCTGCCTCTTTACATGTTTATGTATACTCATGTATTAATTCTTGCAAGGATTATCTATCATTAATATACTTTAGCTATTAAATGATCTTGAATCAGTATTTTTATATAGTGCAAAAATAACCTGCTATATTAAGTCAAATTTTCTTTGATTTGGGTTAAAAAAGTATTAAGTATATAATAAAGAGGTCAAAAGTAGTTCACATGTATTCTCTTTATTTTATAGCTACGGTTTAATTGTGTGTGTATGTATTCAAGGACAATATGGTGTACTCAATATTTTTCTAATTGCAGGAAATTGAGGGGGAGGAGTTCAAAAGGACTGAAGAGTGACCCAGAGCTGTCAGTTGTGCACATCAGATTGGAAGACTGTACTAGGTAGAATTCAGGAATCGATTTGTACACCATATTGTATATATATAAAGCTCAGACAGTGCATATGTATATATACAGTATATATAGAAATGCAGTTTGCCCTGCCATTTGCAAATTTGTGGTATTTCAGTCTCTTAAGTCCCCAGTTTGTATCACTGTTTCTTACCAATAAATATTATAGAAAGAAACTAAAGATTATGCAGTCATGATCATATCAATGTATATAGTATGTGTATTTCAGTCTTCACTAATGTCATATACTGCATTACAGACCCCGGATTATTTTCTGAAAATAAATGATCATATTTACAGGAAATAATATTATTAATAATAGTAATAATATTAAGCAAAAAGTAATTGAATTGATAAGGAAGCTGATCGATTACATCTCTCAGATGGTGTGTGACCTAATGTGCACCTACCAGCACTGAAGCCAAATGACCTGAATCTGCACAAGTCAACAAGCTTCAGTCATATTTATTGGACTGTTTGAAGACATCATTTGCTGATCCAAACCTGTTACACTGCGGCTCAAAACAGATTCATGAAATGACCTTTGGGCAACTGATAGGAATGAAGGATTTCAGTGTATATATAAGGGATGAACCTGACAGGGTCTGTACACTTCATCAGAAAAGAGAGGAGACCCGTGATGGAGATTCAGCCTGATCATGATTTCCTAACCACTACACTTAAACCACTGGACTGAGCTTCATGAGATGTTACTTTTGGAATATCATTTTATATATTATTAAAAAAAATAAAAACATCAGACATGCTTATTCCCACATGCATTTAAGTGTTTATCTTCATGAATAATAGAGTCATCAGTGTCATATTTTACCAGCAATCAGAAATGTTAGGTCTGAAAAAATAGATAGTTTAAAATCTTCAATCTTTTAAAAACTAAATCTCTAGGTTTGGCTTTTTTTGCATGTAATCGACCTTTAAAGACTTCAAAAGTTTCTGCGTCTTGTGTGGAGAGAAAACAATAATGCACAATACATTAAAAACAATAATATAGCACAATAAAATCACATTTTCCTCATCTCTGTACCACATTACTGTGCATACACAGCAGATTAATGCCTTTCACGTGATGTGGACTCCTGCAACTGCTGCTGAGTTTTGCGTCTTTTGACATAATAACCAGCCAATAGCAGTGTTGCTCTCCTGGATCAAAGTTCAGAGCAGGGGTCTCCAACCTTTTTGTAAGTGAGGGCTACCAAAATATCTAAAATCCTCTAGAGGGCTTCTTGTTGATAACATAAATTTAAACTTTAAAATTGCGATGCCTTGTTTTTACATTCACAGAACTAAATTCAGTTTTCTTTCAGATATTAAAGCTTATAACACTTGCTAACAATAACCTTTCATGACAGTGTAGCACTTGGTTGATTGGTATAGTCACAGATTTGTCAGCTGTCTTGAGCATTATTAGTGAGCACTGTGTTTAGCGGGCACCTTACAGAAGCAATGCAGCACCAAACACACCAGGCTTGTTTGAGATGCATCTTCTCACAGACCGATCATAACTTCGAAGCACTGCCAAAGCGATCCAAAAGCACAAGGAGTCGAATGCTCTTCAAACACTCCCGCAGTTTCGATTGGTTGCGTTACTGTGGATGCTCATGGGTTTGCGAAAAATACATCGGCATCCAAACACTGCGAATCCAATGCGTTCGTGCAGCTTGCAGTAACTTACATAAAAGGATATTATAATCAAGCTGCTATTAACTCGACATGCTGCTATTTAAAAATGGCGCTCACAAGTTTCTATTCGTCTTGTTGGTCACAGTAACCCAGCCCCTGACGCAAGCGGTTCTTTCTTGGCTCTGTTCTAGACCAGCAATACTTTGGTGCTACTACTCTTTCTGGTTCGGAGCTTTGTGTGTGGAAAAACAAAGAACGAATTTGAAACTAGGCTCTGGCTCAGAACCAGCACCAGCTCTGCCTTGGTGGAAAAGGGGAATCAGTGTTTCCTCCATAATGAGTTTGTGAATTTAAAAGAATGCTTTAACTAATCCATTACACCTTAAAGGTGAACTATGCAAAAGTCATTCATGGAAAGGTGTTGTCCTAACCCTAAATTTAAATAGTATTTTATAATATGTCCCTCTTTTGTGATTTCAGATTATAGATAAACCTGTGCTTGTGGTTCTACATCAGATGACCATGGCAACCCAGGTGTGGAAATGGAGGACTGTTTTTAATCTGAAATCTGTGTAATCTATGATGGACGATTCTTCTGACACCATATGAATGCATACGGTCGTCTGGCAGAAGCTAGATCATTTCGATCATAAGTTATTAATATGGATATTTTTCTTACAAACACATCTCTTTGCTTAAGAAGGCATTTATTATCATAATGTATCTATGTTTTCATGCTCTGCTTGTATTTCTACTGTCCAATTAACATTAAACATTTGTTTGCAATTCACAAAAATTACTGTTCTGTTTCATTGGAGGTACCCATTACATTTTTATAGTTTTTGTTTTACTGGGAGAAACAACATTTGATGATTATTTTTCCATTGTCCAATCATTTTGTTAAAATATATTTATTTAATATATTTGTCTTTGACTTTATGTACTTATTGGGGTTTTATCCATTGTTCTCGGTTATTTTACAAAGATAAGCTATATTTTAAAAGTACATTACTGTATAGTTACACAGAATCTTAATAAAGTAACAAATAAAAGCCATACATTTACAGAGATTAACCTGAAAGGTAGTTGTTTTTAATGTTTTTTCACATTATTGATCTGTTTTTCTACAGTTTGATAAAAATTATTAACCCTTATATACTATAATTAAATGAATTATGACTAAAATATTCTCTGTATTTTTAAGTTTTTTTGTATTGTTATTTGACGGAATCCGTCTGGCAATTTTGCTGCCAGAGATTTACCGTTTTTTTACGGGTTTTTTTTACAGTGTATGCATGGCCTAAATAAACCACATTTAAATTTTTAATGATAATTTACAAAAAATAATAAATATTGTTAATTGCAGCATTTGGAGTTTGCTATAATATGCTTAATCACTGGTCGAATATAAACAGACATCGCACGCTGGAGAAAGTTATTCCTGGAGGGAACATTCAGAAGGGGGATACATTTAAAACACTTTCAATTTACTGATTTATGTAATTTTACATACATTTCTGTCATGAACAGGAAAATAATCAATAAAACATTTACAGTAATTGTCTGTAAAAGTACATCTTTTAAATCTGTAAAAATTTAGAGTAATGTTCAGTAGAAAAAAAATGTAATCTGTAAAAATAGTATGAAATGCCTTTAAAAACATAGTTTTGATGTAATTGTAATTTACAATACTGTCATTTCAATGTTAAAACTTTAAATTACAGCAAATATCTGTAAAACAACAACATTTTACTGTTTAATGAAGAACTTGGGAAATTCTGTAAAAAAATACAGAATATTACCTGTAAAATAACGGTAATTTTTTTCAGTGTGATTACTAGTTCTTCTATTGATATACAGTACGCTGCCTTTCCAAACTGCACTTGAGCGTGCAATGATCCCAGATGTCATATGTAATATGATACAATGTCATTTTCAGGGAACCCAGTCATTCAGTGCAGTGCAGAGTATTGCATTGGATAAAAGTGTTTGCCATATAAGATGAACACCTCCTAAGAGAAAATTGAATCTAAGTGTTTATGGTTTAAACAACTAGAACTTAAATACAGAACAAAACAAGTTTTAAAGCTTGATCTGATGCATTTCTTCCATGCAGTCTCCTGTAAAACATGTATGATGATTCAGTACAGATTAAAGACCAACACAACTAGAACAGTAAGTGTTATCTTGTGTTTCTTCAACTATGAAATGTTTCTCTCCGCTCTTGAGTTCTCGTATGCTTCTTTCCACACTGAAGTCACGTAAAAAACACTGATGACACATGAAAGGTTTATCTCCAGTGAATTCTCATGTGTGTCTTAAGGTGACCTGTTTTTGTAAAAGTCTTTCCACACTGTAGACATGCATAAGGTTTCTCTCCAGTGTGAATTCTCATGTGTGTCTTAAGGCTACTCGTATCTGTAAAACTCTTTCCACACTGTAGACATGCGTGAGGCTTCTCTCCAGTGTGAATTCTCATGTGAATCTTTAGGTGACCTGTTTGTGTAAAAGTCTTTCCACACTGTAGACATGCGTGAGGTTTCTCTCCATTGTGAATTCTCATGTGAATCTTTAGCTGACCTGTTTGTGTAAAAGTCTTTCCACACTGTAGACATACATGAGGTTTTTCTCCGGTGTGAATTCTCATGTGTGACTTAAGGCTACTCGGATCTGTAAAAGTCTTTCCACACTGTAGACATACATGAGGTTTGTCTCCAGTGTGAATTCTCATGTGAATCTTTAGGTGACCTGTTTTTGTAAAAGTCTTTCCACACTGTAGACATGCATGAGGTTTCTCTCCAGTGTGAATTCTCATGTGTGACTTAAGGCTACTCGGATCTGTAAAACTCTTTCCACACTGTAGACATGCATGAGGTTTCTCTCCAGTGTGAATTCTCATGTGTATCTTAAGGTTACCCAAGACTGCAAATGTCTTTCCACACTGTAGACATACATGAGGTTTCTCTCCATTGTGAATTCTCATGTGAATCTTTAGGTGACCTGTTTGTGTAAAAGTCTTTCCACACTGTAGACATGCGTGAGGTTTCTCTCCGGTGTGAATTCTCATGTGAATCTTTAGGTGACCTGTTTTTGTAAAAGTCTTTCCACACTGTAGACATACATGAGGTTTCTCTCCAGTGTGAATTCTCATGTGTGTCTTAAGGTTACTCGTATCTGTAAAAGTCTTTCCACACTGTAGACATGCGTGAGGTTTCTCTCCAGTGTGAATTCTCATGTGCTGTCTTTCACTCTTTTTGTCTCCTGTTCTCAGAGCTTCTTCCAGTGAAACTGTCTGGAATCTTTGTGCACGTTGATGTTTCTGATCAGCATCTTTTACTTCATCTTGACTGTCCTTATTCACTTCCATCATATCTGAAGTGAACAAAACTATTTGTTAAACACAGTTTTACAATTGTACAAAATAACAGCAGAAGACGAGATCTTAGTTTCATTTTCAGGGAACACAGTCATTCAGTGCACTGAGTATTGCTTTGGATAAAAGTGTTTGCCATATAAGACGACCACATCCTAAGAGAATATTTTAACTTTACTCTGTTTAATTTACAACATAAAATGAGCTTAGACTGTACATTATTGACATTTGTATTTGATTGACAAAATGTATTCATTGTGCAATCCAGAGAGCCAAGGTATGTTTATTATAATATAAAAATGATATTTTTACCGAATTATGTATTTTATAAATTAAAATCATTACTGACATGATATCTCAGTGGTTTGGATTGAATGAATCAAGTATAAATCAAGAATCAATGCGAAATGTCAATAATTTATGCATACCTAAGTCACTTGCACTATTTTAGTCTAAATTATTATCTGTTCATATCCACCTGTACATTAATGTTCATAGTATATAGCCATCTGTATATATTGTTCATAGTTACTGTCATATTTTCATAGAACACACCTACTGCAAAATATTTTTATAGTCCATGCCCACTGTATTATATTTTTCATATTGTATTCTGTATTTATTCTAACTGTATATCCTGCACTTGTTAACTGCACTTCTGGTTAGACCTAAACTACATTTCGTTACACTGTACTTGTATATGTGTAATGACAATAAAGTTGAATCTAATCTATCTAAAAATATTTTCAGGTACAAAATAAAGTCATCAGATGTGAAATAACATTACATAGTCTTCACTGTATAAATTGAATATAGATCAATCCTCACACCAGTCAAGAGCTTTGAGTGATGATTTTCTTTGTCTTTTGTTGTTTTATTAACAATAATAACAGACTGTGATTTATAAATCTGCTGTCACTTTAAGCTCAGTACAGCAGAAACGATGCCCCCAAAAATATAGTCGAGTAAAAGAAAGAATGACAACTTAAAACCAACAGACTGTGTCTCATGTAGTCGAGTAAAAGAACAAATGCATGTTTTCTTTTCAATAAGACGATAAAAAACCAACAGACTGATGAAAATGTGAAACAAAGGGTCAAAATGCTGTGCTCTACAAACTCAAAGCAGAACGATGGTCACCTTATAGCCAAACATGTGATTCTATTGAACCTTTACCAGATCACAATCAGATCAAGTTATGATCACTTTATGCAGTTTAGTGATTCATTTTCAGTTCTAATCTTCTGCATTTGTGGTTTATCAAATAAATTAAAGCTTAATAATTCCTCCACTGTCAGAAATAAAGATTTAAAAACAGAAACCAACCTCTGTGTTCTTTAGTCCTCTGAGTTTCTGTTGTGTGTAGTTCTGGATCTCTCGTGTTCTCAAGCTTCTCTTCCACAAACTCCAACAACTGTGTGAAGATTTCAGTTCTTACACCTGAAGTGATTCTTCTGCTTGTTGCTTTCTGGTATTTATTGGTGGTTTGATGTAGGAGGAGCTTTACTGAAGGTGTCAATCACCTCAGTCTCCCTCTTGAGACATTGGCCATATGTACTGTAGCATATAAGACGATAAAACACAATGAAAAATATCACAGATAGTAGCGGTTGGATTATCGATACACTATCATGAAAAAATATTGCGCTGTAGTCTATCGATATTTTTGCTGCAAATCGAAATTCAGAATAAAAAAAACGATTCAATTGAAAAGAATGAGAGTTAAATCATTCAATAACTTCTGAAGGACTTTGATTTGACCGGTTACAACAAGACCCTCAGGTTATAAAACTGTCTGGTGTTTTAAATCACAGAAGTTTTGAGCTTTTAAAATCGATATCAAATTCTGCCTATTTAAAACACAAACATCTGTTTTGAGAGGACATTTCCATGAGAGTTTAAGATATCAGCATAATGAAGGAGGTGAAAATGGGAACTATGGGTGTAGAATAATGACAGCTGTTAACACTGATGTGTCTGTTATACTGAAACAGAAAGAAAACGTTCATGATCATCAGCAGAAGACCGGCAGCTCTATTAACACCAATGGATGTGTTTTCACTGTTAGGCTAATGTCACTAATGAAACAAACCTTTCAGGACAAACATACAAATCAGGATTTTAAGTCTCAGTATATATGAACTAAACATGTTTTATATCTTCCTCACTGTGCTCCTGTGTTTTGTGTTCATCTCTTGTGCTAAGACTCAACTCTGAATACATCAGACCAAATCCCTCTGAATTCATCTGATCCAACAGAAAAGGTGCATCATGTCAAGACCATATTATATATTATACTGAAGGAAACTATATTTAACTGTATTATTAAGGCTCGTTACGTTATAATGTTGATTGTAGTTTGTAATAATGACACTTTTCCGCATGTTCACAAGACCGTCAAGAATCCTTGAAATGAAACTTAACGAGAGAATCCGCCGGTCGTTCATTCTCTCTGAACGGATTTGAAACGATACAGCGGCGTCTTATAATAAATTCGTTCCCTGAACTTCTCCGCGATTAGTTGAGTTTTAAACGTCTGAAATGTCACATTGTTCGTCAACAGACTCATTGAAACCGGTCACAGCAAACAGCGCATACAGGCGCGCAGACAGCACTATAGTGACGGGGAGACAAGACCCCTCAGACTCATAGTGACCCGATCTGCCCCTCACTGTCCCAACGAAAGACGACAAACATCAAACATCTGTAAAACTGAGGATTCATGAGGATGTCCGCTATGTACATTAGCCTGAGTAGTGAAGGACAGGCCCGCAGCTGCTTCAGTATTTTCCCGTCACTGCTTCACAATCGTGTCGGTCATCGACGTTCAGTCTCTGTGTGCTGCTGCTGTTAGCCTGTTGCTACCCGATCCGTCCGGAAACACGCATGTGCGAAACTGACGTCACTTCCTGTCTGAAATAAATCGAAAGACTTTACGGCAGTTTCGGGTATTATTTATTATTTATACCGTGACTGCTGTTGTTTTACACTCGTTACCCGATACGCTCAACGTGTTTTTATACATTTTGAATTACATTTATTAATAAGTGTTTTCATTATATCTGTTTCTTTTTCATGTACGCTGCTTTGAGATATTTCTTGGTTTGTTAAATTGTTGCTGCATTATAATGCCTGTTTGTTTGAAGTTTGTTATAAAAAGTAACTGAATCAATTTCGGTTCAAATTCGGTCAATATATGGCACAAATTAACTTTGTTGAATTAAATAAATGGTCAAATTAAACTGAATTGTATCAATTCTCTAGACAGAAATGGGAAAATACAGATGTGTTTACAGGTTCTCTCAATTCGTTTTCTAAAGAGGGGTCTACTTAACTGTTCTAGATTGTTTAACACATGTCTGCATTTAAGAAACACAACATAAGTTATGTATTTATTCCATTCCTCACTCACACGATCTCTTACTCGCACACACACACTACATTCCTCATTGTAGAACAGAGCATTGACCTTGTTCATCAACACAGTATGACAAAAATGTTTCCAAGTCTTCTTCATAGTAAAGCTGTAGCACTAGAGGCCGTGCCAAGTCAGGAGCCGTGTGTAGCTTGTAGGAGAAATAAAGTTGTGTTGTAACTGTACCGGGCTGTCTGCGTGGAGTGTTTCATATATCGACGGATTCTAGAGATCAGAATGTGTTACAATCTCCTCCTCGAACATAATTTTGCCTTGTTTCTTGTAAATGTCTTATAAATCAAATTTTTCCTACACAGTTTATAAGATACATAATATTTTGTTTGTATATGTTGAAAAGACTGTAGTTCGACGGGGTCATTGAAGAAGCGGAATGAGGTATGAAGGAAAATGTGTAGATTTTATATTATTGTCAGAACGGATTTTAAGTTAAAGAGAATGTCAGTACTTAATTTGTTTGTGAGTTTATTGCACATGCTATCAATATAAAAAGATTTTATTTCATTTCATGTTGGTAATTTGTTACAATTATTTGTATTGTGTGTAAACATGATTCATATGTGAAGCTACGTAGAAGCATTTTGTATTTCTTCTATAGTTTTCACGGTGTTCATGGTGCTCGTTGAGAGGAGTAAATAAATTAACACCCGTTTGAAACTCTGCGTCTTGATGAATATAACCAAGGGGCCGCTACAAATCTTGCTTTCTCATTGACTGTAGGTTTTCGCCGACGTCATTTTTCAGTCAAAACTCATTTCACACAGCAGGTGCATATATTTAGCATGCCAAATATTTCACAGGACGCTGCAAACTGACTCTGAAGCTTGAGCCACGTGGTATACGAGCGAGCGACCGCACACCTGCGTGTTTGCAGTAATGTGACAGAAAAGCCAATGATAACATTTATTCCTAGTATTGTTGGTACAGTAGTAAAAACCCACACAAACTTTTGAAAGAAATCCATCACAATATATGTTTTATATATATTTGGGAAAACAAACCATTACGCACCTCTAGTGAATTCATAGTTTTATTCCATTTTAATATATGTATATCGTTTTTGAAATGCACGCATTTGCATTAACAGTAAAGTTTGACAGACCAAGAGCAGGGTGATGTGTGACGTGAAGGCGTGTAAACTACACTATGACCCTGATTTAATCTTGGCAAAGTGATATGGAACTGTTATAAGGTCAGAAGATCTGGAATACCTTAGGTGTGCAGAATGTTATTGAACTACACTACAATGGCCATAAGTGTAAAAGAATAAGGAATATTTTGCCTTCAAAACATTTTCATAATTTACTCAACCAATTGTCACTTCAAACCTCTATGTCTTTCTTCTGCAGAACGCATTTTGGGAAAAGATTTGGTCCCCATTCACTTGCATTAGATTTATGTCCATACAATAGAAGTTAAAAGGGAACAACTGTTATTGGTCACCAACATTTCAAAATATCTTCATTTGTGTTTTGGTAAAGACAGACAATCACACATTTAAAAACGACGGCATGGCGAGTGACTTGATAAAGGTAAACCGTTCCTTAACAGGACAAAAGGTATAATAGTTTTGTTTACACTTGTTTGGGATGGTGTAGTACAGAACTGGCAACGTGGCAAATGGCCAAGAGGAACCGGTGCAGACATATCTGTGAGAAATAAGTTAAAGGAGATTCAATGCTGCAAATCTCATTACACTAGTCATTAAGGGTCCAGTGAAATTTAGCAGCATCTAGCGGCGAGGTTTCAAATCGCTACCAACGGCTCACCGCAGCCCCTCCCTTTCAAAGCACTATGTGGTAAAGGACCAATGATGTCATTGTGTTTTGCTTTTTCCCTAAGGATCTAACACACTCTGTAGAGCAGTTTTTTAGTGCTACATCGGAAACATGGCCAATTATATAAAACTAGAGGCAAGAGTTAGAATTAATAGGATATTTGAGCATCGTATAAAGTATCATTTATGGAGCCCAACTGACACAGGAAATAAAAACATTACAGCAAACAATTTATTCAATTTTGCCTGTGACTGTCATACAAGTCAAAGACAAACAGGAATTCCCAACTTACCTCGACAAAGCTCAACTTGGTGGCGGTAATGCACCTTAAGCTGGTTTGGCAACCGCCAATAGAAGAAGAAGAAGAAGAAGAAGAAGAACTCTGTGCACCGCTTCTATTTATGCTTCATGCTTGTCAGTGGTGGCACAGTGAAGTTCATCAGATGATTTTCAGGATAACTCAACAGAAGCTTCTATTACAATTCACATGGGTTCCAGCACACACAGGTTTTGAGGGCAATGAGATCAGCTCACTTTCTCGACAGGAGGAAACCTGGTTCACAAGGCTAAGGCTAGGGCATACAGGACTGACTAGCGGACTACGCACAATAGGGAAAAATGAGACAGGAATTTGCCCATTTTGTATGGAAACAGGAACCGTGAAGCATGTACTTCTGGCATGTAGGCAGTATGCTGAAGAGAGAGAAACACTTCAGAGAACTCTGTAACTTTGAACAACATGTTGGGTTAACCTGGAACACCGTCTATAATCAAAACAGTGATCGAATTCTTAAAGAAACACAGATAGCAAGAAGACTTTAGCACATTTTATGTTATTTTATTTTTTCTTTGGAGGTGAGCTGAGGTGGAAACTGGAGGAGCTGAAGCTTGGCCTCTAATCCCCATTATCAGAGAAGGTCCTGGCTGCAGGATGCAGGTGTCATGAACGTGGAGGGTGGACGTGGTGGAAGAACAAAGACTTAGAAGAACAAAGGGATAACAAAGACTTTAATATATACAGAAAACAAAAACCAACGAGGGGGTAAAAAGACAGTACACAATAACTAACACGATAAACTGAAAACAAACCACTAAGACTAAACAAACACTCACAGAGACTAGAATAAACTTAAGTACTTTTTAGGACAAGGCTTCTAGGGGGAAAACCAACGAGGCTACTAGGACGGGGTAACAAGTACAACGAACGAGCACAAGACATTAGACACGAGGATGTTTTAAAGGGAAACAGACAAAGGATAATTAACAAGGGGCAGGTGAAGGTAATGAAACACTCAGGGAAGGTTAACGAGACAAAAGGGCGAGGAAACACTGACGAGACACGAGAAAGCACATGGCAAGTCAGAATCAAAACAAAGCCATGTCTTTCTCACACAAAACCTAAGGCTATGCCATGACTCCGCTGTAAGACCAAGAATTAACATGACAAGATAGCGGAATCATGACAGCAGGGGCGGTGCTACATATCGCTCCCTACGCGTCTCATTGGTTAGTGGTTGGGGTAATATTAAGGGCGGGTTTATGTGTCGTCTCGTCCTAACCTCGCCTTATTGGTTAAACACAAGTAATTCGTCTATTCTTCAGTATGCGTCACTTCCGCTATATCTAGCATTACGGTGAGTACACGGTCTGTATTTGGGCAGTTTATTCATAAGGTTTAATCCCCACGTGTAATGAACTTGATTGTCATTGATAAACAATTGAATAGTTCAAATGCAAAACTGGCTAAATATCACATCATTAACTTGTGATGTTGAGTGAATGTTTTTTGTACATAGCAGTCGGAAAAATATGTTATTAATGGATAAAATTAGTTTTTGTTTTAAAGAAACGACGTCTGATGGACTCTCCAATTATTAAAGATATAAAAATAAGATCAATGTAATGAAACTTAACTTGTTAACAAATCTGATCGACATTCTGTATCCCACTTGTCTCTGTTTGCTGATCCTTGGATTTGCAGGTTTTCCCAGTTTCTCCTTGATAACATGCAAAACAGTGTTAACCAAAGTGTGGGAAACTGTTAAAGGAATGTACAACACATGCCACAGCTGGTGTACTATCACATGAAAAATCATATTTCAGATGGCAGTGATGCATCAGGGTAAGTCTTTTGTTTTTGTCACTTTATTTAGTAAATCTGGTAAAAATACAGAAAAACAACTGTGCATGCGGTTAATCTTATTATTTGTGACTATAATGTATACAAATTCAGATTTTCAGATTTCACAATCATAAAATGCAATTTAAACTGTTGATTGACTTTGTTTGCTGTACAGCTGTTTACGGTTGAATTTTCTAATTTTAATAGCGAGTAATTCATTTACAGATCAATGGCTGTAAATTTACATTATTAAACCGTTTTTGAAACAACAGTATTTTGCTGTTGAAAATTGGCCGTATTTTTACGGAAATATTTCACATCTTTTGAGGTTTACGGATGTGTGGAATTACGAAGCAAAT
This sequence comes from Barbatula barbatula, assembly GCF_947034865.1. Lineage (NCBI taxonomy): Eukaryota > Metazoa > Chordata > Actinopteri > Cypriniformes > Nemacheilidae > Barbatula > Barbatula barbatula. The sequence goes on from NC_136769.1 coordinate 4,318,011, forward strand.
ATAATGGCATTTAATATTTATACGAGCGTTGCTGATAAATGAACTGTTTCATTGCTCAAACTGCCTGAATAGCGTCATCTAAACCAGGGCTCTCACGTCTCACGCATTTACCGTGAGACAAGAAAACAAGAGATAACTCGTCCGGCTTTATGCAATTAACGGACGAGGCGAATTAAATGTGAAGAGGAACAAAACGTGTCCGTTACAGCATCACGTTCGCGTCCGATCACGGTGCATCAAAGATTTCTCAATCTTTGTCAATGTGTGACGAGTCGAGAGTGAGAATGTGTTACACGTTCTGCTGTTTGCAGACTCTTACAGGAATACAAAGATGCATTTGCAAGTCTTCATTCATTGTATTTATCTGCAATGGTCATGACTCTAAGTGTCCCTACTGCTTCATTCTCTACTCTGGCAAGAACTTTGACACCATTCTGCCGAACAATCATGAGAGGAAATAAACCATATTAAACTTTTTAACTCATGAGAAAGCAACAACACATGGACTGGACATGGGTGAGTTGAAATGTAATGCAAATGATTGAAGCGTTTGCTTTTGCAATAAATGAGCCTGGCATCCAATCCGCTTGTTAACCTGACGTCACGCACCATTATGGACGTATACCGTTTCCGGGTCCAACCGGTATCAGAAGACATAGAAAAATAACAAGAAATGATGTAAGACCTCCGATCCCATCCTTTATCTCCGTAACGAAATCACAAATGAGATTCACTGAGATTTCCATATTAATAATCGTTATTATAATTATATTAAAGCTAAAGATGTTCTCTGCAGAATTTGTAGCATTAGACTGATCATTAACACCTCATTAAAATCACATCATTCATTAATGGTGTCCTTCACCTGAGATCATATTTGAAGACATAATTTTAAAAGACGAATGTTTCTTAATTCTGGTTTTGTTATGAACTTCGTAAGAACCGATATCGAGAACATTTAGAGAAACGATTGTGTGAGAGCTTAATGGCTGTATTTCCAGACGTTGACATTTGATGATTATGAACAGTATTTAGGAAAATATATTTAGCTCTTTATTCACACTGCGTTCTGCAGTTATCGTATTTGGTGTCCTATATTCTATGCAGTCGGATTATCTCCTCCTCATGAGCTCATATTGTGATGATGAGACACAGCGCTGATTTAATATTTAGATTGAATTTTTATTCGAGATTTGAGGTGATTTAACAAGAAGGTGCTTGAATCAATTATCACTCAATGTCTTGTTGTCTTAGCAACAGGTCCGTTCTCTTAAACCTGCTCAGGAGGAGGCTTACTTCTTGTAAACAGGTTTAGATCGCGGCCACGACGCAGTCAAGTCGGCTTCATTCATTCAAAAGCATCTTGTTGCACAAGGTACAGGATAAAAAAAGAGCTTTGCGAGAATTAACGCTATTAATTAATATTGTATGTGTCTTTCAGTCTTCACTAATGCCATAGATTGCATTATAGGCCCCAGATTATTTTCTGAAAATAAATGATCATATTTACAGGAAATAATATTATTAATAATAGTAATAATATTAAGCAAAAAGTAATTGAATCGATAAGGAAGCTGATCGATTACATCTCTCAGATGGTGTTTGACCTAATGTGCACCTATCAGCACTGAAGCCAAATGACCTGAATCTGCACAAGTCAACAATCTTCAGTCATATTTATGACGGGACTGTTTGAAGTCATCATTTGCTGATCCAAACCTGTTACACTGCGGCTCAAGTCAGAACAGATTCATGAAATGACCTTTGGGGAACTGATAGGCCTAATGGTCAGAGCGTTGGGCTTGTGATCAGAAGGTTGCCTGTTCTAATCTCAGTGCCAGCAGGTCATGACTGAAGTGCCCTTGAGCAAGACACCTTACCCCTGATTGCTCTGCAGTAATGTGCCACTGTATAAAACTACTTGTAAGTCGCTTTGGATAAAAGCGTCTGCCAAATGAATAAATGTAAATGTAAATGAACCTGACAGGGTCTGTACACTTCATCAGAAAAGAGAGGAGACCCGTGATGGAGATTCAGCCTGATGATGATTTCCTAACCACTACACTTGAACCACTGGACTGAGCTTCATGAGATGTTACTTTTGGAATATCATTTTATATATTATTTAAAAAAATAAAAACATCAGACATGCTTATTCCCACATGCATTTAAGTGTTTATCTTCATGAATAATAGAGTCGTCGGTGTCATATTTTACCAGCAATCAGAAATGTTAGGTCTGAAAAAATTAGTCGTTTATCTCTATCTCTAATCTTTAGGTTTTACTTTTTTTATGTAATCGAACTTTAAAGACTTCAAAAAGTTTTTTTCATCTTGTGAATTTTGTGGAGAGAAATCAATAATGAAAAAAACATTAAAAACTAAAATATAACATAATAGAATAATATTTTCCTCATCTCTGTACTACATTTCTGTGTATACTCAGCAGATTAATGCCTTTCACATGATGTGGACTCCTGCAACTGCGGCTGAGTTTTACATCTTTTGACGTAACAACCGGCCAATAGCAGTGTTGCTGATCACTAGTTCTTCTATTGATATACAGTACGCTGCCTTTCCAAACTGCACTAGAGCGTGCAATGATCCCAGACAATTTAATCCAGATATTCTAATCGTACACAACAGCTGCGTTCAAAGAACCGAATTATCCAGATCATGATTTGTGTGAGGGTGAGTTCAGATTCTACATTACAAATAACACATTAGACAGGTTTATTTTTAACGTTGCTTTGTCAATATCCATGTTACTTTATTTAAAATATATAATATTATACAATGTCATCTTCAGGGAACACAGTCATTCAGTGCAGTGCAGAGTAGTGCTTTGAATAAAAGTGTTTGCCATATAACATGAACACCTCCTAAGAGAAAATGATTTGATTGAAACTTGAATCTAAGTGTTTATGGTTTAAACAACTAGAACTTAAATACATTACAAAAAAAGTTTTAAAGCTTGATCTGATGCATTTCTTTCATACAGTCTCCTGTAAAACATGTATGATGATTCAGTACAGATTAAAGACAAACACAACTACAACAGTAAGCAGGGCCAGATTAACACTTCACTGTATCCCGGGCAAAAATATTCAAGGGCCCCATCATCACAACCCCAGGATCACCATAATCTGGCAAAATACAGAATAAATTACAGTAATACAGTCAATATACTCAATATTTCAATAACTAACTGACATCAAATGCATTTTGATGTACAGATGTGCAAATGTTCATCGAACTACAAATGCACCACTATGTTCTTTTGTCAAGACCACTCAGTCATTATGTTATGAAAACAAAACACATCGGCATCAGTATCATTTGGCAAAATTGACCCACTTCATAGTCACAAAAAATAAATAAGCAACGACTTTCAAAGCATCCAATATTTATTTAACAACACCTACTGCGCAAATGCATAAAATTGATAGAGCCATCACAGAGGAAATCCAGTGACAAGACACAATCCATAGAATCCATCTCCTAGAATTAAGCAGCATTTTGGTCCTCAGCTCATTTTAAACAGAAATCACCGTCACCTCAGAATGCAATAGGACTATCAAGTTATAGCGCAATATAAACATTTTGAAATCTGCTGTTTTATCGCAACAACAATAACCAAACAAAATTTACAAGATTTTCATGGAGCCACCAAAAGGGAAATATTGATCAAATGCAGTATCATCTGCTCTTTTGAACTTGTTTTAAAACAGAAAACAACCTCTCACATCACAGTTCAACAAGACAGGCAAGGGTTAAACATTTTTGTGCAATATAAACATTTGGAAATCTGTCAATTCATCTAAATTAGACAAAAATAAATGCTAAATAATCTGGCAAATTACACAATTTGAATCCTAAATAATGGGGAAGAGCATGTTTAATTAGAAATGCTTGATTTTATTTGGCAAACACATCTTACAGGAGCATTTCTCTGGACTTTGAATGTGAAACAGGTGCTGCTCGCAGACTCGTCGAGCGGTTCAGATGGCGTTTAGACTCGAGACTCATCACCGCTTCACTCAATGTCGCACTCGCAGCAGAATCCGGGTCTTCGGTTGAAGATGCTGCTGGGGCTCTTCGCTCTCGGGGCTCTGAACATTAGCTCTCGCCGGCAGTGAAGACATGTTCTGGCTAGCTGAGCTGTCCTCATCGACGCGCGGTGCCTTATCAGACTAGTTGCTAATGATAACGTTTACTAGCGTAAAGAAATTGCCTATTTTCGGTCTATATTTTAAATTTTCTGCGTTCCTGATATCCTTCTCCCTTTTAAATTTCCGATTAGCGCTCCCACTTAGCTACTGCGTGTTTGGATTTTTTGAGTTGCGTTGTGTTGTAGCGCTTCGGTCACGCGACCGGCTCAGTGCATCTTGATTGGTGTTACCGCCCGCGGGGCCCTTTAGAGGTCGGGGGCCCCTGGGCAATTGCCCATATGGTTAATCCGGCCCTGACAGTAAGTGTTATCTTGTGTTTCTTCAACTGTGAAATGTTTCTCTCCGCTCTGAGTTCTCGTATGCTTCTTGAGGTTACTCATAAATCCTTCCACGCTGAAGTCATGCAAAAGACACTGATGAAACATGAAAGGTTTCTCTCCAGTGAATTCTCATGTGTGTCTTAAGGCTTCCTGTTTGTGTAAAAGTCTTTCCACACTGTAGACATGCGTGAGGTTTCTCTCCAGTGTGAATTCTCATGTGTGTCTTAAGGTTACTCAGATCTGTAAAACTCTTTCCACACTGTAGACATACATGAGGTTTCTCTCCAGTGTGAATTCTCATGTGTTTCTTAAGGCTTCCTGTTTGTGTAAAAGTCTTTCCACACTGTAGACATACATGGGGTTTCTCTCCAGTGTGAATTCTCATGTGTTTCTTAAGGCTTTCTGTTTGTGTAAAAGTCTTTTCACACTGAAGACATGCGTGAGGTTTTTCTCCAGTGTGAATTCTCATGTGTGTCTTAAGGTTACTCAGATCTGTAAAACTCTTTCCACACTGTAGACATACATGAGGTTTCTCTCCAGTGTGAATTCTCATGTGTGTGTTTAGGCTACCTAAGACTGCAAATGTCTTTCCACACTGTAGACATCCATGAGGTTTCTCTCCAGTGTGAATTCTCATGTGTGTCTTAAGGCTACCTAAGACTGCAAATGTCTTTCCACACTGTAGACATACATGAGGTTTCTCTCCAGTGTGAATTCTCATGTGTGTCTTAAGGCTACCCAAGACTGCAAATGTCTTTCCACACTGTAGACATACATGAGGTTTCTCTCCAGTGTGAATTCTCATGTGTGTCTTAAGGCTACCCAAGACTGCAAATGTCTTTCCACACTGTAGACATACATGAGGTTTCTCTCCAGTGTGAATTCTCATGTGTGTCTTAAGGTGACTCGTATCTGTAAAACTCTTTCCACATTGTAGACAAGCGTGAGGTTTTTCTCCAGTGTGAATTATCATGTGTGTCTTAAGGTAACTCATAGCTGTAAAACTCTTTCCACATTGTAGACAAGCGTGAGGTTTTTCTCCAGTGTGAATTCTCATGTGTGTCTTAAGGTAACTCATAGCTGTAAAACTCTTTCCACATTGTAGACATGCATGAGGTTTCTCTCCAGTGTGAATTCTCATGTGTTTCTTAAGGCTTCCTGTTTCTGTAAAACTCTTTCCACACTGTAGACATACATGAGGTTTCTCTCCAGTGTGAATTCTCATGTGTTTCTTAAGGCTTCCTGTTTCTGTAAAACTCTTTCCACACTGTAGACATGCTTGAGGTTTTTCTCCAGTGTGAATTCTCATGTGTGTCTTAAGGCTTCCTGTTTGTGTAAAACTCTTTCCACACTGTAGACATGTGTGAGGTTTTTCTCCAGTGTGAATTCTCATGTGCCTCTTAAGGTGACTCGTATCTGTAAAACTCTTTCCACACTGTAGACATTCATGAGGTTTCTCTCCAGTGTGAATTCTCATGTGTGTCTTAAGGCTTCCTGTTTGTGTAAAACTCTTTCCACACTGTAGACATGTGTGAGGTTTCTCTCCGGTGTGAATTCTCATGTGTGTCTTAAGGTTTCCTGTTTGTGTAAAACTCTTTCCACACTGTAGACATGTGTGAGGTTTCTCTCCGGTGTGAATTCTCATGTGAATCTTTAGGTGACCTGTTTCTGTAAAACTCTTTCCAGACTGTAGACATGCATTAGGTTTCTCTCCGGTGTGAATTCTCATGTGTGTCTTAAGGTAACTCATAGCTGTAAAACTCTTTCCACACTGTAGACAAGCGTGAGGTTTTTCTCCAGTGTGAATTCTCATGTGAATCTTTAGGTCACCTGTTTGTGTAAAACTCTTTCCACACTGTAGACATGCGTGAGGTTTCTCTCCAGTGTGAATTCTCATGTGCTGTTTTTCACTCTTTTTGTCTCCTGTTCTCAGAGCTTCTTCCAGTGAAACTTTCTGGAATCTTTGTGCTCGTTGATGTTTCTGATCAGCATCTTTTACTTCATCTTGACTGTCCTTATTCACTTCCATCATATCTGAAGTGAACAAAACTATCTGTTAAACACAGTTTTACAATTGTACAAAACAACATCACAAGACAAGATCATAGTTTCATTTTCAGGGAACACAGTCATTCAGTGCACTGAGTATTGCTTTGGATAAACGTGTTTGCCTTATAAGATGACCACATCCTAAGAGAATATTTTAGTTTAAATTACAACATAAAATGAGCTTAGACTGTACATTATTGACATTTGTATTTGATTGACAAAATTTATTCATTGTGCAATCCAGAGAGCAAATTAATGTTTATTATAATCATTTTTGATACAGAATTATGTGTTTTATAATTAAAATCATTACTGCCATGATATCTCAGTGGTTTGGATTGAATTAATCAAGTATAAATCAAGAATCAATGCAAAACATTTTAAGGTACAAAATAAAAGTCATCAGATGTGAAATAACACTACAAAGTCTTCACTGTATAAATTAAATATAGATCAATCCTTATCAGAGACACACCAGTCAAGAGCATTGAGTGACGATTTTCTTTGTCTTTTCTTGTTTTATTAACAATAATAACAGACTGTGATTTATAAATCTGCTGTCACTTTAAGTTCAGTACAGCAGAAACGATGCCCCCAAAAATATAGTCGAGTAAAAGAAGGAATAACAACTAAAAACCAACAGACTGTGTCTCGTGTAGTCGAGTAAAATAACAAATGCATGTTTTCTTTTCAATAAGACGATAAAAAACCAACAGACTGATGAAAATGTGAAACAAAGGGTCAAAATGGTGTGCTCTACAAACTCAAAGCAGAACGATGGTCACCTTATAGCCAAACATGTGATTCTATTGAACCTTTACCAGATCACAACCAGATCAAGTTATGATCATTTGATGCAGTTTAGTGATTCATTTTCAGTTCTAATCTTCTGCATTTGTGGTTTTTCAAATAAATTAAAGCTTAATAATTCTCCACTGTCAGAAATAAAGATTTAAAAACAGAAACCAACCTCTGTGTTCTTTAGTCCTCTGAGTTTCCGTTGTGTGTAGTTCTGGATCTCTCGTGTTCTCAAGCTTCTCTTCCACAAACTCCAACAACTGTGTGAAGATTTCAGTTCTTACACCTGAAGTGATTCTTCTGCTTGTTGCTTTCTGGTATTTATTGGTGGTTTGATGTAGGAGGAGCTTTAATGAAGGTGTCAATCACTGTTGGTGTGAACTGGAGGTGTTAGAGAGACATTGTCAATAACTCAATTCAGCTTCACTTATGTAACATCACTAAAAACAACAATTGTTGACCAAGATGCTGTCCACTATATCAAATACCAACATTTATCTCCATGTGTGACATAAATTACAAAAACATCTCGGCCACATCACAAATCAACTACAGAAACCCAAGCAAAGTGAGAGTAGTTGTCATAAAAACATCTAACAATGTTCAATTTCTTTGGTCTTATTCATGATGGATAAATATTCAACTCCTTATTATTTACAGTGTTTCTAACTTTAACTCTCATTATATTAGCGCTGTGTATTGACAAAGGCCTTGTGATACGATACATATCACCGTAGATAAGTCACAATGCAATAGATTTTTATACTATACATTTTGTAATAGATTTTTACTAATAAAATGTAATACAAATAAAAAGTCTCCCTCTTGAGACATTGGCCATATGTACTGTAGCATATATGACGATAAAACACAATTAAAGATATCACAGATTGTAGTGGTTGGATTATCGATACACTATCATGAAAAAATATTGCGCTGTAGTCTATCAATATTTTTGCACGACCGACAGAAATTGGCTGCAAATCGAAATTCAGAATAATAAAACGATTCAATTGAAAAGAATGAGAGTTAAATCATTCAATAACTTCTGAAGGACTTTGGTTATAAAACCTCAGGTTATAAAACTGTCTGGTGTTTTAAATCACAGAAGTTTTGAGCTTTTAAAGTTTTTAGTTTGTAATAATGACACTTTTCCGCATGTTCACAAGACCGTCAAGAATCCTTGAAATGAAACTTAACGAGAGAATCCGCCGGTCGTTCATTCTCTCTGAACGGATTTGAAACGATACAGCGGCGTCTTATAATAAATTCGTTCCCTGAACTTCTCTGCGATTAGTTGAGTTTTAAACGTCTGAAATGTTACATTGTTCGTCAACAGACTCATTGAAAGCGGTCACAGCAAACAGCGCATACAGGCGCGCAGACAGCACTATAGTGACGGGGAGACAAGACCCCTCAGACTCATAGTGACCCGATCTGCCCCTCACTGTCCCAACGAAAGACGACAAACATCAAACATCTGTAAAACTGAGGATTCATGAGGATGTCCGCTATGTACATTAGCCTGAGTAGTGACGGACAGGCCCGCAGCTGCTTCAGTATTTTCCCGTCACTGCTTCACAATCGTGTCGGTCATCGACGTTCAGTCTCTTTGTGCTGCTGCTGTTAGCCTGTTGCTACCCGATCCGTCCGGAAACACGCATGCGCGAAACTGACGTCACTTCCTGTCTGAAATAAATCGAAAGACTTTACGGCAGTTTCGGGTATTATTTATTATTTATACCGTGACTGCTGTTGTTTTACACTCGTTACCCGATACGCTCAACGTGTTTTTATACATTTTGAATTACATTTATTAATAAGTGTTTTCATTATATCTGTTTCTTTTTCATGTACGCTGCTTTGAGATATTTCTTGGTTTGTTAAATTGTTGCTGCATTATAATGCCTGTTTGTTTGAAGTTTGTTATAAAAAGTAACTGAATCAATTTCGGTTCAAATTCGGTTAATATATGGCACAAATTAACTTTGTTGAATTAAATAAATGGTCAAACTGAATTGTATCAATTCTCTAGACAGAAATGGGAAAATACAGGTGTGTTTACAGATTCTCTCAATTCGTTTTCTAAAGAGGGGTCTACTTAACTGTTCTAGATTGTTTAACACATGTCTGCATTTAAGAAACACAACATAAGTTATGTATGTATTTATTCAATATATTTATACATTTATTCCATTCCTCACTCACACGATCTCTCACTCGCACACACACACTACATTCCTCATTGTAGAACATTGCATTGACCTTGTTCATCAACACAGTATGACAAAAATCTCTTTCTTCATAAAGAAAGTCTACTTCATAGTAAAGCTGTAGCACTAGAGGCCGTGCCAAGTCAGGAGCCGTGTGTAGCTTGTAGGAGAAATAAAGTTGTGTTGTAACTGTACCGGGCTGTCTGCGTGTTTCATATATCGACGGATTCTAGAGATCAGAATGTGTTACAATCTCCTCCTCGAACATAATTTTGCCTTGTATCTTGTAAATGTCTTATAAATCAAATTAATATTTTCCTACACAGTTTATAAGATACATAATATTTTGTTTGTATCATTATGTTGAAAAGACTGTAGTTCGACGGGGTCATTGGAGAAGCGGAATGAGGTATGAAGAAAAATGTGTAGATTTTATATTATTGTCAGAACGGATTTTAAGTTAAAGAGAATGTCAGTACTTAATTTGTTTGTGAGTTTATTGCACATGCTATCAATATAAAAACATTTTATTTCATTTCATGTTGGTAATTTGTTACAATTATTTGTATTGTGTGTAAACATGATTCATATGTGAAGCTACATAGAAGCTTTTTGTATTTCTTCTATAGTTTTCACAGTGTTCATGGTGCTCGTTGAGAAGAGTAAATAAATTGACACCCGTTTGAAACTCTGCGTCTTGATGAATATAACCAAGGGGCCGCTACATATCGTGCTTTCTCATTGACTGTAGGTTATTGCCGACGTCATTCAGTCAAAACTCATTTCACACAGCAGGTGCATATATTTAACATGCCAAATATTTCACAGGACTCTGCAAACTGACTCTGAAGCTTGAGCCACGTGGTATACGAGCGAGCGACCGCACACCTGCGTGTTTGCAGTAATGTGACAGAAAATCCAGTGATAACATTTATTCCTCGTATTGTTGGTACAGTAGTAAAAACCCACACAAACTTTTGAAAGAAATCCATCACAATATATGTTTTATATATATTTGGGAAAACAAACCATTACGCACCTCTAGTGAATTCATAGTTTTATTCCATTTTAATATATGTATATCGTTTTTGAAATGCACGCATTTGCATTAACAGTAAAGTTTGACAGACCAAGAGCAGGGTGATGTGTGACGTGAAGGCGTGTAAACTACACATTATTTAATCTTGGCAAAGTGATATGGAACTGTTATTAGGTCAGAAGATCTGGAACAACTTAGGTGTGCAGAATGTTATTGAACCACACTACAATTGCCATAAGTATAAAAGAATAAGGAATATTTTGCCTTCAAAACATTTTCATAATTTACTCAACCAATTGTCACTTCAAACCTCTATGACTTTCTTCTGCAGAACGCATTTTGGAAAAATATTTGGTCCCCATTCACTTGCATTAGATTTATGTTCATACAATAGAAGTTAAAAGGGAACAACTGTTATTGGTCACCAACATTTCAAAATATCTTCATTTTATCTTGTGTTTTTTCAACTATGAAATGTTTCTCTCCGCTCTGAGTTCTCGTATGCTTCTTGAGGTTACTCATAAATCTTTCCACACTGAAGTCACGCAAAAGACACTGATGACCTGCGAAAGGTTTCTCTCCAGTGAACTCTCATGTGAATCTTTAGGTGACTCGTATGTAAAAAACTCTTTCCACACTGTAGACATGCGTGAGGTTTCTCTCCAGTGTGAATTCTCATGTGTGACTTTAGGTGACCTGTCTTTGTAAAAGTCTTTCCACACTGTAGACATGCGTGAGGTTTCTCTCCAGTGTGAATTCTCATGTGTGTCTTAAGGCTACCCAAGACTGCAAATGTCTTTCCACACTGTAGACATACATGAGGTTTCTCTCCATTGTGAATTCTCATGTGTCTTTAGGTGACCTGTTTGTGTAAAAGTCTTTCCACACTGTAGACATACATTAGGTTTCTCTCCAGTGTGAATTCTCATGTGTGACTTTAGGTGACCTGTCTTTGTAAAAGTCTTTCCACACTGTAGACATGCGTGAGGTTTCTCTCCAGTGTGAATTCTCATGTGTGACTTTAGGTGACCTGTCTTTGTAAAAGTCTTTCCACACTGTAGACATGCGTGAGGTTTCTCTCCAGTGTGAATTCTCATGTGTGTCTTAAGGCTACCCTAGACTGCAAATGTCTTTCCACACTGTAGACATACATGAGGTTTCTCTCCATTGTGAATTCTCATGTGTCTTTAGGTGACCTGTTTGTGTAAAAGTCTTTCCACACTGTAGACATACATTAGGTTTCTCTCAGGTGTGAATTCTCATGTGTGTCTTAAGGCTACTCGTATCTGTAAAAGTCTTTCCACATTGTAGACATACATGATGTTTCTCTCCATTGTGAATTCTCATGTGTGTCTTAAGGCTACCCAAGACTGCAAATGTCTTTCCACACTGTAGACATGCGTGAGGTTTCTCTCCATTGTGAATTCTCATGTGTCTTTAGGTGACCTGTTTGTGTAAAAGTCTTTCCACACTGTAGACATACATTAGGTTTCTCTCCAGTGTGAATTCTCATGTGAATCTTTAGGTGACCTGTCTTTGTAAAAGTCTTTCCACACTGTAGACATGCGTGAGGTTTCTCTCCAGTGTGAATTCTCATGTGAATCTTTAGGTGACCTGTTTGTGTAAAAGTCTTTCCACACTGTAGACATACATGAGGTTTCTCTCCAGTGTGAATTCTCATGTGTGTCTTAAGGCTACCCAAGACTGTAAAAGTCTTTCCACACTGTAGACATACATGAGGTTTCTCTCCATTGTGAATTCTCATGTGAATCTTTAGGTGACCTGTTTGTGTAAAACTCTTTCCACACTGTAGACATGAGTGAGGTTTCTCTCCAGTGTGAATTCTCATGTGTGTCTTAAGGCTACTCGTATCTGTAAAAGTCTTTCCACACAGTAGACATACATGAGGTTTCTCTCCAGTGTGAATTCTCATGTGTGTCTCAAGGTTACCTGTTTGTGTAAAACTCTTTCCACACTGTAGACATGTGTGAGGTTTCTCTCCAGTGTGAATTCTCATGTGTGTCTTAAGGCTACCCAAGACTGCAAATGTCTTTCCACACTGTAGACATGCGTGAGGTTTCTCTCCATTGTGAATTCTCATGTGAATCTTTAGGTGACCTGTTTGTGTAAAACTCTTTCCACACTGTAGACATGCATGAGGTTTCTCTCCAGTGTGAATTCTCATGTGTGTCTTAAGGTTACTCGTAGCTGTAAATCTCTTTCCACACTGTAGACATGCGTGAGGTTTCTCTCCAGTGTGAATTCTCTTGTGCTGTTTTTCACTACTTTTGTCTCCTGTTCTCAGAGCTTCTTCCAGTGCACTGAAACTTTTGTGCACGTTGATGTTTCTGATCAGCATCTTTTACTTCATCTTGACTGTCCTTATTCACTTCCATCATATCTGAAGTGAACAAAACTATTTGTTAAACACAGTTTTACAATTGTACAAAACAACAGTAGAAGACGAGATCTTAGTTTCATTTTCAGGGAACACAGTCATTCAGTGCACTGAGTATTGCTGTGGATAAAAGTGTTTGCCATATAAGATGAACACATCCTAAGATAATATTTTAACTTTACTCTGTTTAAATTACAACATAAAATGAGCTTAGACTGTACATTATTGACATTTGTATTTGATTGACAAAATGTATTCATTGTGCAACCCAGAGAGCAAAGGTATGTTTATTATAATCATTTTTGTTACTGAATTATGTGTTTTATAATTAAAATCATTACTGCCATGATATCTCAGTGGTTTGGATTGAATGAATCAAGTATAAATCAAGAATCAATGCAAAACATCTTCAGGTACAAAATAAAGTCATCAGATGTGAAATAACACTACATAGTCTTCACTGTATAAATTGAATATAGATCAATCCTTATTAGAGTCACACCAGTCAAGAGCATTGAGTGACGATTTTTCTTGTTTCTTGTCTTTTCTTGTTTTATTAACAATAATAACAGACTGTGATTTATAAAGCTGCTGTCACTTTAAGCTCAGTACAGCAGAAACGATCCCCCCCAAAATTTAGTCGAATGACAACTAAAAACCAACAGACTGCGTCTTATGTAGTCGAGTAAAAGAACAAATGCATGTTTTCTTTTCAATAAGATGATAAAAAATCATCACACTGATGAAAATGTGAAAAAAAGGGTCAAAATGCTGTGCTCTACAAACTCCATTGTCAGAAATAAAGATTTAAAAACAGAAACCAACCTCTGTGTTCTTTAGTCGTCTGAGTTTCTGTTGTGTGTAGTTCTGGATCTCTCGTGTTCTCAAGCTTCTCTTCCACAAACTCCAACAACTTTGTGAAGATTTCAGTTCTTACACCTGAAGTGATTCTTCTGCTTGTTGCTTTCTGGTATTTATCGGTGGTTTGATGTAGGAGGAGCTTTACTGAAGGTGTCAATCACTGTTGGTGTGAACTGGAGGTGTTGGAGAGACATTGTCAATAACTCAACTCAGCTTCACTTATATAACATCACTAAAAACAACAATTGTTGACCACGATGCTGTCCACTATATCAAATACCAACATTTATCTCCATGTGTAACATAAATGACAAAAACATCTCGGCCACATCACAAATCAACTACAGAAACCAAAGCAAAGTGAGAGCAGTTGTCATAAAAACATCTAACAATGTTCAATTTCTTTGGTCTTATTTATAATGGATAAATATTCAACTGCTTATTATTTATTATTATTATAAATATCAATGATTGAAGCAGTTTGATTATCGATACACTATCATGAAAAAATATTGCGCTGTAGTCTATCGATATTTTTGAACAACCGACAGAAATTGACTGCAAATCGAATTTCTAAATAAAAAAACGAATAAATTGAAAAGAATGAGAGTTAAATCATTCAATAACTTCTGAAGGACTTTGATTTGACCGGTTACAACAAGACCCTCAGGTTATAAAACTGTCTGGTGTTTTAAATCACAGAAGTTTTGAGCTTTTAAAATCGATATCAAATTCTGCCTATTTAAAACACAAACATCTGTTTTGTGAGGACATTTCCATGAGAGTTTAAGATATCAGCATAATGAAGGAGGTGAAAATGGGAACTATGGGTGTAGAATAATGACAGCTGTTAACACTGATGTGTCTGTTATACTGAAACAAAAAGAAAACGTTCATGATCATCAGCAGAAGACCGGCAGCTCTATTAACACCAATGGATGTGTTTTCACTGTTAGGCTAATGTCACTAATGAAACAAACCTTTCAGGACAAACATACAAATCAGGATTTTGAGTCTCAGTATATATGAACTAAACATGTTTTATATCTTCCTCACTGTGCTCCTGTGTTTTGTGTTCATCTCTTGTGCTAAGACTCAACTCTGAATACATCAGACCAAATCCCTCTGAATTCATCTGATCCAACAGAAAAGGTGCATCATGTCAAGACCACATTATATATTATACTGAAGGAAACTAGGCTTTATATTTAACTGTAGGCAATTATTAAGGCTCGTTACGTTATAATGTTGATTTTAGGTTGTAATAATGACACTTTTCCGCATGTTCACAAGACCGTCAAGAATCCTTGAAATGAAACTTAACGAGAGAATCCGCCGGTCGTTCATTCTCTCTGAACGGATTTGAAACGATACAGCGGCGTCTTATAATAAATTCGTTCCCTGAACTTCTCCGCGATTAGTTGAGTTTTAAACGTCTGAAATGTCACATTGTTCGTCAACAGACTCATTGAAACCGGTCACAGCAAACAGCGCATACAGGCGCGCAGACAGCACTATAGTGACGGGGAGACAAGACCCCTCAGACTCATAGTGACCCGATCTGCCCCTCACTGTCCCAACGAAAGACGACAAACATCAAACATCTGTAAAACTGAGGATTCATGAGGATGTCCGCTATGTACATTAGCCTGAGTAGTGACGGACAGGCCCGCAGCTGCTTCAGTTTTTTCCCGTCACTGCTTCACAATCGTGTCGGTCATCGACGTTCAGTCTCTGTGTGCTGCAGCCGCTGCGACTCCTGGCTCCGCCCCCGGGGTACTACGAGGAGCTGTTAGCTGCCTCAATTGTGCCTGTAGCGGTAACCATAGTGATCAAATACCGTTGTCCAGGTCCGTAGCCAGCCAGTTGAAAGGGGAGGTTATTTTTTTTCAAAAAGTGGACCTTTTTGCAGTTTTTCTCCTCCTTTTGTATTTAATTATGAGGTTCAAATACTTAATTTTGGTGACCTTTTATGCACTAATTTCTGCTGGATTAGCTTGTCTGCTGGTATCTTAACCAGCACGCTTTTGGATGCAACTAAAATATTTATTGCATTGTTGTCAAATTGCTTCCTCGTGTAACACTTTTGTCAGTCCATACACAGTTCATAAGTTTAAAGACCAAACTAACAACAGAAGAGATTTAATTTACTTTACTGAAATATTAATAATAATTCTTCTCATCATAATTTCTTGACTCTCTGCTATGTTTTATTATTATAATTACGCTAGGTTATTATATTGTAGACCAGGGGTACCCAACCTTTTTTCTGCAAGGGCCACATAAATCTCCCTGTCTTTAATGGGGGGCCGGGTCGGTTTGTAACAGAAAATTACATGGGCCGGAAGTACTACTTGAATTATTGTGGAGATTTAATTATGATTTGAAATGTATTTATTATGCCTCCTAATGGTATAATAGTTTATTAATAGTTAATAGTTTAGTGCTACTCAAATTCAAAACATTTTCTTATGCATATTAATTAACCTTTCTCTTTTAGTCTCTATGAAATTTTCAGATCGTTCGCGTGTAAGTGCTATCGCAATGGTACGTTATGAATTTAACAAATTATTAGGCTATGTGAGTAACTTAGAGAAATTTGGGTCTGAAAGCCAATATTCTGACGCTCGCTCACGGCCCTACTAGAGCAAGCGTCCTGATTGGTTAACGCTGCGCGAATTTTCGCCAAAGTTCAGATTTCTCAACTCAGCGTCATTCGCTCGAATCGCGCCGTAAGTAGGTCATCACATCTTTGCATTGACTTAACATGTAAATCACTCACGCTTAACGCTTCATTCGCGTTTGGTGTGAACACACTATAAGGCATTGTTCATAGGGCCGGTCCAAATCTGTGGGTTGGGCCACATTCATATATATATATATATATATATACAACCCCTCCCCCCGCATCATTCAGAGGCGATGCTTCTTCACGTTGCTTTGAAAAGTGTATTGCGAGAACTCTCTCTCTCTGCGCACGCACACACAAGTGTCCTGCAATAATAATCATATTAATTTGAAACAGCAACCCAGAAATTTGTCACAAGCATTGATTAAAACAATGATGACAATAATCACATAAAAAAAACGACTTCTGAAATTCTGGACCTTTGGCAGTGAGGGGGGGTTCGTTCGAACCCCCCGAACCCCCCCTGCCTACGGGCTTGTTGTCTGTGACTGAACTGGTGATATTTGTCGACTGATGATATTACAATAACTTTTCTTGAGGTTTTTCACCAAACAGTTTTTTGTGCAGCTTTTTTTATTTTTTTTATTAACAACAAGAGTAAATCTTTACATACATTCGTGCATACAATGAAATACAACATACATACATACATACATATATTGAACAAGAACTGTACATTAGGGTGTTAATGTTAATTTACATGAAAATATTAAAGAATTTACAAATTTTCAATGTTTTAATTGCTTTTTGCTTCATAGAAAACCGGAGTGAATCTATATAAAGTTCAGTTTCTTTCTTGAATGAAGTAAAACAGGGTTTTTTACAGGAAAATTTACACTTGTGAATATAAAATTTTGCCACTAAAAGAATAAAATTAATTATATAAACCTGACTGTGCTTGATTCTACTGTTCTCCCAAAGACCAAATAAAATATGTTTCCAAAACAACATAAATTGGTCATCAATGTTTCTTGTGATAAGATCACATACATTTTGCCAAAATGGTCTTACAAATGGGCAGTGCCAGAATAAGTGAACCACAGTTTCAGGGCAACTGTCACAAAAGGTGCAATTAACATCAATATCACTTTTAAACTTTATAAAGTAATGTTTTACAGGGTATATTCTATGTATTAATTTGAATGACACCTCCTTAACTTTGTTTGTAATCAAATACCACACAATATCCTCCGTAAAACGGGTATGAAGTTCCAGATTGAGTAAGGATTTCTGACCATCTGACGAAGCCAATTAACTTTAAACGTATTATTTAACATTTCAAAATCTAAAACATTTAGGCCGCCATTTTCATATGAATTCATTATAATTGTTTTCTTTATGTAATGTATTTTATTTTTCCATACAAAGTCAAACAGTATTTTATCTATTTCTTTGCATATTTTTTTATTAAGATGCAAGCATTGCTGCATAAGTCAGTCTCGAAATTCCCTCTGCCTTGGTAAGCAAGACTCCGCCCCTTAAAGAAAGATCTCTCATAAGACAGTGATTAAATTTCCTTTTAGTTTTTTCAACAATAGGATTACAATTTAATAAACATCTTCTGTGCTGATCTTTAATAATGCTTATTCCCAAATACTGAACCTCAGTTTTTAAGGCAATACCATCATACGATGCTTCAGAGCATTCCTTGATGGCCATAAGATCACATTTAGCCAAATTTAAGTATACACCAGATGCCCTTGAAAATTCGCAGATTAATTCAGTAGCCACTGAGATCTGGTCTTAGTTTTGAATGAAGAGCGTTTTGTCATCAGCTTATTGCGTAATTTTGATCTCTCTATCAAAGATTGTGATGCCTTTCATTGGACTTTATTTAATTTGAGATGAGAGAAGCTGACTCACCAATAGAAAGAGGTATGGAGAGACAGGACACCCTTGCCTAATTCCTCTAGTAATATCGAATCTAGGGGAAGTACCATTTAATAGTTTAATAGAACAGTTGCCTTTTTTATAAAGGGTTTTAATTGCTGCAGAAAAAAAAAAACCAAAATCAAATTTCTTAAGCGTGTCAAAGATGAACTGATGCTCTACCGAGTCGAATGCTTTATAAAAATCTAAGAATAATATAAACCCATTATCATTAATCAATTCTGAATAGTCCAGGACATCCAACACTAGTCTTATATTATTGGTTATATGTCGATTTTTCATGAATCCTGATTGCGATTCATCAATAACGGAATCCAAAACTTTTTTCAATCTTCTAGCTAAAATTAGGGCCAGCAATTTATAATCATTGTTTAATAAACAGATAGGGCGCCAATTGTCAATATATAGCTTGTCTTTTTTTGGTTTGGGGAGCAATGTAATTAAACCTTGTGTTAGAGTTGGAGGAAGAAACTGTCTCTCAATGCTTTCAGCAAATACTTCTACAAGAAAAGGAGCCAACCAAATCTTTGTAAAATAATTTATATAATTCAGATGTCAAACCATCAGTACCTGGTGATTTGGAATTTTTCAGATGATTAATTGCTTCAGACAATTCAGATATTGTAATAGGTTTATCACAAGAGTCCTTTTAATATTTATCAATGGGTTTAATCTGCAAAAAGTTCAAAAAGGCATCAGCATTCACTTGAGAGTAATTAGAGGTATAAAAGTTCTTATAAAACTCACTACAGTACTGAGATATTACTGTAGGATCATCGGTTGTAACTCCATTAATGTTTAATTTATTAATGATGTTATTAACAAAATTCCGCCTTTCTAAATTGAAAAAATAATGTGAGTTTTGTTCCCCTTCCTCAAGCCACTTTCTTCTAGAACGAATAAAGGCACCTTCTACTTTTTTCTTATACATGTCATCTAATTTACTTGTTAAGTCGACCATTTCTAATTTTTCGTCCTCTAGAAGAGAATCTGGATGTTTCTGAGACAAAATTGTTATTCTCGTTATTATTTTAGTTTCTTCAGATCTTTACTTTTGGCCATTAATGAAGCAAATTTTCTCATATATTTGCCAATTTCAAATTTTAGAAGTTCCCAATTCGTACTGAAGGCATTTTCCATTTTAGCTTTAATCCAATGACTGGAAATCAAGTCCTTAACTTTCTTTTGGGCCTCCTTATGCAGCAGAAGAGAATTATTGAGTTTCCAATATGAAGACTTTACATTAGGTGTTTTATGAAGCAGCTTCACATTAATATAAATAGCTCTGTGATCTGTTAAAGGAGTAGGTAAAATATCTACATCGATCCCATCTTTGTCAAGACTTTCAGAAACTAACCAATAGTCTATTCTGGACCGATTTGAACCTGATTTGTTACTCCATGTAAAGACTATATCATTAGGGCATTTAGATCTCCAAACATCTATTAGATTAAATGTATCCATGAAGTTTTTGAGATTAGTATTTGTAGATTTTGGACGTCCTGATGGCCATTTATCAACAGCATAATCCTGCACAATATTGAAATCCCCTCCCATTATAATATAAGCATTTGGATATTTGTCTAACCAGCTTTTAAATGTATTCTCTATGAACCCTAAAAGATTGTCATTTTCTGACTTCCTATTGTACCCATAAATATTTGCTGTAATAATATACACATCATTACAATTAAGTAACAAACAAACAAAGTGACCTTCTGAATCACAAAACGAATGCACAACTTCCCCATTAAATCTATTCTTAAGTGTTATTACCCCTGCTGAATGTTCAGAACCATGGGAAAACCATATTGAAGACCCCCATTGACTATTCCAAAATTTAACATCATCATTAACCGAATGAGCTTCTTGTATATAACAGAAATCAGCTCTGTATTGTCTAGCAAATAGAAATAATGCTTTTCTTTTAATATTATTATGCAACCCCCTAGCGTTGAAAGATATAAGAGATAAATCCAACAGGTTTAACAGAACAGTTGAAAACACAAAATATAATAAAGGTAAACTTTAGAAGAATATAAGGAAATGAAAATCAAGATCAGCACCTATTAAAACAATTAAACTAGGATACTTGACCTTTAGCCTTCCATTAGGAAATGTCTTTACTTTTGAATTGAAAGCATAACACATAACCTAATCAACAACACAGGAATATTTTTTGCTTGCCACTTTTCTGAATCTCAGAACAACAAACCTTGCGTCTTAGATGGATTGTAGTACAACGTTTGATTATTGCTCATGTTATTTCCACACCATCAACAAAACCTCGACCTCCAACGAAGTATGCCGATTTGCCCTCCTCTCTTGCCTTTTTAATCATTGGCCACAGTTTCTGCCTTGATTCCCTATCCTCCTTCGTTAAGTCTTCAGTGAAGTGCAAACCATGATTCCGAAGGAATGGGTTGTTTTTTGCAGCTTTCCACACTGCTTCCCTGTATCTCCTCACAATGAAGCGAATGATGACAGCTCGTGGCCTCGGCTCGTTCGGACGCTTGGAACCCAGGCGGTGCGCGATATCTATCGCCGCTGGCAGCTGATCTCTAACTTGTGGTAACACTTCTTGACAGATGCGAATCACTTCCTCGCGAATGTTTTCCTTCACTGCTTCTGGGATGCCGTGTAATTTTATGTTCCATCACCTGCCGTAACGCTCCAGATCGGTCACACGACTCATGTAAGTCAGGGTAGAATGTTCATTCTTCTCCACACGTCTTTCAATACAACACATCTTTTCTTTTAAATCCTTGATTTCTGTGCGTGTAGCTTTGACCATCTCTTCTAGAGCATCACTTCTGGTGTTAATGAGATTAGCAAGTTTAGCAACGATATCGTCAGACTTCAAGTCGACCGTACATGTTTGTGAGAACGGCTTTTTGGCTAATGGAGGTTTACTGGGTGTTATGGGAAGTGGAGGAAATTATTCTTTGTTGTTCAGGTTGTTAATTATTCCTCCATCTTCGTAATCGTGATCAGCGATAACCTCCATGCCATCAATGTTTGCTGCTTTGTTAACAGCATTTGGACGTTTCCGTGCAGATTTGGGCATTTATAATATTAAGCAAAAAAGATGATCGCTTTTTCTCAACTCAAAATAACTTTCCAAAATCGAGTCTATCCTTCTTTACTAAAGTTGGTGCTGAGAGCTCGAAAACTCACACCGCCATCTTGGCCCCTCTGACTCGAGTACATCTGTGAGCGTATAATCATTAAAGTAAACGTCACATCCGTTTGTGGAGGTCTTGTGTAGAGAGAGAGCATCTGCAGTTTTAAGGAGACAATCATGATGCATTCAATTTTGAAATTGAGGTCTGTTGGCACTTTTATAGTCTGAGAAGGCTCTGATCTTTCCCTGTCCTTAGTGTTGTGGTATGGCAGACAAAGTCTTTTCCATCACTTGACAATTCTGCACTCATGGACCTAACTCTCTTCTTGTTGGACTTATGTGGGGGGGTGAAGCTGACTCGGGCTTCTCTGTAAACCTCTTGTTCTTCTGCTGTTACTTAAAAAGGAACATCAATTAACCGACAAATGGTTTTAAATAGTCTTTTGTCTTGAAGTATACATTTTATTATTATACTCATTTTAATATTATATTCATATATTATTTATTATCTTTAGACAGTGTATAAACCCTGTGACACTGCACATATAATCTGTTAACAACAGATCAGTGAATGGTTTTTGGTTCTTTTACACTTTTTTCAATTAGAGTGTAATTGTTTTAATTTGTGCACTGTTAGACCTTTCAAGGCATTTCTACAGTCAAATACTGGCAACACTGTTGCCAGCTACTTACTGTAACTGAGACTTTGCGGTGACTAACTGGCCACAATTTTGTTAGTATTGCTAAACTGTACTGTAACTGATACTGTAAATCAAGAATAACAGCTAATTACTGGCAGGAGTAGTGATAGTTATTTACTGTAATGCAACACTGTCACAGTAGAATACTACATATATGTAGCCAGTCCCCACTAAAATATTAACTTACAATATTACACAAATACATAAAAAATAGGCTATTCTTCAAATGCATGCTGATACAAGATCATTGATAACGCTGATGGATTCTCATGAAAGATGGCATTTTGCGTGATGCATGTAAACAGAAATGTTAGGGTTTCTATAACTGGCACATAATGACAAAAGTGATCTTTACCAGCTGTGTCACTGTCAAGTTATCAGGGTTTGTTTGCATCAATGTCTGCACAAACTTGAAAAAGGCTCCAATCAACTTTAAGAGGGTGCATGGAATAACTCAAAGCATCGATTTCTTCATCATCAAATCAATTTATTATATGTTTCAATGAATATCTCAGATGATTAGCTTAATAACCTACACAGAAAACATAAATATATGAGTCACTGCACACAGTATTAAAATATATTTTAAGTACTGTTGAACATTTTAGGCAATGTTCTGCACGTTCAAAATTGGAGAGGAGGCCAGTTAAGAAAACGTTGAAGTTTATTGATCAGAGGAATAAAACAAAATACATCAGCTGTGTACACCAGCTGATGGGTGGATTCTCAGACTCCAAACGTCTCACCAAGAAATCGACCACGAGGAACAGTTTCACAGATATTTATACAGTATTTTTCGTCGAATCCCTTCTCCATGGTGGGGTCCAATCAGATCGTCTCCCCTTTGTCTGCTCTCCAGCCAATCAGCTCACTGCCTTGTTTTTCAAATCCTCATCTGTAACAGATTATACAGGGGGCCCAACATGCTCTGTGCGTAACCTGATTTTAACACACATACATAGTATTTCCTATGGAAGAATACACTCAATATCAGCCCTTGGTTCTTGGTTAACACAACTCACACACTTGGTTATATTTTCAACATATTATGCACAGTTGGTTAATAATAATGGAATCCTAAAGCATATTGAATGTAAAGGCACGTTTAATACCACAATAAGATCCTTCAGTGTACACATTTCTTCCCCAAAAAGAAGTTGTGTGGTTGTTGTTACACACACACACATAAGCAGAACATCCTACCCCCACTCACTGACCACATTCCGATCTCTGGCAACATCTAGCAACTGTAGAACTCTCAGAAAATACATCTGATTTAAACAACATCAATCATCCATTTTTATATCGATCCATATATGGATCTAAATTCCACAATCCCTCTCTTGACCATTAAAAAATGGTCATGAAACATCACAATCATCATTCTCATCCTCATCTAGGAAATGATCGCCAGACAATAGAGGCATGGTATATTTGGGAGGGGTTAGGTCTGTCTTTTCTATCTGTTCCTTGCATGTGCACCCCATTATAAGAAAAAAAACTCCCCTGTATAATTGGCTGATCCCGTTCTGGTGGATATTGAAAAGGTGAGTGGATTTTGGCTTGCACTGTAATCTCTCTGCATTTTGAAATCAAATTTTGCTGAGGTACGGGTCCAAAGGCTGGGTTCTTTCGGGGTCCAACCACCGGTATATGCTATCACCTTATTCCACGATGGACACCATTCACCCCTATAGGTTTGCCTAGACTGGTACGCCTTACAAACACTGTCCATATTCCCGTCCGTACATACATATACCTCGTACCCCCTCCATGAGCTATTTTTTCCCCCACAATTTATGACAGCGCATAGGTCGAGCGCATAGGTCGAACGTAAATGATGTGGTCTTACCCCAAACATAATTAATTACAAGTTGTTCACACGGTAACCTCGTATCGGCTATGGCTCTTTTGTAACTCGGTTTCGATATGTTGTTGTTGCTTTCCTGACCCTCAGTTATGCTAAAAATTATTCCTACTATAACCCCTGAAATTATTAATAGGATCCCTGACAGCTTACAGTTTTCCCACAGCTTCATCTCGTTACCCTCTCTTGGACTTTAAATGGTTAAACACACTCTTGGAAAAATTTAAATGGTTAAACACACAGTAGACTTAATGGAAATATGAAATTAAGTAAAAATATATGGTTAAAATCCCACAAAATAGAAATGTAAGGAATAAATGGTTATACGTCAATGAATATGACAATATAAAATCACAATAGCAATATAAAAATATGAAAAATATGGAAAATATGTAATATGAAAACTGTGAATATAAAAATATGAAAAATAGTAAATATGGAAAATCCTGATATGAAAATGTTGATAACCCTTGATTATAATGAGTAAATGGTTATCACTATCTGTACTCCTGTGAACACCTATCTCAATATACTCTTGACTCTTTGAAAATCAAACCACAGTCCACTAGATTGTTTATGCCACTGTTGATGCCTGTGTCCCACTTTCTGCTCCAGAGATATCCTCCCCCTCTTGGACCTGAACCCTCAGGTCCACAGCAGTCTCCGACAGTGACCTGTTTGGTGGATCACAATTAACACAAGAAGACAAGTGATACCAGGTGTCACCCCTGCCAGAAAGACGGACACAATGTGATGTCCTCGCCATCACTTTCAGAAGCTCCGTCCAGCGTGGCTCATTCCACTTCCTTCGAAACTTTTTAAGGCGCACCCACTGTGAACAGGACTCGACAGGTTCTCCAACAATGTCAGAGGGAGTCTGCTGAGAGAAATGTTGAATCATAGCAGTCAGTTTGTCAAAATACACACAATGTGAAAGTGGTACACAGGTGTCCAGCTTCAGCGGCGTCGACGGTCCTGGAAAAGATCTACCTGTAAGCAATTCAAAATGAGTTAAACCTGTTATTCTATTTACAGATAAGCTGATAAACATTAGTGCGAAAGTGAGAGCTGATGGCCAATTAAGTTTTGTCTGTGCACAGATTTTAGCCAATTTTAGTTTTAAATTAAGGTTCATCTGCTTTCGCTGCCAGATCTTCAGCATCGTTACCTTCCATCTTAGAGTGGCCAGTGCATTTAATTACCGCCACCTCCCTAGGGATCATCAGAGCCTCTAAAAGTCTCTGTCTGCATGCGCATGCTTAATTGGTCGACCAGACGATGTGATAAAGCCACATCGTCGCCTTAAGGGCATTTCAATATTTACAGCTGTGATAACATACTCAGAGTCAGTATAGATGTTCACACAGTGTTCACCAGCATGTCGCAAGGCTTTGATCACTGCTACCATTTCTGCCCTCTGTGCTGACTGCTTCCCATCTAACCTTGCTGCATCCCTCGTAATCATCTCATGTCCTTCCTGCTCTACCACTGCATAAGCCACTTTCAAACTACCATCTTCTGCTCTCAAGCAACAACCGTCTGAATAATTTAATGAGTGCTTTGACAATTTTTTAATTTGGGCAGTTCAAGTTAGCTGCATGGGCCAAATGGGACTCAAGGTCTATAAACGTGCGTTCTTTTTTAAATGTTCAATTTAACACTACCTTGAGATTCTTCATGCCATGTGGCTTGATGAGGTGTCGCAATGGGGTTGTAAAAGCTACATATTTTGGATTTAATGTCTACTGTATCCTGTCAGGCCCAAAAATGGCAACATTTCTTACACCGTGGTTGGTTTTTGGATGACTCAGAATACCCTGCCTTTGTGTTACAGTAAGCGTCAAGCCCTGTGAGGTGATCATGCAACCTGGAAATATAACATTAGGTCTGCATATCTGCAGCTTATAAAAATCCTTGGGTTAGTCTGTTGTAATAATATTGACACCCCCGGTATGTGAATGCCACACAGGGTTTACATTCTTCAATGGATATACAGGAAAAAGCGCTTGCCAAATCAATACATGTGAACCATTTGTTAAGTGGAGTGACCATTCATTATATAGTTTGGCGCTACACTATGGTCTAATACTACCCAACATATGTCTACGTCCCTCTCTTCCCCACATGAGGTGTGTTACCTGAAAGGTAACAATTTGCTTTGGTCCCATCTGATAATGTGACTATTACCCCTTCTGCTGAACACAATATACAAACTCAAATATAATTTAATCAGTAAATGTTTCACTAATAAAGGGATTTGGGCGTTACAGGAATACAGGAATTAATGCGACAGACACTGACCTGAAACTTTCACTTGTAATGGTTTTAGTCATAGGCCATCTTTAATCACACCTTTCTCTGTGTGCCCTTTCAACATTGCTCCGCCCCATTCACCGGGCCCGATGTTAGGGTGCATCGCCGCCTGTAGGTTGGAGAATGACGAGAGATGTTGCCCCGGGTTATTTTGGGGTGTGTGGTCCCCTGCCACGACCACTGGACCTACCTCTTTGGGGACCCCATCCCCCCGCAGGTAGGGCTGGGCGATATGGCTTAAAAAAATCTCCGATTTTTTCACAACAAACCCGATTTTCGATTTTAATCGATTTATTTTTTCTATTTAAAAACAAACTACAACTGACAAAGAAATTGCTCAAAACAAATGTACTCTTTATTTTGTTCTGATTTTCCTTTATGCAGTTTAATCTAAATTTCCCATTGAGGCATAAGTGTAACAGGAAACAAGCCTTAAAAAATGCTTATAAACGAGATGGCAGGCCCTGCCATTGTAAACAGTGAAAATGTAGCTTATCAGTTTTCTAATAACCTCAAACTTACAGTGACACAATGCACCTTCAAAATAACAATGCACCTTCAAAATTAATTGTGTCCCTTTTTGGTCAAATAAATGTGGCAAAAATGACTAAATTAGATTGTACAAAAATACATACAGCAGTGGTATTCATAAAGTGCAAACAAAACTTTAAACAGTTTTCCTGAATCCCTGAAATTGTAAACAAAATGAAACATCTACATCCATTACTTTAGTTTCAACATTCTTCATTTACACATTTTTAGCCAGGAAGACAAGCCTGTCTACTACCTCTGGCTTGAGGCATGCCCGGTTACATGTAACAATGCCCTCTCCCACACTGAAAAGCTGATGGGGCACTTGTAGCAGGGACAGACAAGTGTTTTTTGCCCAGATTACTTAGCCTTGGGAAGTTTGGTTCGTGGCGCTTCCACCACTGAAGTGGATCAGTGTCTGGGTGTGCCGCTACCCTCTCAACAAAATCCATGTCGCAATTAGACGAGAGCCGCTTGCCAGAAGCCCCTCCCATGACGCGTATTTCACTCACGAATGGCGCGAATTACACGCGCAAATGGCGCGAATTACACGTGTGAATGAAGCGAGTAAAATCAAAATGTTCAAGCGTCCAACTACTCGCGAATAGCGCGTTTTATTCGCGCAACTCGCGTTTGGTGTGAACACTCGGGAGCGTCGGTCGTAGAAGTTAAAGAGAAAACCGATTTTCATTAAAAAAAAAAATCGCCCTAAACTTCAAATTCGAGTTAATCGATAAAATAGATTTATCGCCCAGCCCTACCCGCAGGTAGTCCGTTTTGCTGACCTTGACCTTGTGCCAGTTCTGGGCAATCTCTTGCCCAGTGTCCATATCTGCCACACGCATAACACTGATCCCTGCTCCGCCCGTCTCCCTATCTTTCCCCGTTTTATCCCCATGATTGGTTAAGGTTTGTGTATGGTTATAGTGCTTATGGGTACCCCTCATAGGGATGAGCACCATAGGGTGGGCCTGTATGTGAGGGTGGCTGCTGGGACATTTGTTTCACCTTCTGTCTTGCCAGGATAACAAAGTCTGTAATAACAAAAATTGATTTTGACATTCACTTTTTCCAATACAAAATTATCAGCCTTGGGGTCAATTTTATTCCACCTAAAGAATTTCAGGGAAATCACCCAGGAAAAAATAATAATAATTGACAATTAAACTGAGAACTTTGAGTTGCATGACCTATAACACATGATGAATGAGCAAACTATAATAAAATATAATACAATTAATCGTTGCAGAAGTCAAAGTGTTTGTTTAAGAAAACTCTTTCTCTCTCTGTATACTGTATATATGCTCTCAGAACACCCATTCTACCTCTTCATCCAGCCACTGGCTTTATACATTAAACATACACCTAACTCTCATTGGTTTCCCATTAACACATACACAAATGCCTAAATGTTGCTGTTTTCTGTCTTTCGCTCCCTTTCTGGCACTCTCTCACTCTGTCTCACACACACACACAAACACACACACCCCTCCAATACACTGTCTCAAGCACAGCCACACACTCATTTTGTCATGCGCAATCTTCACATAATGCTCCATTTAGCCTTTTTCCTCCATTTCCCTGATTTTTGGTGTTATCTTAATTAATACCTTCTCCGATTCCTTCCATACATTTCTGACTCCATTGTATAATTACCGGGGAACACCCAAAAATCACACACTTCTTCTCAAATTCAGACATTTTACACTATAATATTACAGTATACAATACACACTTAGTACACAATTTATTACCTTTTTCTATACTTTTAAAAGTTATATTCAGTACACAATATACTATTAATATACACAGTTTAATCAGCTTTTAGCGTGTCTGAGGCCTGGTTACCTCAAAGCGTTTTAAAGGCTTTTTATAGCTTTTAGTGTGTCTGAGGCCTGGTTACCCCAAAGCGTTTTAAAGGCTTTTTTTATAGCTTTTAGCGTGTCTGAGGCCTGGTTACCCCAAAGCGTTTTAAAGGCTTTTTTTATAGCTTTTAGCGTGTCTGAGGCCTGGTTACCCCAAAGCGTTTTAAAGGCTTTTTTTTATAGCTTTTAGCGTGTCTGAGGCCTGGTTACCTCAAAGCGTTTTAAAGGCTTTTTTTATAGCTTTTAGCGTGTCTGAGGCCTGGTTACCCCAAAGCGTTTTAAAGGCTTTTTTTATAGCTTTTAGCGTGTCTGAGGCCTGGTTACCCCAAAGCGTTTTAAAGGCTTTTTTTATAGCTTTTAGCGTGTCTGAGGCCTGGTTACCCCAAAGCGTTTTAAAGGCTTTTTTTATAGCTTTTAGCGTGTCTGAGGCCTGGTTACCCCAAAGCGTTTTAAAGGCTTTTTTTATAGCTTTTAGCGTGTCTGAGGCCTGGTTACCCCAAAGCGTTTTAAAGGCTTTTTTTTATAGCTTTTAGCGTGTCTGAGGCCTGGTTACCTCAAAGCGTTTTAAAGGCTTTTTTTATAGCTTTTAGCGTGTCTGAGGCCTGGTTACCTCAAAGCGTTTCAAAGGCTTTTTTTATAGCTTTTAGCGTGTCTGAGGCCTGGTTACCCCAAAGCGTTTTAAAGGCTTTTTTTATAGCTTTTAGCGTGTCTGAGGCCTGGTTACCTCAAAGCGTTTTAAAGGCTTTTTTTATAGCTTTTAGCGTGTCTGAGGCCTGGTTACCCCAAAGTGTTTTAAAGGCTTTTTTTATAGCTTTTAGCGTGTCTGAGGCCTGGTTACCCCAAAGCGTTTTAAAGGCTTTTTATAGCTTTTAGCGTGTCTGAGGCCTGGTTACCCCAAAGCGTTTTAAAGGCTTTTTTTATAGCTTTTAGCGTGTCTGAGGCCTGGTTACCCCAAAGCGTTTTAAAGGCTTTTTTTATAGCTTTTAGCGTGTCTGAGGCCTGGTTACCCCAAAGCGTTTTAAAGGCTTTTTATAGCTTTTAGCGTGTCTGAGGCCTGGTTACCCCAAAGCGTTTTAAAGGCTTTTTATAGCTTTTAGCGTGTGTGAGGCCTGGTTACCCCAAAGCGTTTTAAAGGCTATACCAACAATAGTTTCTGATCAACAAATATCAATGATTTTTAATTTTTAGTCAATGGAACGGATATACTTCAAACTCAACACATAAATTTGGAATATCCAATCTGCAGAAGTTCGTTTAAACAGGTCTCTGCTCACCTTTGGTTTTTTTTCTGTCGACAGTGTGTTGAATTAAAAGTTGTCTCGTCCCGATGTTCGGTCAATCCCCGAGTTTTACAATTGTCTTTAGATGCCTCTTTCTCCAAGCGCGTCCGGGGTCACCATCTGTTGAACATTTTAGGCAATGTTCTGCGCGTTCAAAATTGGAGAGGAGGCCAGTTAAGAAAACGTTGAAGTTTATTGATCAGAGGAATAAAACAAAATACATCAGCTGTGTACACCAGCTGATGGGTGGATTCTCAGACTCCAAACGTCTCACCAAGAAATCGACCACGAGGAACAGTTTCACAGATATTTATACAGTATTTTTCGTCGAATCCCTTCTCCATGGTGGGGTCCAATCAGATCGTCTCCCCTTTGTCTGCTCTCCAGCCAATCAGCTCACTGCCTTGTTTTTCAAATCCTCATCTGTAACAGATTATACAGGGGGCCCAACATGCTCTGTGCGTAACCTGATTTTAACACACATACATAGTATTTCCTATGGAAGAATACACTCAATATCAGCCCTTGGTTCTTGGTTAACACAACTCACACACTTGGTTATATTTTCAACATATTATGCACAGTTGGTTAACAATAATGGAATCCTAAAGCATATTGAATGTAAAGGCACGTTTAATACCACAATAAGATCCTTCAGTGTACACATTTCTTCCCCAAAAAGAAGTTGTGTGGTTGTTGTTACACACACACACATAAGCAGAACATCCTACCCCCACTCACTGACCACATTCCGATCTCTGGCAACATCTAGCAACTGTAGAACTCTCAGCTTCAAGCAGGAAAATACATCTGATTTAAACAACATCAATCATCCATTTTTATATCGATCCATATATGGATCTAAATTCCACAGTACAAACAACATTGTTAAAATATTTGCAGTTTATGTAGCAACTTAACTGCAATGTAAAATCAAGTACACTTCATAGCACATGTGCTAGGTGCTAAAACTACTAGCATAAAACACCTCTCAAGCATACAGTACACAATGAGTATTTGTCCTATCAGTAGCATCTCTAAGTTTATGAACACATTGTGGCTTTTCCCAGCAGTTTTGGTCAAACTCAATTGACCCAATGCTGATTTCCAATCTTTCTCCTTGGGTAGGAGAAGCACATTCACTGCTCACAACGATCTTTCAGCATGCATAACCGGGGTCAGTTGTGGCCTAATGGTTAGAGCGTTGGGCTTGTGATCAGAAGGTTGCCGGTTCTAATCTCAGTGCCAGCAGGTCATGACTGAAGGGCCCTTGAGCAAGGCACCTTACCCCTGATTGCTCTGCAGTAATGTGTCACTGTATAAAAACTACTTGTAAGTCGCTTTGGATAAAAGCGTCTGCCAAATGAATAAATGTGAAATGTGATGCTGGCAATCACACACACCTGGTACTTTGTGCCATGTGCAGTTCCAATGCCCAATCAGCTTCCTTGGTTGTTCCATGTAGGCTTCACTCATTTTGATCTCAAATCTTTTTAATTTAACAATGATGAGTATATATATTTTCCTCTTTTTCTTCCATTTAACTTTACCTTAACAGTCACTGCCCAGATATATCGGTTTTGGGGGAACAAAGTTGAAGTTCTTTTTGAAGTAGCTTTTTCTGGTTTTGTCAGACCTTAACTCACCTTCATTGTACAAAGTTAACAGATCTTGTGCAAGTAATTCATCAATAATTTTGTCAATCTCACATGATGGTATATCTAATGATGACAGCTATTCTTTAAGTCTACCTAGCATGGCCTGCATTCCTTCATCATGTACTGCTTGAAATTCCTCCATAATAGACTGAATTGTACTGGCAGGCAACTAAATTTTTGCCCCCATCTTCAAGTAAAACAGCCAGATTATGTAAAAATGGCTCTTCATGTAATGCATCTAAATCTCTTTCAAGTGACGATGGTGATTGTACCTCAACATTAAGCGACTGATCTGCAGTATTAACTTGTCTGTCTGTTGCTGCGGTATCACACTGTTTGAGGAGATAAAACTGCTGCTTTGGACCTGACTGCTTATGCTTTCGTGATAAATGAGTGGCGAAAGATGTTCTCACTCTGAAATATTTCAAACAACCTTCAACGGGGCAACCAACTTTTCTACCATCTCTAATATGAATCCGCAGTTGTATGCACAGCTCTGAAAAATTACTAGCCACAAATTCACACCCTGGAAGCTAACAGTGGAATACAGCCTGTGGATGCCTATGTGTGTCCTGTGTTTGTGACTGCTTGTGGTTTCTGTGCATGTGTGACCTTAATGAGGAGAATTTCTTAAAAATACAAGGGCACTGAAACTCAAACTGAAAATTCGCATTGTGTTGGTGTTTTTTTAACATGTATTTGAAAAAGGCCAGTTGGCGTGAAGGCAATTCGCACAATTCACATCTGTACATTGTGGGTAATGTGACTACACAATAAAAAATAAACAGGAAAAATAAAGAAACAAGCGGTGGGGTGATAAAAAATTATTTTCAACATTAAAGGCTACTGAAAGTTGCAAGATGCTAAAAGCTAGCTAACAGGTAGCTTATGGAATCAAAAGATACAGAGCACATAATAAGAAAGGATTAACTTATCTACATTTGCAGTATATTTAACAAAAACCTTCTAAATATTTGAAATGTTTACTCACTCATTGTTGGGGATTCCATTTTAAGTTTCAAACCATGACAATCCAGTCAATAAGATAATTAACACCGCACAAGCAAAGGAACATAAACTCAATGATCACACACACCTGGCTGCCCTTAAAGGGGCAACACCTTTGCGTAAAGAATTAAGCAGTCAGTGCACATATGTGTGTGTTACTGCATAAATCTTTGTTTTCTGCAATTAGTGATAGTTTAGTAAAAAAGGCAGTATTTTACAGCTGAATATTACAGCTGTTCTCTGTAATGTGTTAATATAGTCATTAACTGTATTATATGATCTGAGCTACAGAAATGAACCTCATGTTTCAGTTAAATACTGTTTTACAATGTTACTGCTAAATACTGACTATTTTAAAGTTATTTCCCTGTAATTTACAGCGAGTTTTAACAGTGTGTATCAGTTTATTGGAATTATAGACTGAGTTGAAGATGAAGGCACTACTAAAATATTAACCACAAATGTTTTTTCTGTTTAGTAATTGCTGTCTGATGGCTGAAAAAAAAGAAAGTTGCAAAAAGCAGAAAGTTAATAGAATGCAATATAGATGTCATTTACCAAAAGAATGTTTGCAGCAGCAGCACAACTATTATTTATTTTCAGTTAAATTGATTTTAATATATAAAGTTGTATTTATTGTAATGTATATTTAGGTTTACATTTATGTTCAACGGACAAAATTGTGCTTAATAAATGCTCAAACCTTTATGTTAATTATAGACCCTTTTTTCTATCGATTTGATTGGTTAACTTTGGATACATATTTAATTTTAAATACGATTCGAGAGATGGTTAAATGATGTCGAGTTTAGAAATGACATGCATCCACTTGACATTTTAGCATGCAAATTAAGGGGAAAACTAAGATATCTAAAAGAAAAGGGATGCGATGTGTTATGCAATAATGTCTCAAAAGTCTAATGGGGGAAAGAAAATAATGGACTGTGATTCATTACAAAAGTCTGCATCGAATATTTTTACAAGCACCGGATCAGGACTTTGTATTGACAGATTCTAAATATATACAATATTGACTTGATTGCGGATAAAAAATAACTAAATAAGCAAGTAATGCAAATAATGCAGTTTAATCATTTGATTATATTTTACACTTAATTTTACTTGATAAAATAATTTAAGTTAAAATAGCAGCCAGACTGCAAATTCTTCTGAACTTTGTTGGGTACACAGGGCAGAGGGTGATCATCTACATTGGAAAAGAAAACCACCATTATTTATACATATCACTATCACTAACAATTATACATATACACAGACAGTTGTATTCAAGCTTCTTTTTTTCTCATTATTATTTGACTTAAAAATGACTTCTCATTATTATTATTTGCTATAAACATTATGAAAAAGCTTTTTAAAACCTTGTCACTTACCTGTGGGCAAATCTGTTGAGAGAGACCATTGTAAAATCACTGACAAGAAGGTAATCTGCAATCATTTATATTTAATATTATTTTTGAAACAGATTCAACAACAACCGTCTTCCACAAATAAGATAACGTGTTCAACAAACATTCAACAGCATATGAAACTAAATTGCTGTTACAGAGGGAAATGGCAAACCCACAAAGAGGTACACAACTCTGCAATATTTGCAAAACCCCTGTTTGAAATCTGATTCGTACAAAGTTATTTATACAACATAATATTCTTGGGGCCATCACATTTTATGAGAATTAAAAAAAATAGCTAGTGCTGGATGGTTACTTAGAGAACAAATGCTGGTAAGTAATTGTAACCATTTGGTAGTCCGGGTAGCTCTTCTTCTTTGGTGTCCTCTTTTCAGGAACCGTTATAGGCTCTCCCTCTGGGCAGCTCACTTCGTCAGCAGTGGTCAAATCCTATTTTTCACATTCCTGCCTGTTATCTGAAAGCCAGTGTTATGCACAGGTATCATGTTACTTATATTAACTTATTAAATGTAATATTACTTGTCATGTGATATAATAATTTATAGAAGAATAAATTAGGGTTTATAGAAATGATAACTACAATTCTGATTCCAATTTTCCCGCCCTAATGTAAAGAGTAAAAAATTACATACCTGACCGAATTTTAACTTTTATAAGCAGAAATTTCATCCACACATCCTCAGGCACTCGAAAAGTTTTCATTGCTTTTTTGACTTGTTGATCAGGCCAGGACACACAACCATTCTTAACCCAACGGGATGGAATGACTTCCTCCATTTCGGCTTTGCCTTCTCTCCATACAGCTCTGGCCCACATTGTTCTTGTCTTTCAGTAAACAACAGAACCCAATTACTTAAAAGTTGTGACATTATGTGGATCAGGGGTGTCAAAATTCTGTCCTGGAGGGCCACTGTCCAGCTGTTTGCCTTAACAAACTGGTCTGAAAGTTTTAGTATGTTCACAGACCATAATCAGCTGGTTCAGGAGTGCTCAGTTGGGGCTGAAGCTAAACTCTGCAGGATAGTGGCCCTCCACGAGCAGGACTGGACACCCCTGGTGTAGGCAATTCAATAATTTACTGGTTACATAACATATTGGCAGGAAATAGTCGGATTGAGATTAAAAGGTTAGTTCACAAAAAATGTTATCATTTACTTATCTTTGAGTTGTTCCAAACCCATATTATTGTTCTGCAGAAACCTGCTTCGTTACCAACAATCTTTAAAAATTAATAAAGAATAAAGACATTATCACAAGTTTGTAACTTATAACTGTAAATGACAACTGTTTTCATTTTGGGGTGAACTATCCCTTTAAGTATTAGATACTAAATTTGTCCGATGTCCACAGTGTGTTTTTGGTGATCCAGTCACAAGTGGTCAGCCAAAACACATAAGATTCCATTAAGTATCAATGAGCAATTTTTTTATGTGCAGATGGTTCTCAAACGGAAAAGCAGAGATCTCATTCAAAGACGTTCAGAAATTCCTAACATCTTCTGCTAGGTAGACAAGAGAATGGACATTGTAGGAAGTAAAGATGTGGCTGTAGAGCTTAGAAGATGTTTTATAAAAATACATCAGTAGTTCCTCTTCATAGGCAGTATATGTATTCCTCGCTTTATCATCAGAGTCCAACAGTATAGACATGGCAACAGTAAGTGTAAGGAAGTGGTGATAGAAGCTCTGAGGCAAAACTGAACGTAGAACAACAGGTCCAGTGTAAAGTAAGAACTGACGGAATTC
Source organism: Barbatula barbatula (assembly GCF_947034865.1). Classification (NCBI taxonomy): domain Eukaryota; kingdom Metazoa; phylum Chordata; class Actinopteri; order Cypriniformes; family Nemacheilidae; genus Barbatula; species Barbatula barbatula. The sequence goes on from NC_136769.1 coordinate 4,353,961, forward strand.
AGTTGCTTTCCATCTGTCCAAAAATGCAAGAGACTGTGGCTGTCGTGCTAATTCTCTTGGCAGTTTTCCATTGAGAGACACAAGGTTGGATGATATTTCACCAATTTGTCTCTGAGAAAGTTTACATGCTCGTGGACCCTGTTTGAGAAAGTTCAGTAAGCGTCTAACCACCCCTAGGCATACCAGGTGCATATAGTCCAACGCAAATGAATGTACACATGACAAGCGTGCATCAACAAGGGGTGAGTGTCCACTTTTGTGAGAAGAGTAAGAGAGCCTGTTGAAATCCTCATTTGTTCTTAACGCAGTGGTCTCTTGTGAATGGTAATTGAACACAACCCTGTGGTCTACATATTGTCCTTTAATAGTGCAATGCTCGCAACTATTGTATCAGGGGCGTTTCCTCCGAGGAGGCAAGGGAGGCGGTGCCTCCCCTCCCCCTCGAAAATAATCGAATGAGAATATTTTTAACAGTTTAGAAATAGAATAGGACAGCGGATATAACGTAGTGAGCTAAATATGAGATAAATCAGCGTGTATAACAGTGTGAAACAGCGACCCCGCTCGAAAGTATTCCAAAGGGAGGTAGCGTTTCTCTTGCCTCCTCTAAGCTCATTGACTTTACATATACCCGCTAAAGCGTGCTGTGAGTTTGAGTGGGGGTAATTGAAAAGAATGGAGAAAAGCCACGTGAGAGGAGGCAATGCCTCCAACGGGCTATGATTGGATTAACTCATCAGCGAGATCCCGCCTTCCTGCTCGTCTTCGTCATTCATTTTAAACTGCGGGCGCTAAATTAGATTGAACGTTAATTAAATTGTTTTATTAGTTGTATTAATCGGAGTTTAGGATTCGTGTCGGAGATGGCGGAGGCAGAGGAGTTATCGATTGTTGACAGAATATTACGTGGTTCAGATTTGTTAAAAAACGTTTGCTTGTGATCAGGCTTGCTCAGGATAAGAGCAAGTTTAAAGTAAGTCACATCTATTTGATTTGATCTCTTAAATGCTTTGAGTATTTCTGGGACTGCCAATAATTAAATTGATGGTATTGGTAATGATCAGGGCCAGACGGAATGTGCGTCCGCGGACCGCGGGTACCCGCGGATATTTCCGCGGAAGAGTTCGCATCAAGTACTCTGCTGTTTAGTGTTTCAATCTGATGATTTTATGGCGTGATCGATTCCAAAGACACCCACAGTCTACTTCTCAAGCGAATCTTATAGATCGTGATCGTTTCTAAAATAGGCTACAGAACAAGCGAATTTTACCTCACGCAAAGCAAAAGTAAAAACCACTAATGAAGCAACCTGTCTATATAAATGTCCACATGATATGGTTGTCGTGTTCGTATTGCATCACATGTTTTTGTTGATAAAAGCAAGCTTATCCTACACATAAAACTTGGGTTTAAGAAGCGCTGCGTAATCAGACGCAGCAAACTCACACACAATAATGCAATGAGCGAATAAGTTTGTTAAAGCGTTTATGTTTTTTTCCACATAAATTCCTTTCTTCTTCATCTCATGTGCTGAACAGTATCACTGAAAGATCCATTGAAGTAGTCAAAAACACGACGGAGATCGTCATAGTTTAAAGCTGTGAACAGCGTTTACATGTATGATCATCATTATAAAAAATGTCATTCTGCATGTTAAAAGTTTAATATAAATAAACAAGTAGGTCTATATTCAATAATGGTGTTTATAAAACATGTTGATAACGTTTTTATTTAGGTTTAATTGCAATTTTGACAGCTGATTTGTAAATGCTTTTATTTTGTAAAGTTTAAAGGCCCATTCTCTCAAATCTTTTATCAAATTTATTTTAAAACCTTTTTTCAACTTATAACATATTTCAAACAATATAAAAACTATTCCGCAGAATGCCGCAGATTAAGAAAAAAATTCTGCGCAGAATTAACAAAAAAAGTCTTCAGATTCCGTCTGGCCCTGTAATGATGTAATTCTTATATAGGAAATATAGTACTAGAGGAAGATGAAGGTGGTGTTGATGTACCTTTTCCCAAAGCAGGGAAAATATAAAACTACAAAAATCAGAAGTACATACTGTAATGAACTTGTAGTAATTAAAAGGAATTTTTCACACATAAACACTGAAATGACTCTGGTTTTCTGACAAACGCACTTGTTAATAGTGCAGAGATGAACAAAAATTACAAGGGGTAGAAATCTGCCTCCTCATTTTTTAAATCCACCGCACACCACTGTATTGTATGCATTGTGCCCCTTAATGCATTTAAAAAAAGCTCTTGCAAGAGCATCACAAATGAAAGCATTTACTTTAGCCTTCAAGGTTTCATCTTTGAAAGAAATTCCATCCTGTTGAAGCCTAGTCAGCTCTTCAAGGAAGTCTGCCAGGAAATCTCTCACAGAATTTGGTTTTTCATAGCTTCAAAATATGGCTACATAAAAGTCTGGAACCTTTTAACACTACAAAGAATTGGCCAAATCTGGACATTTGATGACTTAAACAATGGCAAGCCATCGATGTTGAAATTAAGGAGTACATCATTTTCTTTGGAGAACTCATCTGAATACTGGGAAAATATTTTCAAAATTCCTCAAGACCAAAATATAGATATTGACCCCGACATAATTATTGTACTTCAACTTGGTGTGGAGTTTCCAACAATGTTCTCGCATCTTTAGGCAGCCGATGACCATATTTTCTTAACACGGAGAACAAATGCCCATGTTGCTTTATTCTTCACAGCCCATTTCACCAAATCGCTCCGCAAATCACTTAATTAATCTAAAGAGGTGCATGTTTCAACGTCATCACTTTCACTGGTATACTGTAGGGCAGGCCATCCTTATACACAATATCATTGATGTCCCATCAATCCCCAGCAGCAAATAAATGATCTTCCTCTGACTCACTGCTAGACAGTGTCATTGCATGCAATTGAGCATTTTGCCGCCTCCATTTTTTATGGTACGCCATCAATTAAAAAAAAGTTTTATTATAAAATACCAATCAATTTAGAGAAATTCCTATAATAGATTTTAATTTATTTAACATCTCCCTAACGTTAATAACCCGATAAGATGAGACACAGCACACTTGATTGTCCACACGTTTGTAAAATCTACCAACCCTTACGTAGAAAGGCATAATGAACGTTGTAGGCTACGTACAAAACGTGATAGTTTTTAAAGTAAACATCATCTCTGAATTAGAGACTAAAACATAAGGGCTACATACAGATAATAAACACAGTAAAAACTAAAAAACAAAGGTTTTAACCCAATTCTCCATAGGACTTTAGTTCTATTGGGTTACAAAAGACCAGGATGGCGGCGCGTGAACATCGCGAGGCTCAGCGTCTCTCCAGTTTTAGCATTTATATAGTGTATTTCTTGCTCATCTCGGGTCTGTTGGTTCAGAACAGTTGTGCATTTACATCGTACACCCTGCAGGAGCTTTTGGATATCAGTTTACGCAAGTCCGGAAGTTTTATCAGCAACATTCAACTCGTCCCTGAGATCATCAGAACACCCAATGCTACCCACGCCACACGGCCGGGCGGAAGTGCTCGCCGGCGGTGTCGAGATCGTAAAACAAAGGCGGGGGAAGCGCAGAGGGCTAAGAGCTAGGCTAAAGCTAACACCACACCGGCTCTCTTTACCCAGCATTTTCCTTGCTAATGTTCGATCATTAGTGAACAAAATGGATGAGATTCGACTCCGCATCATCAACAGCAAAATACTTTTGAACTGCAATGTCATAATCTTCACGGAAACATGGCTACACAGCGGCTTATGCCGCCACCCCCTCCCCCACCTGGGTCAATCTGATCACCTTTCTTTGTTCCTCACCCCCAAGTACATTAATCTCATTAATCGTGTGAAGCCATCAGTGAAGACCATCAAGGTGTGGCCTGCGGGGGCAGACTTTACACTCCAGCAAAGGTTTCTACACACAGACTGGAGTGGCTCTCACACGGACATCATAAGCTACACCACCTCTGTATTGGACTACATAAATTCCACCATTGATAGTGTCACAACCCAGAAACAGATCACCACGTACCCTAATCAGAAGCCATGGATGAACAAGAAAGTGCGCCTCCTGTTGAAAGCACGTAACACTGCCTTCCGATCGGATGATGCACAGGCCTATAGTACTTCTAGGGCAAATCTGAAGAGGGGCATCAAAAAGGCCAAGCACTGCTATAAACTGAAGCTAGAGGAGCATTTTTCCAATTCCGACCCTCGACGCATGTGGCAGGGCATCCAGGCCATCAGTGACTACAAACCCAAACACTCCACCCCAATAGCCACAGATGCCGTCTTCCTGAACAAGTTAAATGACTTTTATGCTCGCTTTGAGAGAGACAACAAGGAAACAGCTACCAAGCTCACACCCTCTGCTGACCACCCAATCATCACATTTAACTCCACTGATGTTCACAAGGCACTAAGTCGGATCAACGCGCGCAAGGCTGCCGGCCCAGACGGCATCCCTGGCTGCGTACTCCGGGCATGTTCAAAGCAGCTCGCTGGGGTCTTCACGGACATCTTCAACCTGTCCCTCGCCCAAGCAGTGGTTCCAGCATGTTTTAAATCCACCTCCATTGTGCCCATTCCAAAAAATTCTAACCCGACGTGCCTGAACTACTACCGCCCTGTAGCACTCACACCCATTGTTATGAAGTGCTTTGAGCGGCTGGTCCTGGCACACCTAAAGGACTGTCTTCCAGCCACACTGGACCCATACCAATTTGCCTATCGCAACAATAGGAGTACTGATGATGCAGTGTCCATGGCGCTGCACTCCGTGCTCACACATCTGGACAACAAGGACACTTATGCACGTATGTTGTTCGTAGACTTCAGTTCTGCTTTCAATACCGTCATCCTTTCCAAGCTAATCGTCAAACTTGGAAACCTAGGCATTAAGAACCCTACCTGCAACTGGATTATGGACTTCCTGACGAACAGGCCTCAGCTTGTTAGGTTAGGCCCCATCTGCTCCACCACCACCACCCTCAACACTGGTGTACCACAGGGCTGCGTACTGAGCCCCTTTCTCTACTCCCTTTTCACACTCGACTGCAGGCCTGTGAACGGATCTAACTCCTTCATCAAGTTTGCAGACGATACAACAGTGATTGGTCTCATCAGCAACAACGATGAGACTGCATACAGGGAAGAGGTCCGGCACCTGGCCACATGGTGCTCAGACAACAACCTGCTCCTTAACACCTCCAAGACAGAGGAGATCATCGTGGACTTAAGCAAGGCGAAAGGAGGCACACACGACCCCATCCACATTAGTGAGATGGCTGTTGAACGTGTTTCCAGTTTTAAGTTCCTGGGGACTCACATTTCGGAGGATCTGTCCTGGACCACCAACACCTCATGCCTGGTCAAGAAGGCTCACCAGCGTCTCTTCTTTCTGAGGACACTGAAGAAGAACCAACTGTCTTCAACTATCCTGGTGAACTTCTATCGCTGCACGATAGAGAGCATCCTGACCAACTGTGTCACAAGGCACTGCAGCGGGTGGTGAAAACAGCCCAGCACATCACAGGGACTACACTTTCTGCCATTGAGGACATCCAGAAGAAACGCTGTCTGCATCGAGCTCGCAGCATTCTCAAGGACTCCTCTCACCCTGCTCATAGACTGTTTACTCTCCTGCCTTCCAGTAGGCGCCTCCGGTGCCTCCGGACAAGAACCAGCAGACTAAGAAACAGCTTTTTTCCCAGAGCTGTTTCATTATTGAACTCTGCCCCCCACTGATTCCACTACCTCTCATACCTTTAACTCCAATGCTGCTACAATATTGTTTACATTGTTTACACTGCACTACAGAGCTGCATGCATGACTGAACTGTACACACCAGTACTTTATGTTATCTGCTCTACCGGACAGTTTACACACACACAGCATCATTTGCACTCTATACTGCTCACTTGCACACCAGGAATATTTAACTGAATGCTCATTTGCACTAATGGACCACTTATACTGCATTGTAACTCTATTAACTACTCATCTATTGCACTGTAACTTCAATAACTGTATTAACTAATCTACAGCACGGTAACTCTATTAACTGCATTTACTCATCTATTGCACTGTAACTTCAATAACTGCATTAACTAATCTACTGCTCTGTAACATTATTAACTGCATTAACTCATCTTCTGGACTGCAACCTATTAACTGCATTAACTCACCTATTGCACTGCAACTTTAATAGCCAATGTCAATAATTTATGCATACCTAAGTCACTTGCAGTATTTTAGTCTAAATTATTATCTGTTCATATCCACCTGCACATTAATGTTCATAGTATATAGCCATCTGCATATATTGTTCATAGTATATACCTACTGCCATATTTTCATAGAACATACCTACTGCAAAATATTTTTATAGTCCATGCCCACTGTATTATATTTCTTATTGTATTCTGTATTTATTTTAACTGTATATCCTGCACTTGCTAATGGCACTTCTGGTTAGACCTGAACTACATTTCGTTACACTGTACTTGTATATGTGTAATGACAATAAAGTTGAATCTAATCTAATCTAATCTAATCTAATCTAAACATTGAGAATTAAAGTTCTTAGTCCTCACTCTGGCTTGATGTGCCGCATATAACGTCTGAATCCAAGATACAAAAACTGGACCAAAGCTGAATTTGCTTAGAGTTTTAAATAGGTGTTTATACTCAATTCGGTCAAAAGCTTTATGCGCGTCTAGTGAAATTACTAATTCTGGCGAGTGAGTTGAATGTTTAGAATATATTATGTTAAAGAGGCGATGTAAATTGTGAAAAGACTGCCTGCCCTTTACAAAACCTGTCTGACCAGGATGCACAATTTTTGGTACTATAGGTTCCAATCTTAAGGAAGAATCTGTGTAAGTATTTTATAATCACATGTGAGTAGGCCGATCGGGCAATAGGACTCGCATTTAGTGGGGTCATTGTCTTTTTGGGAAGCACAGATATTGTGGCTTGGGTCATAGATGTAGGTAGCTTCTCTTGTTTGAGTGATCCATTGTAAACGAGGCACAGTAAAGGTATCAACTTGGAGGCAAAAGCCTTATAGAACTCAATTGGATACCCATCTGGGCCTGGTGCCTTTCTATTTTTCATTGACCTAATTGCTGTCATTTCGAAATATTTTTCGATGTACTTTAAAAAAATTTGATTGGACTACTGAATAGCAAATGATTTTGTTATATTTAGTTCGATATTTTCTAGACAGATATATTACAGAAGAGAATTCTCTAAGGATTCATCAATGCGCATGCGCGTGACTCCCACCATTTGAGGGATCATTTCTGAGGGAGCGGATATCATCCACACAAGCAGGTATGTTAAGTTAATTGTCTTCTAAATGTTTTATAGTATATATATATTATGATTTCTCGATCATATATGTTTAGCGAATGTTAGGGCCCATGTCGCTGTATTTTAGAACTGTTTCAATAGCTTAATATATTTACATCAAGACAGATGTCTTCAGGTTGTCGTGTATTTCTAGACAGGTTGTCTTTTTCATGTAAGTATTCGACAATGTTTTTCACAAGCATTTCTTTATTTTCACTGGTACAACTGAATGAACAACAGCATGAGCAACAGTAACGTTATATATTTTGCGTCACATTTGTATTTTTTAATACGAAAATTGACGATAGACTAACTTTTATGTGTGACATTTTATCTTCCGCGTCCTCTCGCTCCTTATTACCGGTACTTGGGTGTGCTAGGCTAGTTGATGCTGTTTTTTTTCTTATCTAAAGTTCTGGAAAAAGTAGTCTCAACTCAAATATGTTCCTTACTCCAAAGGAATGAGATTAATGAAGATTTCCAGTCTGGATTTAGAGCACATCACAGTACAGAGACTGCTCTGATTAGAGTCACAAATGATCTGCTTATGGCGTCCGACCGAGGTTGTATCCGCTTATTGGTGCTACTAGATCTTAGTGCTGCATTCGACACCATTGACCACAGCATGCTCCTACATAGACTTGAAAATGATGTCGGTATTAAGGAAATAGCTCTGAAATGGCTTAGAACTTATTTATGCGACCGTTTCCAATATGTAAAAATAAACAATGAGGTATCACGCAAATCGCAAGTCCAGTACGGTGTACCACAGGGCTCAGTATTAGGGCCTATGCTCTTCGCATTATACATGCTACCTCTAGGAGATATAATAAAGCGACACGGAGTAAGCTTTCACTGCTATGCTGATGATACGCAACTTTATATTTCCTCGAAGCCTCATGAAACACAGCAATTCCATCGAATAGTGGAGTGCATAGTCGATATAAAAAAGTGGATGAGTAGCAATTTTTTATTACTGAACTCGGACAAAACTGAAGTGTTACTTATCGGACCGAAAACCGCCCTACGTAACAACCAAGAATACTGCTTATCATTGATGGATGTTCCATAAAACCCTCATCTTCAGCTAAGAATCTTGGCTTTATATTCGATAGTACTCTGTCATTTGAGAACCAGGTCGCCAACACCTGTAAAATTGCGTTTTTTCATCTTAAAAATATATCTAAATTACGTCATATGCTGTCATCATCAGATGCGGAGAAGCTTATACATGCCTTTATGACATCAAGACTAGATTACTGTAATGCACTATTAGGTGGTTGCCCTGCAGGCCTATTACAAAAACTCCAACTGGTCCAAAATGCGGCAGCTCGAGTTCTTACACGTACAAAAAAGTATGATCACAAGCCCGTAGGCAGGGGGGGTTCGAACGAACCCCCCCCTCAATGCCAAAGGTCCAGAATTTCAGTCGGGTTTTTTCATTTGATTATTGTCATCATTGTTTTAATCAATGCATGTGACCAATTTCTTGGTTGCTGTTTCAAATTAATATGATTATTATTGCAGGACGCGTGTGTGTGCGTGCGCAGACAGAGAGAGTTCTCGCAATACACTTTTCAAAGCAACGTGAAGAAGCATCGCCTCTGAATGATGCAGGGGGAGGGGTTATATATATATATATGAATGTGGCCCGCCCACAGATTTGGACCGGCCCTCTGAACGATGCCTTATAGTGTGTTCACACCAAACGCAAATGAAGCGTTAAGTGCGAGTGATTTACATGTTAAGTAAATGCAAAGATGCGATGACCTACTTGCAGCGCGATTCGCGCAAATTAGTGAAAAATCTGAACTTTGGCGAAAATTCGCGCAGCGTTAAACAATGGGGAGCTTGCTCTAGTAGGGCCGTGAGCGAGCGTCCGAATATTGGCTTTCAGACCCAAATTTAGTTTGTTTAAGTTAAGTTACTCACATTGCCTAATAATTTTTTTAATTCATAACGTACCATTGCGATAGAACTGACGCGCGAACCATCAGAAAATTTCAAAGAGACGACAAAATGGCCAAGCGGTTGGGAAAGAGAAAGGTTAAATAATATGCATAAGAAAATGTTTTGAATTTGAGTAGCACTAAACTATTAACTATTAATAAACTATTATACCATTAGGAGGCATCAAAAATACATTTCAAATCATAATTAAATCTCCACAATAATTCAAGTAGTACCTCCGGCCTGTGTAGTTTTCTGTTACAAACCGACCCAGCCCCCCATTAAAGACAGGGAGAATTATGTGGCCCTTGCAGAAAAAAGTTTGGGGACCCCTGGTCTACCATATAATAGCCATATAAACGTAGCGTAATTATAATAATAAAACATAGCAAAGAGGCATTGACAGAGAGTAAAGAAATGATGATTAGAAGAAATATTATTAATATTTCAGTTAAAGTTCATTAAATCTATTCTGTTGTTAGTGTGGCTTTAAACTTATGAACTGTGTATGGACTGACAAAAGTGTTACATGAGGAAGCAATTTGACAACAATGCAATAAATATTTTAGGTGCATCAAAAAGCGTGCTGGTTAAGATACCAGCAGACAAGCTGATCCAGCACAAATGAGTGCATAAAAGGTCACCAAAATTAAGTATTTGAACCTCATAATTAATACAAAAGGAGGAGAAAAACTGTAAAAAGGTCCACTTTTTGAAAATAAGAACCTCCCCTTTCAACTGGCTGGCTACGGACCTGGATCATATTAGCCCGGTTCTGTCAACCTTGCACTGGTTACCTATAAAGCATCGCATAAACTTTAAAATCTTGCTTATTACCTATAAAGCCTTGCATGGTTTAGCTCCTCACTACTTGAGAGAACTTCTTACGTATTATAGTCCATCACGTGCACTACGCTCTCAGGCGTCAGGTCAGTTGGTAATACCTAGAATTTCAAAATCAAGTGCAGGCGGCAGATCCTTTTCTTATCTAGCGCTTAAACTTTGGAACAGTCTTCCCTGCACTGTCCGGGAGGCAGACACACTCTGTCAGTTTAAATCTAGACTAAAGACGCATCTTTTTAATCTTGCATACACTACATTATCATAATATATGTATTTTAAAGATCTAGGCTGCACTAGTTAGATCAACCGGAACCAGGGACACTTCCAATAACAACTGATGCATTTGTTACATCAAAGAGTGCAGAACAGTACTCTACTCTCAGCCAGTCTTGTCTCATTGTTCCAAGGTTACTGGAGCGGGCAGGATGCAGTCCAAGGTTACCGGAGCGGGCAGGACGCAATCCATTCCCAGACCTGACTAATGCTGGACGAAGGAAGTGATGTCCCTACAAAACTTCAGCCACTATTAGATTATTAATGATAATTTTAAATCTAATTTTTTATTTTGCCTTGTTGTGCAAGCACTGTTGAGCTTGTGCAGAGGCTGCAGTTTTTGCCAGAGGGGAACTGGAATCCCCTGGCTAGGCCTGGTTTCCCTCCGAGGTTTTTTTTCTCCTCCAATGGAGTTTTGGGTTCCTCGCCACCGTTTGCATACTGTTTTGCACTGTTTTGCCTGGCCGGGGTGGCTGCTAGAATTTGGTAGTCTTATTTAATTAACACTGCATATAGAAATTTATTGTGTGTCTGATATTTGACCTGTGTCTTGAATTGCATAACCTTTTATGTTTTACTTATAGTCCTTTTTTCTTGTACAGCTGCTTTGTAACAATGAAAATTGTTAAAAAAAACGCTATATAAATAAAGCTGACTTGACTTGACTTGACTTGACTTGTTTAACCGATTAATGTTAATTCGGTGTGGCTTGCGCAATAACCCGCGTGTAGGGATATTCTGACATGTTTCTGAACTTGCCTGCGCTGCTTAACTGTTTCCGCTCGCATTTTAAACAAGGTTACGGCCTCCACAGCGTCTGATCGATCATCCAGTAATACATTTGATCAGGTAAGGAGCATTAAAGTAAGCAAATAAGTTATGAGAGGCTCTGTTGTATGGTGAATAAATCATGTTTGAAGCGCTTTTCCTGCTTCGCGTTGTGCCCGCAACTCCTTCTTTGCTTTCACAGTTAGTAAAATACCTAATGGCGATCCTTCCGCTGGAATAAATAGTCCCTGGCCGACCGCAGCCATTGGTACACAATGAAAATCGTTGGTTGCAGAGGTTTAGCTGCCCTGTGAATAAAACTAAGCTACTGACAACGCCATTTAAAATGCTGGAAGTAAACATTTTAAAATAGAAAGTGCAGATGTAATGACTTCAAGTAATTCGATAATTTGTTTCATGTCTTTGTTTGTTGTAGATAATTTGCAGTTATATAATGTTAAGGATAAATATAGAAAGTCTCAGAAAGGATGTGTACTGTTGGGGGCGCTGTGAGAAGAAGAGACTAGTGAGTAAGAGAGGAAAAGAAGAAGCGCGGTCAACGCATGTGAATGTTGATGTTAAAACTTTCCGCCCCAGAATCGGTTACAGAAACAAAAGAGAAAACAACCGGGGCAAATAAAACTACAGAAAACAAAACGCTGTCGTTATTATTGTCCGAGGGGGCAACATAAAATTGGTGTTTCCGCCCGGTCTGTGACGGATTTCGGGAGGAAAAAAACGACCCGCGAGTGCGAGCTGAAAAACGAGCCGCGAATCACGGAGAGTGGACTTTGAAACGGCGGAAAAACAACTGAAAACGTGAGTACATCTGTCCATTGAGGGGCTATAATGTCGTCTGTGTGGGAAGCTACGTTGGATGAAATAGAGAGTAATTTACTCGAGTTATCTGCTTCGCAACTGAAAGAATTGTGTGAAATGCTAATGCTAAAGGTGGAGGAGGGTGAGACACGCACGCCTCGCGCGCTGAGAAGACGCATTCTGCAGTATTTAGAGGGAGATGATGTTGTTTCACTTGAAGATGAAGGACTAGCTATATTATTATGTACAAAGGAAAAAATTGACAGTTTGAGGAAGGTTGACGAAGAGAAAACCGAGAGATCATCCAGTGCAGAGGATGAAGCAACCATCGAGGGAAAGCGAAAAGATGACCTAGAGCACCACACTGTGGACGTTAGTGGAATTACATCAGAAAAGCCCGTGATAATCACTGCAACAGAATCAGTACGTGCCAGAACAAACCGGACAATGCCAAATTCATCAGTTTCAGGAGAAAATGTCACACTGGTGCATCCAGTGTATAAAAAATAACTCAAAATAATTGGACAAATTGGTGAACCTGGCCAGAGAGATAAATTAAACTTTACCAGCCTGGACAGACAGATCCACAGGGCATGCAAAAGGGGCTATGATGAGGGCGAAATCGTTGAAGCAGTCATTCAAGCCATCATCCCAGGTGTCAACTTGAGAAGTTATCTGGAGAGTAGAGCAGACTTAACATTGCCTGTCCTTAAACAAATTCTCAGAGCACATTTTATTGAAAAGGATCCAACCGAATTGTATCACTCACTCACACGTGCAGTTCAAGAACCCAAAGAAACGCCTATCCAGTTCTTAGTTCGAGCCATGGATCTCAGACAGAGGGTTTTGTCAGCGTCTGAAAACGTAAAGACGGGACTAAGATATAATTATGATCTAATCCAGAATCAGTTTTTGCAGACAGTTATGACTGGCCTTCATGATGACAGCATACGCACAGATCTAAAACCATACCTGGAAAACCCACGCGTGGAAGATGAAGTGCTTTTGGAGAGAATGAACATGTCATATAGTCTGGAGCTTGAACGAAAATCAAAGTTCTCAACCACTCGACCAAAAATAGCCAAGGTAGCCGGAGTTATGGAGGAGGGAACGGCACATGCTGAACAAGATAAAGGTGTCAGCGTGAAAAAAGAAAAAGCTCCAAAGCCTAACACCCTGATGGAAAAACTGGATGCAAGAGACAAAGTGATCTGTGAAGCAATTCAGAGCCTTACATCTCAAGTAGCAAGCCTTGCTCAAACATCAAGACCTCAGACAACCAGAAACAGTAACCAGAGATTCACTCGTAATCAATTTCCACCTGTTCGAGCCACCATCAGGCGTTGTACCCAATGTGAGCAGTTCAACCCAGAGGGAAGATGTGAACACTGCTACAAGTGTGGCAGCAGCGAGCACTGGGCAGCTGGTTGTCGGAAACGAACCGGGACCAACGTGATGTCAAACAAGATTGGGATTACCTCAGACATCATTGAAAGTTCACCAAGAGCTTGCTTATTTGAAGGACCATGGGTGAACAAACAGGAGAAAACAGCCAGTTTGGTGGGATGCCGATGCACAGTGCAATGTTCTCTTGGAGGTGTTAATACATCAGTGCTTTGGGACACGGGATCACAGGTTTCAATCGTGGGCTCGGAGTGGAAGGAGAAACATCTTCCTGACGCAGTGGTGAGACCAGTGAAAGAGTTGCTTGAGGAGGGAGAACTCAACCTTACAGCGGCGAATGGGACAAGCATCCCATATGAAGGCTGGATTGAAGTGGAGTTTTTTCTGTCTGGCAATACTGACAGGGAAGGAAGGGGCACACCCCTGCTGGCACCAATCCTCATTGCATCCAATGAATTGGAGAAACCAATAATCGGCTTTAATGTGATTGAGGAATTGGTCCAAGCTAATGCAGCCCAGCAGATTCCTCTGAGTTTCCTTGTGAACACACTGAGCTCATCTTTGGAAGTTAGCCCTAGGAAAGCAAAAGCCGTTCTATCACTCCTGAAGAAACGTAAAAACAGCAGCGACTGTCATATTGCAAGACTTGGACGAAAATCCACCATCCTTCCAAGGTGTGCGAGAGTGAATGTCAGCTGTGGCAAACTGAAAAAAACAGTTACTCTTGGAACACATGTGATGCTAGAGCCCAATTCAGAAGTACCCTGGCCTGCAGGTATAAAGGTAAACAAACAGCTTATTCAGATGCCTCTGAATGATAATGACAACATTAAAGTGATGGTAGAAAATACCACAGAAGAAGATGTGACACTTACGGCCCGGACTGTCCTGGGGTGGCTGCATACGGTAGATGCAATCCATCCGCTGGAAGTGAAACCACCTCCATCTGAATCTCAACTTCAGTTATCACAATGTGTCAACGACATGCCTCCAGAGACTGGGCCCATGGTTAAGGAAGGGCAACGATGGGACCCTCCAGTGGACCTCAGTCACTTACCTGGGGAACAACAGGAACATGTGAGGCAGCTGTTGAGAGAGAACAGCGGAGTGTTTGCTAAGGATGACTGGGATACTGGCTGTATTCAGGATCTCAGAATGGACATTCGTTTGAAAGACAACACACCTGTCCAAAAGACGTACAATGCAATCCCACGACCCTTGTATCAAGAGGTGAAGACCCACATCCAGAACTTGCTGAGTCAGGGATGGATCCAAAAGTCGACATCCTCCTATTCCTCGCCGGTTGTGTGTGTGAGAAAGAGGGATGGGAGCTTGCGTCTATGTGTGGACTACCGGCTGCTCAACGAGAAAACCTACACTGACAGGCATCCCATCCCGCGAATCCAAGAAATCCTAGAAAATCTAGGGGGGAACTCCTGGTTCACTGTGTTGGACCAGGGTAAAGCCTATCATCAGGGCTTCATGAGTAAAGACAGTAGGGCATACACTGCATTCATAACACCCTGGGGACTTTATGAGTGGGTACGGATACCGTTTGGCCTCACGAATGCTCCCGCCGCCTTTCAGAGGTACATGGAAGAGTGTCTAGGAGAGTTAAGGGATGACATTTGTGTTCCCTATCTTGATGACGTGTTGGTCTTCAGCAAGGACTTCAACCAGCACCTGGAAGACTTGAAGAAAGTGCTACAGCGACAGGAGCAGTGTGGTATCAAGCTAAGGCCAAGGAAATGTGATTTTTTTTAAGCCGGAAGTCTGCTATGTAGGCCGTATCGTCTCTGAACAGGGGTACAGCATGAACCCCAAAGAAAAAGAGGCTGTGCAAGCACTTAAAGGGGAAATACCAAGCACGGTGCGTGAGGTGAGGAAGCTCATGGGTTTCCTTGGATACTACAGATCATACATTGCTGACTTTGCCAGAATAGCCAAGCCTCTATATGAACTGTTGACAAAGCCCAGCATGTGGAGGACAAAGGGCTCCGGGAAAAGAGGGAACTCTTCCACGCAAGCACCTCCTTCACAGCCGGTAGAGTGGACTGGGAGACACCAGGAAGCGCTGGAGAAACTGATTGCGGAGTTGGCAAGCCCACCCATTATGGCATACCCCGACTTTGAAAAGCCATTTGTCCTTCATGTTGATGCGTCAGAAGAAGGGCTAGGAGCCGTATTATACCACGACAGGGCGGCAAACTCAGAGTAGTGGGTTATGGGTCTCGGACTCTGACCCCAGCCGAAAGGAACTACAAGCTACATTCTGGAAAGTTGGAGTTCCTGGGACTCAAATGGGCAATCACAGAGCGTTTCCGTCACTATCTGTTTCATGCGCCACATTTCATTGTCTACAGTGATAATAACCCATTGACATATGTCATGAAAACGGCGAAGCTTAATGCAGCAGGGCAACGGTCGGTTTCCGAGCTGGCAGACTACCGTTTCACTTTAAAGTATAGGCCAGGAACAGCAAATCGAGATGCAGACTTCTTATCACGGAGACCAGTGCCCATTGAAGTCACAGTCAGAGAGTGTACTCAGGAATGTTAGCCAGAAGTACTGGGATCAATTGGGGAAGTCCTACAAGCACAACGACGTGGGGAAGTGGACTGGATATCTGCAATTACTTGCAACATAGATGTTTTACCAGAGGAGTTGAAGGGTGGATCAGAGACCTGTCGACGGTTAACGCCTCAGGATATCAGAAGTGCCCAGCTGAGTGATCCGGTCATCAGCCGAATACTTAACCTGAAACAGAAACAAATCAACCTCAAACACAAAGAAAAATTGAGGGAACCAGAAGCTGTGAGAAAATTCTTACGAGAATGGCAGTATCTGCAGATTAATGAGGAAGGTATCCTGCAAAGGAAAACAATGACCAGAACTCAGTTAGTCATACCAGAAAACTTGAAATGTGTGATATACAAGTACTTGCATGAAGACATGGCCCACCTAGGCGCCGATCGCATGGTGGCAGCAGCGCGTGAACGTTTCTTCTGGCCGAGAATGAGAGAGGAGATGGAGCATTATGTCACTAGAGTGTGTCGATGCCTACGACAAAAGAAACCTAACCGGATCACCAGAACTCCAATCCAGAGCATTGAGACAACAGCTCCATTTGAAATGATCTCGATTGATTACCTGCACCTGGAGAAAAGCAGAGGGGGCGCAGAGTATATCCTCGTGGTCATAGACAATTTTTCAAAGTTTGCTCAAGCTTACGCCACCAGAAACAAGTCTGGAAAGACAGCAGCTCGGAAGATCTTTGAAGATTTCATTATGCGCTTTGGTTATCCTGGAAAGATCCACCATGACCAGGGGAGGGAGTTTGAGAACAGCCTGTTCCAAAAGCTACAGAGTTACTGTGGGATTAGGCATTCACGTACAACTCCCTACCATCCCCAAGCTAACCCGGCAGAGCGGTTTAATAGGACATTGTTGGGGATGTTGAGGACTCTAAAGGAGACAGAGAAGTCGAATTGGGCAACCAGGCAACCTAGGAATTTATACACGTATGACGCCCTGGGTGTGCCCACGCTTCGACCAGTGAACTGGAGTGTTTGCTGTGGAAATGCTGACGTGCTACAACCCCAGCTGAGCATTGATCACCTGAATCCGTATCCTTCATACTAAGTTGAAATGGTAATGTTCAAAGTAATAATTTGGTTAGTTTGTAAGTGAGTTATAAATAGTTGAGGGTTTTGTAAGTTTACAGTGGTAATATTGCTCTACAGGAGAGTGATAGTTTGGTCAGCTTAAGGTATATTTGATAGGCTTGATGGAACACAAAGAGATAAATACATTACTTAAGTGACATTTGAAATGTGTTAGTACATTGTGGAGGTGTATGTGGTTGTGTCCTCTTGTCATTGCAGGATGTTCTGGGGGGCCCACCAGCGATCCTAAAGACAAGACACCTCTCAACATGCAACAAATCTAAAAGTTTAGATCATTGTTATTATGTCACAGTTGTTAGGAAGTGAACTATAGTGTTAAGCTGTGAGAAAGCATGTACATTACACTGTTATTGGAACTTACATTTTCAGTATTTACCCAGAGATAGTAAATTAAAAATGTTTTGTAACATTTTTTTTTTTTTTAGTGGGGGAGGGTGTAATGACCTCAAGTAATTCGATAATTTGTTTCATGTCTTTGTTTGTTGTAGATAATTTGCAGTTATATAATGTTAAGGATAAATATAGAAAGTCTCAGAAAGGATGTGTACTGTTGGGGGCGCTGTGAGAAGAAGAGACTAGTGAGTAAGAGAAGAAAAGAAGAAGCGCGGTCAACGCATGTGAATGTTGATGTTAAAACTTTCCGCCCCAGAATCGGTTACAGAAACAAAAGAGAAAACAACCGGGGCAAATAAAACTACAGAAAACAAAACGCTGTCGTTATTATTGTCCGAGGGGGCAACACAGACAGACATAGGCGGAAACTTCTAGCACATGTCACATTAACAGTCTCATCTGAAGTTCTGTAATCTGTACAGATCTGCCTCTTTACATGTTCATGTATACTCATGTATTAATTCTTGCACGGATTATCTATCATTAATATACTTTAGCTATTAAATGATCTTGAATTAGTATTTTTATATAGTGCAAAAATAACCTGCTATATTAAGTCAAATTTTCTTTGATTTGGGTTAAAAAAGTATTAAGTATATAATAAAGAGGTCAAATGTAGTTCACATGTATTCTCTTTATTTTATAGCTACGGTTTAATTGTGTGTGTATTTATTCAAGGACAATATGGTCTATACTCAATATTTTTCTAATTGCAGGAAATTGAGGGGGAGGAGTTCAAAAGGACTGAAGAGTGACCCAGAGCTGTCAGTTGTGCACATCAGATTGGAAGACTGTACTAGGTAGAATTCAGGAATCGATTTGTACACCATATTGTATATATATAAAAGCTCAGACAGTGCATTTGTGTATATATACAGTATATATAGAAATGCAGTTTGCCCTGCCATTTGCAAATTTGTGGTATTTCAGTCTCTTAAGACCCCAGTTTGTATCTCTGTTTCTTACCAATATATATTATAGAAAGAAACTATAGATTATGCAGTCATGATCATATCAATGTATATAGTATGTGTATTTCAGTCTTGACTAATGTCATAAACTGCATTATAGGCCCCAGATTATTTTCTGAAAATAAATGATCATATTTACAGGAAGTAATATTATTAATAATAGTAATAATATTAAGCAAAAAGTAATTGAATCGATAAGGAAGCTGATCGATTACATCTCTCAGATGGTGTTTGACCTAATGTGCACCTACCAGCACTGAAGCCAAATGACCTGAATCTGCACAAGTCAACAATCTTCAGTCATATTTATGACGGGACTGTTTGAAGACATCATTTGCTGATCCAAACCTGTTACACTGCGGCTCAAGTCAGAACAGATTCATGAAATGACCTTTGGGGAACTGATAGGAATGAAGGATTTCAGTGTATATAGAGTCTAAGGGATGAACCTGACAGGGTCTGTACACTTCATCAGAAAAGAGAGGAGACCCGTGATGGAGATTCAGCCTGATGATGATTTCCTAACCACTACACTTAAACCACTGGACTGAGCTTCTTAATGTTACTTTTGGAATATCGTTTTATATATTATTAAAAAAAATAAAAACATCAGACATGCTTATTCCCACATGCATTTAAGTGTTTATCTTCATGAATAATAGAGTCATCAGTGTCATATTTTACCAGCAATCAGAAATGTTAGGTCTGAAAAAATAGATAGTTTAAAATCTTCATTCTTTTAAAAACTAAATCTCTAGGTTTGGCTTTTTTTGCATGTAATCGACCTTTAAAGACTTCAAAAGTTTCTGCGTCTTGTGTGGAGAGAAACCAATAATGCACAATACATTAAAAACAATAATATAGCACAATAAAATCATATTTTCCTCACCTCTGTACTACATTTCTGTGCATACTCAGCAGATTAATGCCTTTTACATGATGTGGACTCCTGCAACTGCTGCTGAGTTTTGCGTCTTTTGACATAATAACCAGCCAATAGCAGTGTTGCTCTCCTGGATCAAAGTTCAGAGCAGGGGTCTCCAACCTTTTTGTAAGCGAGGGCTACCAAAATATCTAAAATCCTCTAGAGGGCTTCTTGTTGATAACATACATTCAAACTTTAAAAATGCGATGCCTTGTTTTTACACTCACAGAACTAAATTCAGTTTTCTTTCAGATATTAAAGCTTACAACACTTGCTAACAATAACCTTTCATGACAGTGTAGCACTTGGTTGATTGGTATAGTCACAGATTTGTCAGCTGTCTTGAGCATTATTGGTGAGCACTGTGTTTAGCGGGCACCTTACAGAAGCAATGCAGCACCAAACACACCAGGCTTGTTTGAGATGCATCTTCTCACAGACCGATCATAACTTCGAAGCACTGCCAAAGCGATCCAAAAGCACAAGGAGTCAAATGCTCTTCAAACACTCCCGCAGTTTCGATCGGTTGCGTTACTATGGATGCTCATAGGTTTTGCGAAAAATACATCAGCATCCAAACACTGCGAATCAAATGCGTTCGTGCAGCTTGCAGTAACTTACATAAAAAGGATATTATAATCAAGCTGCTATTAACTTGACATGCTGCATTTAAAAATGTCGCTCACAAGTTTCTATTCGTCTTGTTGGTCACGGTAACCCAGCCCCTGACGCAAGCGGTTCTTACTTGGCTCTTTTCTAGACCAGCAATGATCTGGTGCTACTACTCTTTCTGGTTCTGAGCTTTGTGTGTGGAAAAACAAAGAACCGATTTGAAACTAGGCTCTGGCTCAGAACCAGCACCAGCTCTGCCTTGGTGGAAAAGGGGAATCAGTGTTTCCTCAATAATGAGTTTGTGAATTTAAAATAATGCTTTAACTAATCCATTACACCTTAAAAGTGAACTATGCAAGAGTCATTCATGGTTAGGTGTAGTCCTAACCCTAAATTTAAATAATATTTTATAATATGTCCCTCTTTTGGGATTTCAGATTATAGATAAACCTGTGCTTGTGGATCTACATCAGATGACCATGGCAACCCAGGTGTGGAAATGGAGGACTGTTTTTAATCTGAAATCTGTGTAATCTATGATGGACGATTCTTCTGACACCATATGAATGCATACGGTCGTCTGGCAGAAGCTTGATCATTTAGAATATAAAGTTATTAATATGGATATTTTTCTTACAAACACATCTCTTTGCTTAAGAAGGCCTTTATTATCATAATGTAGCTATGTTTTCATGCTCTGCTTATATTTCTACTGTCCAATTAACATTAAACGTTTGTTTGCAATCACAAAAATTACTGTTCTCTTTCATTGGAGGGACCCATTACATTTTTATAGTTTTTGTTTTACTGGGAGAAACAACATTTGATGATTATTTTTCCATTGTCCAATCATTTTGTTAAAATATATTTATTTCATATTTTTGTCTTTGACTTTATGTACTTATTGGGGTTTTATCCATTGTTCTCGGTTATTTTACAGAGATAAGCTATATTTTAAAAGTACATTACTGTATAATTACACCAGGGTTCGAATTACAAAGTGGCTTTCGGGGGAGCCCTATTTTCCGATCCTCCCTGACCCTGACCGACTTTAACGCTTTTGGTGTATGTTCGGGCATTTAAAACAATAGGTTTACAGTAAACCTATTGTTTACTTAGTTAACCGTTTACTTCAAAACGCAAGCTTCAGTCAGTGTTGTCAGTGTTAGGGCAAACAGCTCTGTCCACGGTTCTGAATCAACCGCGCTTAGGCCCACATCATGCAAATTTTGATAAAAACAGAATAACTCACATAACAATTATAAAAAAATACATCGATATTAAATAGGATTAGGGCCAATCCTCACAAACGCACAGATCAAGTAAGTAATTCCACGATTCTTACCTTAAATCAGAAGTGACCACAGAGGCCTGGGGTCTTCTGTCTATGCTTTCCGTCCTGTAACCCAGGATGTTGAGGGTCGGTGACCGGCTTTAATCCAAGATGATACAAAAGGCAGAGGGTCAAATTGCTCCAAAGGGGGTCCATTCAGATCCACGAAGAGAAGCGAGGAGAGGCTTTGTTCACGCAACTTGTTGCGATACTTGCTGTCAGTAGAATTCACGGCAGAAAATCCCCTCTCACACTCAGCTGAGGACGGCAAGTAGGTCAGACTTGCTGTTTGAAGTTTGACAAGCGTTTTCCCTGGTGCTCTGTTTTGCAATTTAAAGTCCCGGAACTCCTCGACAGCCTCTCGGGCCGGTTCTCCCAGTGTTTTTGCCAATGCTCGAACTTCAGTTTCCCCATATAGGATACGGGCGCTATGTTGCTGTGGCCAAAAGCGTTTATCCAGCGGTTTCAGCATCTGGACAAGGTCCGGTTCGGGCAATCTCTTCTTTAGGCTGTTGATAATAGACTGATTGAACTGAAGACGGTTTATCTTCGGCCTGCTCTCTGAAAGCTCAACTTCTTTGAACAGGCCAGTCGATATGCGTTGTTCGGCTTTTTGTGTGGATTTTCCTCCACTTGCTTTCATGGCTGTCAAGACGTCAATGGTCTGCTGAATGTGGCAACTTGCATCAACTAAAGATGTTTGTTTGCGTTGCAGTTTTAGCGACAGATTTTGTAATTCTCGCAGGACATCCTTCATACATGCCAAATCAGCCAAAAAACCTGTGCTTGTAAGGAGTTTGTGCAGGCCCCTGAATTTCTGCCTCTCTGTGTCGCAGCGAGATGTGTCTTCCATGGCTGTTCTGAATTGGTGCGCAAGTGCAGGATAATCGTTCCATACTGCCTTCACAGTGCGAAAACTACTAGCCACCCAACGAATTGTAAAGATTTGACCTATTTTTAGGATTTGCATGTTTAAACCTGTAGCTGCCTCCTGGAGCAAACGGGCGTTTTTTGATGACTGGTTATAAAGGGTGTAAAGTTTTGAGATAAAAAACTCAAATTGGTTACATCCAGCTACTTCCTTAAGTGAGTCTTTGACAGCTAACTCAAGTCGGTGAGCTAGACAGTGTATTGAATGAACTTTGGGGAAATCTTGTTTGAGTTTAGTGACGAGTCCGCCGACTCTGCCCGTCAGTACCGCTGCTCCATCTGTTGCAATGCCGATGAGATTTTTTTCCCAGAAACTCATCATCCAGTCCCGCTTGTCTCAAGCTTTTCCTCAAACTTTTGTATATCGATTCGGCATCCGTGCCTTCTGAAAGCTCAACGATATCTAAAAAAACATTATCCACTTCCCCCGCTCCTGTCATGTCACACCGCACATAAATGATCATATAAGCCAGGCCATGAACTGTGCTCTCATCTATCGTGATACTGATTCGTGATCCCAGTTCTTTTACTTTTGAAACAAATTTAGCTCTCATTTCACTGGCGATATGTCCGATTATTTCAGCACAAGCATGGTCTGATTTGTGCACATTTCCCACGTTTGCACCATTAAGTTTTTGAAGGGACATAACAGCAGGGAGCTTCCTGTAGGCCATTTTTTCCTTGGCCACCATATAAGCAGATCTGAAAGACGTAGCTGTTTCTTGCATTAAATTAGCATTTACTTCAAGCACCTTGTTTGGGAGCACATCCCTTTCCTTCATCTCCGAAATCTCAACCGCTCTTTTGTGTGCCAAACTGTCCCGATGCTTGTAAATCTTTTTCCGCAGGTTATTCTGTGACTCGCTGCTGACCTCTCCATTCATCCATTCCTCTGACAGATGTACTCCCGTTGCTCTTTCGGCGAGCAACAGGCTTTTTGCCTCCATGCATACTGTACATCCTAACTTCTGATTTTTGGAGTAGAGCCATGTATTCCTGATTCTCCACTCACTCCATTGCTTTGTTGTCCAGTTGAAAGGTGGTGCTGTTGCATGATCGCCTGGTCTGCTGCAGGTCGCAGTGGTGGTTTCTGGCGCCAAAGTCTCGCTATCCTCGGTGCTGGTGCAGTCACTAGCAGCAACTTTTAGCAGCGGCGGCGGTAACACCGGCAAGCTAGATGTAGCTGGTGCGCTGTCATTACTCCTCTTCGTTTGTTTAGTAAAAAATCCAAATTGACTGAGGTTTGGCTGCTTTCTTTTTGACATTCTTAGTATCCACAGAGTGTTCCAAAATACGAAATTATGTTTTGAGCTTGAATTTAAGCTAACATTCAAATACTAAGTTCAATTGGTGACGTAAACGTAGTAATTTCAGTGCAGCGCCGCCACGCATGGATGGTCACAGCAGGAGACACATTTATTAGTGGAGACAGATGTTCGGAAATAGTAAGGTAATGAGCGAATAAACACACAACATTGACACATTTTTAATATCATCATTTATTTCAGGAAATAAAATCTATATGCGACACAAAAAATGGACAGTATTTTAGAGCTCCCCCTAAATGTCTCAAAGTAGGCTTTCAGGGGAGCCCAGGTCCTTTTCAGGGGAGCCGAGCTCCCCTTAGCTCCCCCGTAATTCGAACCCTGAATTACACAGAATCTTAATAAAGTCACAAATAAAAGCCATACATTTACAGAGATTAACCTGAAAGGTAGTTGTTTTTAATGTATTTTCACATAATTGATCTGTTTTTCTACAGTTTGATAAAAATTATTAACAGTAATATACTGTTGTGGAATTTTCTTATTCCTTAATCTAGGTGAGTTTTAAACACTTTAGACAAATGCAACACACAGAGAGGATGAGTTACCTTGCAAGGTATTTTATATTTTATTGACATTCTGTCTGCATCACATGCATGGTGCTCTTTCCTCCTGCACCCAGAGTTTATATATTAAAACGTGACACCCCCTCCCTTTGCCCCCTAGCCAGAATCCCGAGCTGGTTTACGAGAAGTAATGCCCGTTATTTCAAACAGAACATCTTGGCCTCTGCTCGAGGGCAAAGGCAGAGTGGTATGACGTGTATAGAGAAAACCATGATAACATTTTTGAAGTTATGACTAAAATATTCTCTGTATTTTTACGTTTTTTTGAAATTGTTATTTGACGGAATCTGTCTGGCAACTTTGCTGCCAGAGAATTACCGTTTTTTTACGTTTTTTTTTACGGTGTAGGCATGGCCTGCCAGGGCATGGTAAAACCCTAAATAAACCACATTTAAATTTTTTATGATAATTTATAGTTAATATAATAAATATAGTTAATTTGCAGCATTTGGAGTTTGCTATAATGTGCTTAATCACTGGTCGAATATAAACAGACATCGGACGCTGGAGAAAGTTATTCCTGGAGGGAACATTCAGATGGGGGATACATTTAAAACACATTAATTTACTGATTTATGTAATTTTACATACATTTATGTCATGAACAGGAAAATAATCAATAAAACATTTACGGTAATTGTCTGTAAGAGTACATCTTTTAAATCTGTAAAAATTTAGAGTAATGTTCTGTAGAAAAAAAATGGAATCTGTAAAAATAGTATGAAATGCCTTTAAAAACATAATTTTGATGTAATTGTAAATTACAATACTGTCATTTTAATAGTAAAACTGTAAATTACAGCAAATATCTGCAAAACAACAACATTTTACTGTTTAATGAAAAAATACAGAATATTACCTGTAAAATAACGGTAATTTTTTCAGTGTGATCACTAGTTCTTCTATTGATATACAGTATGCTGCCTTTCCAAACTGCACTTGAGCGTGCAATGATCCCAGACAATTTAATCCAGATATTCTAATCGTACAAAACAGGTGCGTTCAAAGAACCGAATTATCCAGATCATGATTTGTGTGAGGGTGAGTTCAGATTCTACATTACAAATAACACATTAGACAGGTTTATTTTTATCGTTGCTTCGTCAATATCCTTGTTACTTTGTATAATATTTTATATTTTAAATAATGTCATTTTCAGGGAACCCAGTCATTCAGTGCAGTGCAGAGTATTGCATTGGATAAAAGTGTTTGCCATATAAGATGAACACCTCCCAAGAGAAAATTTAATCTAAGTGTTTATGGTTTAAACAACTAGAACTTAAATACATTACAAAAAAAGTTTTAAAGCTTGAACTGATGCATTTCTTTCATACAGTCTCCTGTAAAACATGTATGATGATTCAGTACAGATTAAAGACCAACACAACTAGAACAGTAAGTGTTATCTTGTTTTTTCAACTATGAAATGTTTCTCTCCGCTCTGAGTTCTCGTATGCTTCTTGAGGTTACTCATAAATCTTTCCACACTGAAGTCACGCAAAAGACTGATGACTACACTGATGACCAGCGAAAGGTTTCTCTCCAGTGAATTCTCATGTGTGTCTTAAGGTTTCGTGTTTTTGTAAAAGTCTTTCCACACTGTAGACATACATGAGGTTTCTCTCCAGTGTGAATTCTCATGTGTGTCTCAAGGTTTCCTGTTTGTGTAAAAGTCTTTCCACACTGTAGACATGCGTGAGGTTTCTCTCCGGTGTGAATTCTCATGTGTGTCTTTAGGTGAACTGTTCGTGTAAAAGTCTTTCCACACAGTAGACATACATGAGGTTTCTCTCCGGTGTGAATTCTCATGTGTGTCTTAAGGCTACTCGTAGCTGTAAAAGTCTTTCCACACTGTAGACATGCATGAGGTTTCTCTCCAGTGTGAATTCTCATGTGTGTCTTAAGGCTTCCTGTTTGTGTAAAAGTCTTTCCACACTGTAGACATACATGAGGTTTCTCTCCAGTGAATTCTCATGTGTGTCTTTAAGTGAACTGTTCGTGTAAAAGTCTTTCCACACAGTAGACATACATGGGGTTTCTCTCCGGTGTGAATTCTCATGTGTGTCTTAAAGCTACTCGTAGCTGTAAAAGTCTTTCCACACTGTAGACATGCATGAGGTTTCTCTCCAGTGTGAATTCTCATGTGTGTCTTAAAGCTACTCGTAGCTGTAAAACTCTTTCCACACTGTAGACATGCATGAGGTTTCTCTCCAGTGTGAATTCTCATGTGAATCTTTAGGTGACCTGTTTGTGTAAAAGTCTTTCCACACTGTAGACATACATGAGGTTTCTCCCCGGTGTGAATTCTCATGTGTGTCTTAAGGTAACTCGTATCTGTAAAACTCTTTCCACACAGTAGACATGCATGAGGTTTCTCTCCAGTGTGAATTCTCATGTGAATCTTTAGGTGACCTGTTTGTGTAAAAGTCTTTCCACACTGTAGACATACATGAGGTTTCTCTCCAGTGTGAATTCTCATGTGTGTCTCAAGGTAACCTGTTTGTGTAAAACTCTTTCCACACTGTAGACATACATGAGGTTTCTCTCCAGTGTGAATTCTCATGTGTGTCTTAAGGCTTCCTGTTTGTGTAAAAGTCTTTCCACACTGTAGACATGCATGAGGTTTCTCTCCAGTGTGAATTCTCATGTGTGTCTTAAGGCTACTTGTATCTGTAAAAGTCTTTCCACACTGTAGACATGCATGAGGTTTCTCTCCAGTGTGAATTCTCATGTGTGTCTTAAGGCTTCCTGTTTGTGTAAAAGTCTTTCCACACTGTAGACATGCATGAGGTTTCTCTCCAGTGTGAATTCTCAAGTGTGTCTTAAGGCTACTCGTATCTGTAAAAGTCTTTCCACACTGTAGACATGCATGAGGTTTCTCTCCAGTGTGAATTCTCAAGTGTGTCTTAAGGCTACTCGTATCTGTAAAAGTCTTTCCACACTGTAGACATGCGTGAGGTTTCTCTCCAGTATGAATTCTCATGTGAATCTTTAGGTGACCTGTTTGTGTAAAAGTCTTTCCACACTGTAGACATACATGAGGTTTCTCTCCAGTGTGAATTCTCATGTGTGTCTTTAGGTGACCTGTTTCTGTAAAAGTCTTTCCACACTGTAGACATGCATGAGGTTTCTCTCCAGTGTGAATTCTCATGTGTGTCTTTAGGTGACCTGTTTCTGTAAAAGTCTTTCCACACTGTAGACATACATGAGGTTTCTCCCCGGTGTGAATTCTCATGTGTGTCTTAAGGCTTCCTGTTTGTGTAAAAGTCTTTCCACACTGTAGACATGCATGAGGTTTCTCTCCAGTGTGAATTCTCATGTGTGTCTTAAGGTTACTTTTAACTGTAAAAGTCTTTCCACACTGCAGACATGCGTGAGGTTTCTCTCCGGTGTGAATTCTCATGTGTTTCTCAAGGTTTCCTGTTTGTGTAAAAGTCTTTCCACACTGTAGACATACATTAGGTTTCTCCCCGGTGTGAATTCTCATGTGTGTCTTAAGGCTTCCTGTTTGTGTAAAAGTCTTTCCACACTGTAGACATGCATGAGGTTTCTCTCCGGTGTGAATTCTCATGTGTGTCTTAAGGTAACTCGTATCTGTAAAACTCTTTCCACACTGTAGACATGCGTGAGGTTTCTCACCGGTGTGAATTCTCATGTGTTTCTCAAGGTTTCCTGTTTGTGTAAAAGTCTTTCCACACTGTAGACATACATTAGGTTTCTCCCCGGTGTGAATTCTCATGTGTGTCTTAAGGCTTCCTGTTTGTGTAAAAGTCTTTCCACACTGTAGACATGCATGAGGTTTCTCTCCGGTGTGAATTCTCATGTGTGTCTTAAGGTAACTCGTATCTGTAAAACTCTTTCCACACTGTAGACATGCGTGAGGTTTCTCTCCAGTGTGAATTTTCATGTGTGTCTCAAGGTTTCCTGTTTGTGTAAAAGTCTTTCCAGCTTCTTCAAGTGAACCTTTCTGGAACGTTTGTGCACGTTGATGTTTCTGATCAGCATCTTTTACTTCATCTTGACTGTCCTTATTCACTTCCATCATATCTGAAGGGAACAAAACTATCTGTTAAACACAGTTTTACAATTGTACAAAACAACATCACAAGACAAGATCTTAGTTTCATTTTCAGGGAACACAGTCATTCAGTGCACTGAGTATTGCTTTGGATAAAAGTGTTTGTCATATAAGATGAACACATCCTAAGAGAATATTTTAACTTTACTCTGTTTAAATTACAACATAAAATGAGTTTAGACTGTACATTATTGAAATTTGTATTTGATCGACAAAATGTATTCATTGTCCAATCCAGAGAGCAAAGGTATGTTTATTATAATAATTTTTTTTACCGAATTATGTATTTTATAAATTAAAATCATTCCTGACATGATATCTTTTGGTTCGGATTGAATGAATCAAGTATGAATCAAGAATCAATGCGAAATATTTTCAGGTACAAAATAAAGTCATCAGATGTGAAATAACACTACATAGTCTTCACTGTATTAATTGAATATAGATCAATCCTTATTAGAGTCACACCAGTCAAGAGCATTGAGTGACGATTTTCTTTGTCTTTTGTTGTTTTATTAACAATAATAACAGACTGTGATTTATAAAGCTGCTGTCACTTTAAGCTCAGTACAGCAGAAACGATGCCCCCAAAAATATAGTCGAGTAAAAGAAAGAATGACAACTAAAAACCAACAGACTGTGTCTCATGTAGTCGAGTAAAAGAACAAATGCATGTTTTCTTTTCAATAAGACGATAAAAAACCAACAGACTGATGAAAATGTGAAACAAAGGGTCAAAATGCTGTGCTCTACAAACTCAAAGCAGAACGATGGTCACCTTATAGCCAAACATGTGATTCTATTGAACCTTTACCAGATCACAACCAGATCAAGTTATGATTACTTTATGCAGTTTAGTGATTCACTTTCAGTTCTAATCTTCTGCATTTGTGGTTTATCAAATTAATTAAAGCTTAATAATTCCTCCACTGTCAGAAATAAAGATTTAAAAACAGAAACCAACCTCTGTGTTCTTTAGTCCTCTGAGTTTCTGTTGTGTGTAGTTCTGGATCTCTCGAGTTCTCAAGCTTCTCTTCCAAAACTCCAACAACTGTGTGAAGATTTCAGTTCTTACACCTGAAGTGATTCTTCTGCTTGTTGCTTTCTGGTATTTATTGGTGGTTTGATGTAGGAGGAGCTTTACTGAAGGTGTCAATCACTGTTGGTGTGAACTGGAGATGTTAGAGAGACATTGTCAATAACTAAACTCAGCTTCACTTATATAACATCACTAAAAACAACAATTGTTGACCAAGATGCTGTCCACTATATCAAATACCAACATTTATCTCCATGTGTAACATAAATGACAAAAACACCTCGGCCACATCACAAATCAACTACAGAAAACCAAGCAAAGTGAGAGCAGTTGTCATAAATACATCTAACAATGTTCAATTTCTTTGGTCTTATTTATGATGGATAAATATTCAACTGCTTATTATTTACAGTGTTTCTAACTTTAACTCTCATTATATTAGGGCTGTGTATTGACAAAGGCCTTGTGATACGATACATATCACCATAAGTCACAATGCAATAGATTTTTATACTATACATTTTGTAATAGATTTTTACTAATAAAATGTAATACAAATAAAAAGTCTCCCTCTTGAGACATTGGCCATATGTACTGTAGCATATATGACGATGAAACACAATTAAAAATATCACAGATTGTAGCGGTTGGATTATCGATACACTATCATGAAAAAATATTGCGCTGTAGTCTATCAATATTTTTGCACAAACGACAGAAATTGGCTGCAAATCGAAATTCAGAATAAAAAACTGATTAAATTGAAAAGAATGAGAGTTAAATCATTCAATAACTTATGAAGGACTTTGATTTGACCGGTTACAACAAGACCCTCAGGTTATAAAACTGTCTTTTGTTTTAAATCACAGAAGTTTTGAGCTTTTAAAATCGATATCAAATTCTGCCTATTTAAAACACAAACATCTGTTTTGTGAGGACATTTCCATGAGAGTTTAAGATATCAGCATAATGAAGGAGGTGAAAATGGGAACTATGGGTGTAGAATAATGACAGCTGTTAACACTGATGTGTCTGTTATACTGAAACAAAAAGAAAACATTCATGATCATCAGCAGAAGACCGGCAGCTCTATTAACACCAATGGATGTGTTTTCACTGTTAGGCTAATGTCACTAATGAAACAAACCTTTCAGGACAAACATACAAATCAGGATTTTAAGTCTCAGTATATATGAACTAAACATGTTTTATATCTTCCTCACTGTGCTCCTGTGTTTTGTGTTCATCTCTTGTGCTAAGACTCAACTCTGAATACATCAGACCAAATCCCTCTGAATTCATCTGATCCAACAGAAAAGGTGCATCATGTCAAGACCACATTATATATTATACTGAAGGAAACTAGGCTTTATATTTAATCTGTATTATTAAGGCTCGTTACGTTATAATGTTGATTGTAGTTTGTAATAATGACACTTTTCCGCATGTTCACAAGACCGTCAAGAATCCTTGAAATGAAACTTAACGAGAGAATCCGCCGGTCGTTCATTCTCTCTGAACGGATTTGAAACGATACAGCGGCGTCTTATAATAAATTCGTTCCCTGAACTTCTCCGCGATTAGTTGAGTTTTAAACGTCTGAAATGTCACATTGTTCGTCAACAGACTCATTGAAACCGGTCACAGCAAACAGCGCATACAGGCGCGCAGACAGCACTATAGTGACGGGGAGACAAGACCCCTCAGACTCATAGTGACCCGATCTGCCCCTCACTGTCCCAACGAAAGACGACAAACATCAAACATCTGTAAAACTGAGGATTCATGAGGATGTCCGCTATGTACATTAGCCTGAGTAGTGACGGACAGGCCCGCAGCTGCTTCAGTATTTTCCCGTCACTGCTTCACAATCGTGTCGGTCATCGACGTTCAGTCTCTTTGTGCTGCTGCTGCTAGCCTGTTGCTACCCGATCCGTCCGGAAACACGCATGCGCGAAACTGACGTCACTTCCTGTCTGAAATACATCGAAAGACTTTACGGCAGTTTCGGGTATTATTTATACCGTGACTGCTGTTGTTTTACACTCGTTACCCGATACGCTCAACGTGTTTTTATACATTTTGTATTACATTTATTAATAAGTGTATTCATTATATATGTAACCAGGTCAAAAGTTACTAAAGTCAATCACTGGACTGGTTATCAAAGCCCTTGGTTAAGTGAACTGCACATATAAAATGTTTTAGTGCTTTTCTCATTCATGGATGGAATGTTACGCTGGCCCTTTAAGAAACGTCACTGTATGGGAGTGTCGCGAGAGTGGTCTGAGAGGAGCGCGATTCTCCAACGGTTTTCCGGATGATGCTCATGTGGACGCTGTGTCGAATCAAGGCCACAAAAGTCGATTATATAACCACAATAGTGAGAAATATGCACTTCAGTGTTTGCTGGCCGGATGGCTGTGTATTGTGTTGATTAATGGTGATTGATGGTCATTTCTGTGTGGGGAAATCACAACAACACAACTCTTATCGAAGCGTAAGTGATGAACTATCACCAATACCAGTGTAGTGTTAAGATTATTTTGTGTATAATTTGATGTGATCCAGTGTTTTTGATTTGTGGTTATTTTGCCTAATTAAGAGGGGAGAAGAGTGCTCTGTGTAGGCCCTCAGTGTGTGTCTGGGGCTAGTGTGAAACATCAGAGGGAAAATCGAGTGTGTCTTTCACTGTGAAAGCGTTTACAGGTTATAGAGTGGTGATGAAAAGTAAGTTTGAATATCATTCATTTAATGTTTGAAGTTGTACAAGTGTTTATTTGATTTAATGTTTGAAGTTGTACAAGTGTTTATTTGCTGATGTAAGACTAGGTTAAATTGTTTAATCATTTTTGAAAGGTATTCCAAATACTCAATGTAATTTCTAATTTCATTGCCATGTACTTTGCATGTAACATAAAGTAACCTTTTCCTGGTATTCTGTGCTAACAAATGTTATAATTATTTGTGCATTTGTTTTCTAGAATGAGAGGCTGCTGCTGTTGTCTATGTTAGCTAGCCTAGTTTTTGTGATAGAGTCATTTAAATTTTGTAACTGAGAACAAGAGGGATAGAGAGACTCATTTTGATGTGAGAAGCAAACTTTATTGATTTTACTCACTTTACATAACCCTTTCTACTTTGAAGTTCCCGAAATTTTGCTTAATTAACGCTGCGCTGTTCCAAGTGCAGTCTGGAATAAAGTACCCCTTTATATATTTTTCATTCTGTGTCCGGTGTTGTCACTACCTCACGTACCGGGCCACATATATGTTTCTTTTTGATGTACGCTGCTGAGATATTTCTTGGTTTGTTAAATTGTTGCTGCATTATAATGCCTGTTTGTTTGAAGTTTGTTATAAAAAGTAACTGAATCCATTTCGGTTCAAATTCGGTTAATATATGGCACAAATTAACTTTGTTGAATTAAATAAATGGTCAAATTAAACTGAATTGTATCAATTCTCTAGACAGAAATGGGAAAATACAGATGTGTTTACAGATTATCTCAATTCGTTTTCTAAAGAGGGGTCTACTTAACTGTTCTAGATTGTTTAACACATGTCTGCATTTAAGAAACACAACATAAGTTATGTATTTATTCCATTCCTCACTCACACGATCTCTTACTCGCACACACACACTACATTCCTCATTGTAGAACATTGCATTGACCTTGTTCATCAACACAGTATGACAAAAATGTTTCCAAGTCTTCTTGATAGTAAAGCTGTAGCACTAGAGGCCGTGCCAAGTCAGGAGCCGTGTGTAGCTTGTAGGAGAAATAAAGTTGTGTTGTAACTGTACCGGGCTGTCTGTGTGGAGTGTTTCATATATCGATGGATTCTAGAGATCAGTATGTGTTACAGTCTCCTCCTCGAACATAATTTTGCCTTGTATCTTGTAAATGTCTTATAAATCAAATTAATATTTTCCTACACAGTTTATAAGATACATAATATTTTGTTTGTATATGTTGAAAAGACTGTAGTTTGACGGGGTCATTGGAGAAGCGGAATGAGGTATGAAGGAAAATGTGTAGATTTTATATTATTGTCAGAACGGATTTTAAGTTAAAGAGAATGTCAGTACTTAATTTGTTTGTGAGTTTATTGCACATGCTATCAATATAAAACATTTTATTTCATTTCATGTTGGTAATTTGTTACAATTATTTGTATTGTGTGTAAACATGATTCATATGTGAAGCTACATAGAAGCATTTTGTATTTCTTCTATAGTTTTCACAGTGTTCATGGTGCTCGTTGAGAGGAGTAAATAAATTGACACCCGTTTGAAACTCTGCGTCTTGATGAATATAACCAAGGGGCCGCTACATATCTTGCTTTCTCATTGACTGTAGGTTATCGCCGACGTCATTCAGTCAAAAGTCATTTCACACAGCAGGTGCATATATTTAGCATGCCAAATATTTCACAGGACTCTGCAAACTGAATCTGAAGCTTGAGCCACGTGGTTTACGAGTGAGCGGCCGCACACCTGCGTGTTTGCAGTAATGTGACAGAAAAGCCAGTGATAACATTTATACCTCGTATTGTTGGTACAGTAGTAAAAACCCACACAAACTTTTGAAAGAAATCCATCACAATATGTTTTATATATATTTGGGAAAACAAACCATTACGCACCTCTAGTGAATTCATAGTTTTATTCCATTTTAATATATGTATATCGTTTTTGAAATGCACTCATTTGCATTAACAGTAAAGTTTGACAGATCAAGAGCAGGGTGCTGTGTGACGTGAAGGCGTGTAAACTACACTATGATCCTTATTTAATCTTGGCAAAGTGATATGGAACTGTTATTAGGTCAGAAGATCTGGAACAACTTAGGTGTGCAGAATGTTATTGAACTACACTACAATTGCCATAAATGTAAAAGAATAAGGAATATTTTGCCTTCAAAACATTTTCATAATTTACTCAACCAATTGTCACTTCAAACCTCTATGACTTTCTTCTGCAGAACGCATTTTGGAAAAATATTTGGTCCCCATTCACTTGCATTAGATTTATGTCCATACAATAGAAGTTAAAAGGGAACAACTGTTATTGGTCACCAACATTTCAAAATATCTTCAATTTATCTTGTGTTTTTTCAACTATGAAATGTTTCTCTCCGCTCTGAGTTCTCGTATGCTTCTTGAGGTTACTCATAAATCTTTCCACACTGAAGTCACGCAAAAGACACTGATGACCCGCAAAAGGTTTCTCTCCAGTGAACTCTCATGTGAATCTTTAGGTGACTCGTATGTAAAAAACTCTTTCCACACTGTAGACATACATGAGGTTTCTCTCCATTGTGAATTCTCATGTGTGTCTTAAGGCTACCCAAGACTGCAAATGTCTTTCCGCACTGTAGACATGCATGAGGTTTCTCTCCATTGTGAATTCTCATGTGAATCTTTAGGTGACCTGTTTGTGTAAATGTCTTTCCACACTGTAGACATGTGTGAGGTTTCTCTCCAGTGTGAATTCTCATGTGAATCTTTAGGTGACCTGTCTTTGTAAAAGTCTTTCCACACTGTAGACATACATGAGGTTTCTCTCCATTGTGAATTCTCATGTGAATCTTTAGGTGACCTGTTTGTGTAAAAGTCTTTCCACAGTGTAGACATACATGATGTTTAATTAACAAAGTTCGGGAGGAGCCGTAGCATATAATCAGCCGGCTGGTCCACAATCAGCAATCACTGCACATACACAATTAGCCATAGCGAGCTCGCTCATAAATAGAGAATCCATCTTACCTGCTCGATCTCCTAAGATTAAGCATCAACGCGATGTCTGAGACCCACGTCATCGACGACAACCTGTTAGCGCTGCCGAGCGCTCATCAATCCAGCTCAGGATCGGATATAGCGAGCGATTCTCCGGATTCATCACGAGGCCGCCCGCTCCGCCGTTCTACACCTCGGAAGGCTAAGCCCAGAGGTGGCACATCGTCTCCTGGCTCTAAGAGACGTCCACCTGCTTCCCCGGCTTCTTCCTACACTTCCGCTCACAACGCGATCCCCGCCATACAGAAATGGACCGTCCAGGGCTTACGACTAGCTCTGTCCAACGCGGACGTCCACTTCCACAGGCGGATGACCAAGGCGGAGCTTTACGGCCTCTACGCCTCTTCCCTGGCGGACACCGCCTCACCGAAGGGCGCTACCGGGGGTTCCGCCACCAAGCCGGGCACGGCTCGCGGTTCTCCGTATTCCCGACCCGGGCAATCCACCTCCGCAGCTAGTCGCGGCCGCCCGCGGGGAAGCCGGAACAGCAGGGCTTCCGCGAGCGCAGGTATCGCCACGGACCCACCGGTCCCTCTCGCCGTTGGCCAGCTTCGGCCACCTGCAAACACCCCGCCAGCAGTAGCGGGCCGCCCTCAAAGCATTGGCTCACCAGCACCTGGAGCTCCGGTGCTTTACCACCCATTTCCTGCCCCTGGCTCTTGGCCCACGGCGCCTGCGTCGACCTCTAGCGCGAGGCTGCCTCAGCTAGCGATGCAGGCGCCGGGTCCTAGCCATTTCCCAACCCCCTCGGTAGCCGCCGCTAGCGCGAGGCTGCCTCAGCTAGCGATGCAGGCGCCGGTTCCTAGCCATTTCCCAGCCACCCTGGTAGCCGCTGCTAGCGCGAGCATGACTCCGCTAGCCGCTCAGGCGGCCGCCATTCCCCCCCTTCTCTCTCTTCCACAGGCTCGATCGAGCTTCTCATTGGCCTCGGCGACAGCTATGCCAGCGCCAATCAACGCACCAGCCCTGGAACCGCCTCCTGTTTCGGGGAACATAAGAGCACAGATCTTGACAGGTGCGGACACAGACCTTTATTTTCTCCTCTCACCATTATCACCCCCGTCAACCGAGCGGCAGATCACTTACGGTGATCTATCACTCACATTTAAAAATCAGTCACCCAACCACACCCGCACACTGTCTTTCCCCGAATTTACCGTTGCTTTTTCCCGTTACACTGACGTGATCTGCACTGCGTTCCCTCATAGGAGACGCGAGCTGGGCGATTACCTCGCCATCGTGGCAGAGCTCGCTCTCTCCTACGGGGGCGCGCATTTTTACACTTACCACAAACTTTTTTCCGCCAAATGTGCCATTCGTGTGGCTCAGTGGAACCAGTGCCCCTACTGGGGCGCACTGGACACTGAGTTGCATAACAGGGTTTTCTTAGGCGTTCGGAATATTTCCTGCGCGGTATGTCGCTCAGTAGCGCATTCTACTATCGACTGTCCCCTAGTCACCCCCTCTCTTCCCTCACGCCCAGTTACGCCTCCCAAATCCACTTCCTCTGTTCCGCGCCTGCCAAACCGCCCAGCAAACCAAGCTCACGGGCAACCCAGCAGTCTGGAAGCATGCAGGAGTTTCAATTCTGGCAGATGTTCCAGGCAGCGTTGTCGCTACCTGCACGTGTGCCTTTTCTGCAGCGGTGCACACGCTCGCATCGTATGCCCGATGTCCCAAATGCAGAATAAAAATCTAAAAAATTACCTCTCGACTCCCGTGAACGTTTCTTGTTTGTCTTTCGAGTTGTCTTCGCACCCCGACATTCAGTTCACGGACTACCTTCTGACCGGTCTCTCGAACGGCTTCGACCCCGGCGTTATCAGTCTTCCATCACGCAGCTTAATTTGCCCCAACCTTCAGTCCGCGCTTTCCGAACCAGAGTCAGTCGATCTCCTTATTAAAAAGGAGATTGACGCAAAATTCATTATCGGCCCTTTCGAAGCTCCCCCGTTTTCCGTATTTCGCATCAGCCCCATCGGCGTAGCAACGCGTAAATTCTCTGGCAAAAAGCGCCTCATTTTCGATCTCTCGTCACCGCACGGCTCGGCCTTTCCAAGCATCAACAGCCTCATTCCAATTGAGGAATTTTCGCTGCACTATCACAACATCGATCAAGCCATTACTTTAATAAAACATGCAGGTCGTGGAGCTTGGCTAGCCAAAGTCGACATTACATCCGCATTTAAAGTCATGCCCATCCACCCAGACTTCTGGCACCTTTTCGGCATTCAATGGCGCAATAAATTTTACTTTTCTGTCCGCCTCACTTTCGGCTGCAGAAGCAGCCCCAAAATCTT
The DNA here is from genome assembly GCF_947034865.1 of Barbatula barbatula. NCBI lineage: Eukaryota > Metazoa > Chordata > Actinopteri > Cypriniformes > Nemacheilidae > Barbatula > Barbatula barbatula. The sequence goes on from NC_136769.1 coordinate 4,391,356, forward strand.
CGACATGTTGTCAGAGGCAATTTGCTGGATTCTCTCTAACAATTATGCAATTCCCTACCTAATCCACCTACTAGACGATTTTTTAATCATCTCGTCTCCCGACTCGTTTCCAGCTGCGCATCTAGCAAAAGTCCAACAGGTTTTTGAAAAACTCGGCGTCCCCCTTGCCCCAGACAAAACTTCAGGACCGAGCACTTCCATCGAATTTCTCGGAATAAAATTAGACTCTCTTCAATTCCAGGCTTCACTGCCAAAAGAGAAAATCGACAGAACAATCGTCATCGCTTCCTCGCTGTTAGCTAATCCCCGCTGCTCCAAACGCGAGCTCCTGTCCGTTCTCGGCCATCTGAATTTCGCGATGAGAATAATCCCGCAAGGTCGCCCGTTCGTCTCACACCTCCTCTCTCTCGCGTCCTCCGCGCACGCTTTAGAGGACATGTTATCCATATCCAGCCCCTGCCTTGACGAGCTGAGCTTATGGATACAATTTCTCAAGCAATGGAACGGCTTGTCATTTTTCTACAGTGACATGTCCTCCTCCCCCGTCGATATTCACCTTTTCACTGACGCCGCCCCTTCTGTAGGTTTCGGAGGCTTTTACCAAGGTCGTTGGTTTGCATCCTCTTGGCCCCCCCAGCTATTAGAGATTCCGCAGGCCTTAGCATCCTCTGCACTTTTCGAGCTGTATCCACTGGTCGTCGCAGCATCCCTATGGGGGAAAGAGTGGTCGGCTTCCAGTATTACCGTACATTGCGATAACGAGGCCACGGTTCATTGCATTAACAAAGGCCGCTCTCACTCCCCCGCTTTAATGCCGTTCCTCAGACGCCTCATCTGGATCTCAGCCTGTGACCAGTTCATTCTAACTGCCAAACACATTCCCGGAGCAAAAAATCAGATTGCTGATGCCCTTTCTCGTTTCGCTTTCCAGAAATTCAGGCAGCTGGCGCCCGAAGCAGACCCCTTGCCAACACCGATACCTCCCTATTCGGAGCTGATATTCCCGTAAACCACCCACTAAAAACCCTCCTCGATGCATCTCGAAACTCCATCATCCAAGCCGTCTCCCTTAGGACCCTCCAATCTTATCTCACCGCATGGAAAAGCTTCAAGGCGTTTCACCACGCGTTCAACATTCCCTTTCCCTCATTTTCCGTAATCTCCATCACCTCCTTCATCTCCTTCCTAAACTTGTCAAAAAACCTCCAAGCAAGCTCAATTAAAGGTTACATGAGTGGGGTCCAGTTCTTCCACAAGCTCATATTCAACTCTCCATCCGCAGCAATAGCCAGCTCCCACACATCTATGCTCATCAAGGGCATTCAAAGAACCCAGCCTGCTCGCCCAGACGCCAGGCAACCTATAACCCTGGATATACTGACCAGATGCATTTCCACCCTCCGTAAAGGATATCACTCCAAGCACGTAGATCGCACGCTCGACTCCATGTTTATCCTAGCCTTTTTCGGCTTTCTAAGATGTTCTGAAATTTCCACCACGTCCATCTTCAACCCCGTAATACATCCAACGTTATCCGACCTATCAGTACTCGATTCAGAGACGATCTCATTCTTAATTAAACAAAGCAAGACGGACCAAACCAGAAGGGGACATTTCATCTACATCTTCAACCTCCAGTCACCGATTCAGCCTTATCAGACCCTTCTAGCCTACCTTCACTTCAGGAAATCTCAGACCAAAACCACATCAGACCCTCTCTTCGTGGATGAATCTAACCGCCCAGCCACACGCTTCTGGTTCCAAAAACACCTCAAAGCCGTATTGCTCTTGTCTGGCATTCCCGCAGACCACTTTTCCGGCCACTCCTTCCGCATAGGCGCAGCAACTACAGCCGCCCAAAAAGGCCTATCGCAGTCTCAAATCCAAGCACTAGGGCGCTGGACGTCGGAAGCTTTTAAGAGCTACATCAGGTCAGATCTCTCAATCATCAGGGAAGCCCATCGAACCCTCATTTCCCGAATCATCTAAGAATCCATCCTTCACCCACATGGGCTCGAACCTCCACTATTCAGCCTTCATCTCCCTAGCGGGAGATCTCACTGTCACTGCAACCGCCTCAGCAATCACCAGGGATTCAGACCCAGCCTGCAGGGGCCATCGCCCAAGTCACAGGCTGTGCCACAGCAGACTCTTCAGCAGAAGCCTCCATCCAAGACGTCGAAGCCAGCGTCGCCGCAGCGATCGCCTCCGCAGAGGCCAGTGCTTCCATCCAAGTCATCGAAGCCAGCGTCGCCGCAGCGATCTCCTCCGCAGAGGCCAGTGCTTCCGTCTAAGATGTCGAAGCCAGCGTCGCCGCAGCGATCGCCTCCGCAGAGGCCAGTGCTTCCATCTAAGACGTCGAAGCCTGCGTCGCCGCAGCGATCGCCTCCGCAGAGGCCAGTGCTTCCATCCAAGTCATCGAAGCCAGCGTCGCCGCAGCGATCGCCTCCGCAGAGGCCAGTGCTTCCATCCAAGTCATCGAAGCCAGCGTCGCCGCAGCGATCTCCTCCGCAGAGGCCAGTGCTTCCGTCTAAGATGTCGAAGCCAGCGTCGCCGCAGCGATCGCCTCCGCAGAGGCCAGTGCTTCCATCTAAGACGTCGAAGCCTGCGTCGCCGCAGCGATCGCCTCCGCAGAGGCCAGTGCTTCCATCCAAGTCATCGAAGCCAGCGTCGCCGCAGCGATCGCCTCCGCAGAGGCCAGTGCTTCCATCCAAGTCATCGAAGCCAGCGTCGCCGCAGCGATCGCCTCCGCAGAGGCCAGTGCTTCCATCCAAGTCATCGAAGCCAGCGTCGCCGCAGCGATCGCCTCCGCAAGAGGCCAGTGCTTCCATCCAAATCATCGAAGCCAGCGTCGCCGCAGCGATCGCCTCCGCAGAGGCCAGTGCTTCCATCCAAGTCATCGAAGCCAGCGTCGCCGCAGCGATCGCCTCCGCAGAGGCCAGTGCTTCCATCCAAAGTCATCGAAGCCAGCGTCGCCGCAGCGATCGCCTCCGCAGAGGCCAGTGCTTCCATCCAAGTCATCGAAGCCAGCGTCGCCGCAGCGATCGCCTCCGCAGAGGCCAGTGCTTCCATCCAAAGTCATCGAAGCCAGCGTCGCCGCAGCGATCGCCTCCGCAGAGGCCAGTGCTTCCATCCAAGTCATCGAAGCCAGCGTCGCCGCAGCGATCGCCTCCGCAGAGGCCAGTGCTTCCATCCAAGTCATCGAAGCCAGCGTCGCCACAGCGATCTCCTCCACAGAGGCCAGTGCTTCCGTCTAAGATGTCGAAGCCAGCGTCGCCGCAGCGATCGCCTCCGCAGAGGCCAGTGCTTCCATCTAAGACGTCGAAGCCTGCGTCGCCGCAGCGATCGCCTCCGCAGAGGCCAGTGCTTCCATCCAAGACGTCGAAGCCAGCGTCGCCGCAGCGATCTCCTCCACAGAGGCCAGTGCTTCCGTCTAAGATGTCGAAGCCAGCGTCGCCGCAGCGATCGCCTCCGCAGAGGCCAGCGCTTCCATCTAAGACGTCGAAGCCTGCGTCGCCGCAGCGATCGCCTCCGCAGAGGCCAGTGCTTCCATCTCGTGTTCTGCCATCTACAACTTTCTAAGGATCAAGAACAACAGCAGCTCTCTCCCCAGCAGGAACCTCCATCAGGTGCTCTACTTCAGCTGGATCCCTCCTTCAGTAGCCCCCTCCCAGCATCAGTCCTCATCCAGGGACACCCACGAAGACAGCAGGCATCCTCTCTCCATATCAGTCTCAAACATCCTTGGAGGAACCCCTGCCCCAGTCTTGCCTCATCTCAAACCACACCTTCTAAGGAGTCACCATCCTCTTGTCCTTACCCGAACGCAGTCCACGCCTCCATACTGTCCAGCACCGCGTTTTGGGGGGGTATGCGTACTCCGGCGGCTGTCCAACTTCTTGCTTTATGGGGGGTGTGCTCTGGGCTCAAACCGGTTCCGAGCTCGGCGCACTCACCCTGACCAAGGTGTAGTGTTTCGGGTTCGGATAGATCTGGCGAGCTCGGAGCCCGCTTCCCGGACAGCACGCCAAATACGCATAACCTTCATAACCAAGCTCTTGCTTTATTATCCCTATCAACATCGCTGTTATCTGCGCAGGTGAACTCGTGAAATGATGTTTAATTAACAAAGTTCGGGAGGAGCCGTAGCATATAATCAGCCGGCTGGTCCACAATCAGCAATCACTGCACATACACAATTAGCCATAGCGAGCTCGCTCATAAATAGAGAATCCATCTTACCTGCTCGATCTCCTAAGATTAAGCATCCCTCCTCCACCCCGGCTCCTCTCCCAAACTCACTTTTCTTTTGCAAGAGCCCCGGGGGGTGTGCTCTGGGCTCAAACCGGTTCCGAGCTCGGCGCACTCACCCTGACCAAGGTGTAGTGTTTCGGGTTCGGATAGATCTGGCGAGCTCGGAGCCCGCTTCCCGGACAGCACGCCAAATACGCATAACCTTCATAACCAAGCTCTTGCTTTATTATCCCTATCAACATCGCTGTTATCTGCGCAGGTGAACTCGTGAAATGAGGTTTCTCTCCAGTGTGAATTCTCATGTGTGTCTTAAGGCTACTCGTATCTGTAAAAGTCTTTCCACACTGTAGACATGCGTGAGGTTTCTCTCCGGTGTGAATTCTCATGTGTGTCTCAAGGTTACCTGTTTGTGTAAAAGTCTTTCCACAGTGTAGACATACATGAGGTTTCTCTCCAGTGTGAATTCTCATGTGTGTCTTAAGGCTACCCAAGACTGTAAAAGTCTTTCCACACTGTAGACATGCGTGAGGTTTCTCTCCATTGTGAATTCTCATGTGAATCTTTAGGTGACCTGTTTGTGTAAAAGTCTTTCCACACTGTAGACATGCGTGAGGTTTCTCTCCAGTGTGAATTCTCATGTGTGTCTTAAGGCTACTCGTATCTGTAAAAGTCTTTCCACACTGTAGACATACATGAGGTTTCTCTCCAGTGTGAATTCTCATGTGTGTCCCAAGGTTTCCTGTTTGTGTAAAAGTCTTTCCACATATTAGACATACATGAGGTTTCTCTCCATTGTGAATTCTCATGTGTGTCTTAAGGCTACCCAAGACTGTAAAAGTCTTTCCACACTGTAGACATACATGAGGTTTCTCTCCATTGTGAATTCTCATGTGAATCTTTAGGTGACCTGTTTGTGTAAAAGTCTTTCCACACTGTAGACATACATTAGGTTTCTCTCCGGTGTGAATTCTCATGTGTGTCTTAAGGCTACTCGTATCTGTAAAAGTCTTTCCACACTGTAGACATGCGTGAGGTTTCTCTCCGGTGTGAATTCTCATGTGTGTCTCAAGGTTACCTGTTTGTGTAAAAGTCTTTCCACAGTGTAGACATACATGAGGTTTCTCTCCAGTGTGAATTCTCATGTGTGTCTTAAGGCTACCCAAGACTGTAAAAGTCTTTCCACACTGTAGACATGCGTGAGGTTTCTCTCCAGTGTGAATTCTCATGTGAATCTTTAGGTGACCTGTTTGTGTAAAAGTCTTTCCACACTGTAGACATGCGTGAGGTTTCTCTCCAGTGTGAATTCTCATGTGTGTCTTAAGGCTACTCGTATCTGTAAAAGTCTTTCCACACTGTAGACATACATGAGGTTTCTCTCCAGTGTGAATTCTCATGTGTGTCTCAAGGTTTCCTGTTTGTGTAAAAGTCTTTCCACATATTAGACATACATGAGGTTTCTCTCCATTGTGAATTCTCATGTGTGTCTTAAGGCTTCCTGTTTGTGTAAAAGTCTTTCCACACTGTAGACATGCTTGAGGTTTCTCTCCAGTGTGAATTCTCATGTGAATCTTTAGGTGACCTGTTTGTGTAAATCTCTTTCCACACTGTAGACATGCGTGAGGTTTCTCTCCAGTGTGAATTCTCATGTGCTGTTTTTCACTCTTTTTGTCTCCCGTTCTCAGAGCTTCTTCCAGTGAACCTTTCTGCAACTTTTTTGCACGTTGATGTTTCTGATCAGCATCTTTTACTTCATCTTGACTGTCCTTATTCACTTCCATCATATCTGAAGTGAACAAAACTATTTGTTAAACACAGTTTTACAAATGTACAAAACAACATCACAAGACAAGATCTTAGTTTCATTTTCAGGGAACACAGTCATTCAGTGCACTGAGTATTGCTTTGGATAAAAGTGTTTGCCATATAAGATGAACACATCCTAAGAGAATATTTTAACTTTACTCTGTTTAAATTACAACATAAAATGAGTTTAGACTGCACATTATTGACATTTGTATTTGATTGACAAAATGTATTCATTGTGCAACCCAGAGAGCAAAGGATTGTTTATTATAATCATTTTTGTTACTGAATTATGTGTTTTATAATTAAAATCATTACTGCCATGATATCTCAGTGGTTTGGATTGAATGAATCAAGTATAAATCAAGAATCAATGCAAACGATTTTCAGGTACAAAAAAAGTCATCAGATGTGAAATAACACTACATAGTCTTCACTGTATAAATTGAATATAGATCAATCCTTATTAAAGTCACACCAGTCAAGAGCTTTGAGTGACGATTTTCTTTTGTTGTTTTATTAACAATAATAACAGACTGTGATTTATAAAGCTGCTGTCACTTTAAGTTCAGTACAGCAGAAACGATGCCCCTAAAAATATAGTCGAGTAAAAGAAAGAATGACAACTAAAAACCAACAGACTGTGTCTCATGTAGTCGAGTAAAAGAACAAAAGCATGTTTTCTTTTCAATAAGACGATAAAAAAACCAACAGACTGATGAAAATGTGAAAAAGGGTCAAAATGCTGTGCTCTACAAACTCAAAGCAGAACGATCGTCACCTTATAGCCAAACATGTGATTCTATTGTACCTGTACCTATTTGTTTGGACTGCCTGTGTATGACCCTTGCCTGGTATACACATTCACGGAAGCTGGCACTGACGTAATTTCCTGTTTGCTGCGAGTTCGCGGAGAGTTTACTGAGAGCGCGTGGTTTGAGCGGGAGCTCTTTCAAATCTAATAATTCTTGTTACATCTTGAAGAATTGTGTCTTAAATTGTTATTAAGCGAGAGTGAAACCTATCCTTAAGCATAGCATAAACAAATATCGTTGTTAAACGTACTGATAAATTATTTGTATCGGATCATTCTGTGTTAGCCCTTAGGCTATTAGCATTACCAGCCTGCATACTGCTTAACTCGCTGTTCTCATTATTACATCACTAATGGCTAATGCTAATGCTTCAGACGTGTTTGTACCTTTGAGTGCAGATGAGGAAACGCTTGCGCTTCAGTCGGAATTGGAGGCTGTGGAAAAGCAGATCCAGGGTTTACTTGAGAAGCAAACACGGCTGCGAGAACGTATAACAGCGCTGGAAACACCCCGTGCTGAAGCTCGCAAATCCGCAGTAAGTTTTCATCGTGATTATAATACTTCTTCCACTTCAACTCCGCGTGTTTCTCTGCACAGAGCCCAGGCTACGAGAACACGACCAGCCCAAATGAACTTCAGCCCCGCACTGGCACACCAACGGCGAAAGGCGCTAGCCAGGACCGTTGAGATGACTCAGCTGCCGCCACCGGTCTTCGAGATCCAGACCAGGAACCGCTTTGCCGCCCTCTGCGAGACCGAATGCAACGCTGTGATCATCGGAGACTCGATCGTCCGGAACATACGCGCTACATCTACTACAGGTAAGGTGCGCACTCACTGTTTTCCCGGCGCTCGTGTTCTTGATGTGTCTGCGCATGTACCTGCGATCCTGAAGGACAACTCTAACGTCGAAGCTGTCGTGCTGCACGCGGGAGTGAACGACGTCAGAATGCGGCAGTCAGAGATCCTGAAGAGGGACTTCAGGAGTCTGATCGAGACGGTACGCAACGCATCGCCCACAGCGAGGATTATCCTATCAGGACCACTGCCTACCTACCGACGAGGGAATGATAAGTTCAGTAGACTTTTACAATTACCTCCGCTACTAAAGATAGCTTCGCAAAGAGCTTGCCAGATCTGACTCCTTTAATAACCATACCAATAAATAAAGAATCGCTCGATGTCATGACCAGGAAATTGGGTACTATTTTCTAATACATTAGAAGCTGTTGCACCTACGAAGTCAAAAAAGATTAATGAGAAAAATATTGCACCATGGTACAATAGCACCACTCGCGCCCTTAAAAGAGAAACTTGCAAACTAGAGCGCAAATGGATAAAATCGCAATTAGAAGTCTTTAAAATGGCGTGGAAAGAGAGTGCAAATTGTTATAAAAAGGCACTAAAAGCAGCAAAGGGTGACCTCATAGAAACCCACAAAAACAATCCAAGGTTTCTATTTAGCACAGTCGCTAAATTAACAACAGACACCACCTGACCTGGCTATTCCGCCGCACCTCGGTAGCAATGAATTCATGAAATTCTTTACAGAGAAAATCGAAAACATTCGTGACAAAATTGTAAAAACTCAACCTCCAAATCTGTCCTATGAATTAGCACAAACCATCGCTCAAAAACAAAGGCTCCAGCGTTTTTCACCTATATAACAGGAAGATTTAATTAAACTTATCGCAACTTCTAAACCTACAACTTGCTTATTAGACCCCATACCAACTAAATTATTAAAAGAGTTACTACCTGTTGCAATTGAGCCCATTTATAACATTATCAACTCGTCAATTAATCTAGGCCATGTCCCAGGACCCTTTAAAATGGCCGTCATTAAGCCTCTAATCAAGAAACCAAACTTAGATCCAAATGAACTTGGAAACTATAGACCGATTTAAAATCTCCCATACCTGTCTAAAATACTAGAAAAAGTAGTGTGTACTCAGTTGTGCTCTTTCTTACAAAATAACAACATGGACGAAAAAGTTCAGTCAGGCTTTAGATGGCATCATAGCACTGAAACTGCGCTCGTTAAAATTACAAACGACCTGCTTATAGCATCAGATAAAGGTAACATCTGACTCCTGGTCCTGCTTGACCTTAGTGCTGCGTTCGATACCGTAGACCATAACATACTTCTAGATCGCTTACACAGCTATACCGGTATTGAGGGACAGGCACTACAGTGGTTTAGATCTTACTTGTCAGAAAGACATAAATTTGTCCATTTAAATGGGGAATCATCCAATCTAACGCAAGTAAATTATGGATTACCTCAGGGATCGGTTCTGGGACCTGTGCTGTTCTCCATATACATGCTTCCCCTTGGAAACATTATTAAAAAACATGGAATTAGCTTCCATTGCTATGCAGATAATACTCAGCTATATATCTCATCAAAACCAGATGATTCCTCCCAGCTATCCAAATTGGCAGAGTGCATTGAAGATATAAAACATTGGATGACCTGTAATTTCCTTCTTTTAAATTCTAATAAAACAGAAATATTACTTATCGGACCAAAGACACGCAAACCAAATATTTCTGATTATAAACTGCAAGTTGAAGGATGTACCGTTACTCCAACAAATACAGTAAAAGATCTAGGCGTTATATTAGACAGCAACCTGTCATTTCGAAATCACATCTCAAATGTCACAAAAACAGCCTTTTTCCACCTAAGAAATGTTGCAAAGTTACGAAATATTCTGTGTGTTGCTGACGTGTAGAAGCTTATTCATGCATTTATGACCTCAAGACTTGACTACTGTAATGCACTACTTAGTGTTTGTCCTCCATCATCAATAAACAAACTACAGTTAGTTCAGAACGCAGCTGCCAGAGTTCTAACCAGGTCCAGAAAATACCATCACATAACCCCAATTTTATCAACCCTTCACTGGCTTCACATTAAGTATCGTATTGACTTTAAAGTTCTTTTAATCACTTATAAAGCCTTAAAGGGTTTAGCCCCTACCTACCTAACAGAGCTTCTATCACACTACAACCCATCACGCTCTCTAAGATCTCAAAACTCAGGACTTTTGATAACACCTAGAATAACTAAATCCACCAAAGGGGGTCGAGCTTTCTCATACGTAGCACCTAAACTCTGGAATAACCTTCCTGACACTATTCGAGGATCAGACACACTCGCCCAATTTAAATCTAGACTAAAGACACATCTTTACAGCCAAGCATTCACTTAAAGCAAATATGCTTAATAAACCACCAGGAGATGCTGACATTAGATATTATTTACTAGAATAACTGGATTTATTATATAACACACCATGTAGTGTGTTTTACCCTTTCTTGGGTTTTTCCCCTGTAAAGCTGCTTTGGAACAATGCAAATTGTGAAAAGCGCTATATAAATAAAATTGAATTGAATATTGAACCTTTACCAGATCACAACCAGATCAAGTTATGATCATTTTATGCAGTTTAGTGATTCCCTTTCAGTTCTAATCTTCTGCATTTGTGGTTTATCAAATAAATTAAAGCTTAATAATTCCTCCACTGTCAGAAATAAAGATTTAAAAACAGAAACCAACCTCTGTGTTCTTTAGTCCTCTGAGTTTCTGTTGTGTGTAGTTCTGGATCTCTCGTGTTCTCAAGCTTCTCTTCCACAAACTCCAACAACTGTGTGAAGATTTCAGTTCTTACACCTGAAGTGATTCTTCTGCTTGTTGCTTTCTGGTATTTATTGGTGGTTTGATGTAGGAGGAGCTTTACTGAAGGTGTCAATCACTGTTGGTGTGAACTGGAGATGTTAGAGAGACATTGTCAATAACTCAACTCAGCTTCACTTATATAACATCACTAAAAACAACAATTGTTGACCAAGATGCTGTCCACTATATCAAATACCAACATTTATCTCCATGTGTAACATAAATGACAAAAACATCTCGGCCACATCACAAATCAACTACAGAAACCCAAGCAAAGTGAGAGCAGTTGTCATAAAAACATCTAACAATGTTCAATTTCTTTGGTCTTATTCATGATGGATAAATATTCAACTGCTTATTATTTATTATATTATTATAAATATCAATGATTGTAGCAGTTTGATTATCGATATATACTATCATGAAAAAATATTGCGCTGTAGTCTATCGATATTTTTGCCCAACCGACAGAAATTGGCTGCAAATCGAAATTCAAAATAAAAAACTATTCAATTGAAAAGAATGAGAGTTTAATTATTTAATAACTTCTGAAGGACTTTGATTTGACCGGTTACAACAAGACCCTCAGGTTATAAAACTGTCTGGTGTTTTAAATCACAGAAGTTTTGAGCTTTTAAAATCGATATCAAATTCTGCCTATTTAAAACACAAACATCTGTTTTGTGAAGACATTTCCATGAGAGTTTAAGATATCAGCATAATGAAGGAGGTGAAAATGGGAACTATGGGTGTAGAATAATGACAGCTGTTAACACTGATGTGTCTGTTATACTGAAACAAAAAGAAAACATTCATGATCATCAGCAGAAGACCGGCAGCTCTATTAACACCAATGGATGTGTTTTCACTGTTAGGCTAATAACAGGTAAGTGACAAATGTGACGTTAGGCTATTGAATTTTATTTTAAGCGAAACAAAAACACTTGACAGTAGTACAAACCACTTACACTTGTCATTGAAAGTTGATCTTGTAGTTTCAAAGAATCGCTCAGATAAAGAACGTTAGGCTAAATCTAACAACTGTAGAACTCTCAGCTTCAGACTTTCATTCACAATCATGTCATGTAGGAAAATACATCTGATTTAAACAAAATCAATCATCCATTTTATATCGATCTATATATTGATCTTAAATTCCTCAATTCTCAAGCTTCTCTTCCACAAACTCCAACAACTGTGTGAAGATTTCAGTTCATACACCTGAAGTGATTCTTCTGCTTGTTGTTGTTGGACTTTTCATGTAGTCCTGCATGTTAAAAAATTTGAAGAACCGAAGAGAAGATGTGTCTCCACAACAACCCAGATCTCTCTTTAACACATATTTCTACAGTATTTGACTCCTCCTCAGTCTCCGGGCAGTATTTTCCCCCAGCAACCAATCAGGTTCTGCCACCTCCCTTGACTCCATTTCCATTTTACACAGCACTTCTTAGAAACTAGGTGTTTGTTCCCTTTCTTGGTGTCATGATTTCAACTCTCTTCCAGATAACATGTGACAAACAACTTAAACGGAATTAAATGAAACAAAATCTTAATGTTTATATGGTTAAAACACATCTATTAAACTTATACATTGATTAAAACAAAAACACTCGTTCATTTATATATTGATCTTAAACATTGCCTTCTGGTATTTATTGGTGGTTTGATGTTGGTGTGAACTGGAGGTGTTAGAGAGACATTGTCAATAACTCAACTCAGCTTCACTTATATAACATCACTATAAACAACAATTGTTGATATAGGATTTTTATTGTGATTTTTATTATGGGTTAAACGTGCTTTATGATTTCAGTAAAGATCATTAACTGTGCATGATATGTTAAAAATATAACCAGTGTGTGTGAGTTGAGTTAAGGACTTATTTGGAGGGAACTTTCTGTACCCAAATAATATGTGTGTGTGTAAAGATCAGATTGCGCAGAGCTCATCGAAATTTGGTGATGTATGGGGTCTCCACAAATAGTCGGGACAAGCAGCGTGAGCTGAGGAACAAAGGAGAGGCAGCGGATTGGACGTGTTCCCAGGATTTCACATCCGCAAAAGGACAGTAGCTTCTCGAGCTAAAAAGGGACACCAAAAAGGATTATAAATACCATGTAAAATTATTCTTTGGGTGTGAGTCCTGTGTGAGATATCAGTTCTCTTGAAAGACTGAGTCTGAGGCAACTCACCCAGCAGCTGTTGTATTTTTTGAATTCTCTGATCAATAAACTTCAAGATTTTACTTTGACTGGCCTCTCTCCAATTCTGAACACGCAGAACATTGTTTTAATGTTCATCATTGACCAAGATGCTGTCCACTATATCAAATACCAATATTTATCTCCATGTGTAACATAAATGACAAAAACATCTCGGCCACATCACATATCAACTACAGAAACCCAAGCAAAGTGAGAGCAGTTGTCATAAAAACATCTAACAATGTTCAATTTCTTATTCATGATGGATAAATATTCAACTCCTTATTATTTACAGTGTTTCTAACTTTAACTCTCATTATATTAGCGCTGTGTATTGACAAAGGCCTTGTGATACGATACATATCACCTTAAGTCAAAATGCAATAGATTTTTACTAATAAAATGTAATACAAATAAAAAGTCTCCCTCTTGAGACATTGGCCATATGTACTGTAGCATATATGACGATAAAACACAATGAAAAATATCACAGATTGTAGCGTTTGGATTATCGATACACTATCATGAAAAAATATTGCGCTGTAGTCTATCGATATTTTTGCACAACCGACAGAAATTGGCTGCAAATCGAAATTCAGAATAAAAAACGATTCAATTGAAAAGAATGAGAGTTAAATCATTCAATAACTTCTGAAGGACTTTGATTTGACCGGTTACATCAAGACCCTCAGGTTATAAAACTGTCTGGTATTTTAAATCACAGAAGTTTTGAGCTTTTAAAATCGATATCAAATTCTGCCTATTTAAAACACAAACATCTGTTTTGTGAAGATGTGGTCAGTAAGTGGGGGTTGCATGTTCTGCTTAAGTGTGTGGGGGAACAAGAAGCATCTTATTGTGGTATTTGTGCACACTGAAGGATTTTATCTTATTGTGGTATTAAACGTGCCTTTACATTCAATATGCTTTAGGATTCCATTATTGTTAACCAACTGTGCATAACATGTTGAAAATATAACCAAGTGTGTGAGTTGTGTTAACCAAGAACCAAGGGCTGATATTGAGTGTATTCTTCCATAGGAAATACTATGTATGTGTGTTAAGATCAGGTTACGCACAGAGCATGTTGGGCCCCCTGTATAATCTGTTACAGATGAGGATTTGAAAAACAAGGCAGTGAGCTGATTGGCTGGAGAGCAGACAAAGGGGAGACGATCTGATTGGACCCCACCATGGAGAAGAGAACGCGCAGAACATTGCTTTAATGTTCAACAGAACACGAGAGATCCAGAACTACACACAACAGAAACTCAGAGGACTAAAGAACACAGAGGTTGGTTTCTGTTTTTAAATCTTTATTTCTGACAGTGGAGGAATTATTAAGCTTTAATTTATTTGATAAACCACAAATGCAGAAGATTAGAACTGAAAGTGAATCACTAAACTGCATAAAGTGATCATAACTTGATCTGGTTGTGATCTGGTAAAGGTTCAATAGAATCACATGTTTTGCTATAAGGTTATGGAAGCAAATAAGAGACATAATGTTTTGAAATTTAACAGCCAATGAATACTTGAGTTTGAATTATTTTACTTTGGAAACCTTGTATCTGAATTTATTTGTTTCGAATTTACCTCTATGAAATTTAAATATGAAAATTCTTGATTTCCATTTTAAAAACTTGAATTTAATGCTCACAAATTCAGATACAAAACAAAATCAACTTACAGAATTTCAGATAAAATACATTCAGGTTGATCAAATTCGATTGCTCTTATTCAGATCTAAAATTTCAAGTTAATATTTTTCAAAGAAAACATTTGTCTAATTCGACTGCTCAAATTCAGATCGAAAAATTCAAGTTAAATATACACATGGTAACATCCGGGCTACCCAGGATAGGAAAAACAGTTGAGCCCAGAGCCCGTCTGCAATTGAACCGAACCATTGAACCGAACCATTGAACCGAACCAATGAACCGAACCATTGAACCGAACCAATGAACCGACGTCGGGCGGCCTATCAGAGCATGTCAACCTGACTGTCTGTCATGATCCAAGAAGAGGCAAAGTCACGTATATGAAACCTGTAAAGAAGATGACTTCTTATGGCAAGCCGTTTTGACATAAAAACCTTGGGTTTGACTATCCATAAAATATATTTTAGATAGTTTTAATTGTATTTCGACGAGTCAAAATTGTAATTTCACTAGTCAAATTGATAATTAGAGATATCTGCAATTATAATTGCGCTAGTAAGAAATATGATTCGAGATATCTGTAAATATGTTTTGACTAGTCAAAACTCTATTTTAGATATCTGTAATGACCTCATAGATATCTAAAATTATCGCGTCACAAATACGCAAAGTATTTAAAGATATCTCTAATTCAGTTTCGACTAGTCTCAATTATATTTTAAGATATCTGAATCGTGCCTGCTCCTAGTCGAATCTGCTGTTGTGTGACGTGAGATTTAATCTCCTCAGCTCCTCCCCTACACCAGAGCCAAAACCAAAAGCGCAACGGCTAATGCTATCACCTTGGCTTCATCGGAACACAGCAAAGGAGACAACAGGCTAGTTTTTTAAACGGATGTCAATGGGTTTTGTTCGCTTTTACGCTTTCTCCAGTTGGATGTCTTAAAGACCCTTCGATCTAACTAAAATAAGGGTTTCTTATCTATGCCAGAGCCCCTCCTTATACCTAGTGCTAACGGCTAACAACAGTAGACAGCGTTTGTAACTTGTCAAGGAGAGAAAAGAACTGAATGAAGTACTTTAGGGATTATTAAATAATATATGGAGACAGTCATGTATGCATAGCGCTGAGATTTTAATTGCAGTCATGTTACAAAGCAGACCAAACAATGTGTAATGTTCAATAAAGACAAAGATCAGCAAACTGCTCGTTTTGTTGTAATTTATTTTTTATATATTTTTTTAATAGACATGAGTGAAAAACATTTGAATTATATACCAAAACGTGAAAAAGTACAAATAAGCACGTGATGGACAAGAATGTTGCATATATGGCACTTCAATCATGACCTGCTGGCACTGAGATCCGAATCGGCAAATTTCTGATCACAAGTCCAACGCTCTAACCACTAGGCCACAGACACCTATACAGATGTCTCGTTCTCGCTTCTCAGGGAACCGAGGTTACGAAAGTAACCGGAGAAGTTTTCCTGCTGGCTATAACGTGTTGCCTAGCTGACTTACCTACATAGAGAGACGAGTCACACAACAAACCATAGCTAACAGTTATGTGTTCCAAAAAATAATCAGCAACAACATACTTTTGTTCTGTCGAGTCTGATTGTACATAAACAGCAAACTACCGGAGCGCCTTTGTTTTCCCTAGAAGTCATCTTCTTTACAGGTTTAATATACGTGACTTTGCCTCTTCTTGGATCATGACAGACAGTCAGGTTGACGTGCTCTGATAGGCCGCCCGACGTCGGTTCATTGGTTCGGTTCAATGGTTCGGTTCAATTGCAGACGGGCTCTGGGCTCAACTGTTTTTCCTATCCTGGGTAGCCCGGATGTTACCATGTGAATATTTAACTTGAATTTTTCGATCTGAATTTGAGCAGTCGAATTAGACATATGTTTTCTTTGAAAAATATTAACTTGAAATTTTAGATCTGAATAAGAGCAATCGAATTTGATCAACCTGAATGTATTTTATCTGAAATTCTGTAAGTTGATTTTGTTTTGTATCTGAATTTGTGAGCATTAAATTCAAGTTTTTAAAATGGAAATCAAGAATTTTCATATTTAAATTTCATAGAGGTAAATTCGAAACAAATAAATTCAGATACAAGGTTTCCAAAGTAAAATAATTCAAACTCAAGTATTCATTGGCTATTAAATTTCAAAACATTATGTCTCTTTTCTGCTTCCATACAAGGTGACCATCGTTCTGCTTTGAGTTTGTAGAGCACAGCATTTTGACCCTTTGTTTCACATTTTCATCAGTCTGTTGTTTTTTTATCGTCTTATTGAAAAGAAAACATGCATTTGTTCTTTTACTCGACTACATGAAACACAGTCTGTTGGTTTTTAGTTGTCATTCTTTCTTTTACTCGACTATATTTTTGGGGGCATCGTTTCTGCTGTACTGAACTTAAAGTGACAGCAGCTTAATAAATCACAGTCTGTTCTTATTGTTAATAAAACAACAATTGATCTATATTCAATTTATACAGTGAAGACTATGTAGTGTTATTTCACATCTGATGACTTTTATTTTGTACCTGAAAATATTTCGCATTGATTCTTGATTTATACTTGATTCATTCAATCCAAACCACTGAGATATCATGGCAGTAATTATTTTAATTATAAAACACATAATTCTGTAACAAAAATTATTATAATTAACATACCTTTGCTCTCTGGATTGCACAATGAATACATTTTGTCAATCAAATACAAATGTCAATAATGTACAGTATAAGCTCATTTTATGTTGTAATTTAAACAGAGTAAAGTTAAAATATTCTCTTAGGATGTGTTCATCTGGTATGGCAAACACTTTTATCCAAAGCAATACTCAGTGCACTGAATGACTGTGTTCCCTGAAAATGAAACTAAGATCTCGTCTTCTGCTGTTGTTTTGTACAATTGTAAAACTGTGTTTAACAGATAGTTTTGTTCACTTCAGATATGATGGAAGAGAATAAGGACAGTCAAGATGAAGTAAAAGATGCTGATCAGAAACATCAACGTGCACAAAAGTTGCAGCAACTTTCACTTGAAGAAGCTCTGAGAACAGGAGACAAAAAGAGTGAAAAACAGCACACGAGAATTCACGCCAGAGAGAAACCTCACACATGTCTACAGTGTGGAAAGACTTTTACACAAACAGGAAACCTTGAGACACACATGAGAATTCACACCGGAGAGAAACCTCATGTATGTCTACAGTGTGGAAAGACTTTTACACAAACAGGAAACCTTAAGACACACATGAGAATTCACACCGGAGAGAAACCTCATGTATGTCTACAGTGTGGAAAGACTTTTACACAAACAGGAAACCTTGAGACACACACGAGAATTCACACCGGAGAGAAACCTCATGTATGTCTACAGTGTGGAAAGACTTTTACAGAAACAGGTCACCTAAAGATTCACATGAGTATTCATACTGGAGAGAAACCTCATGTATGTCTACAGTGTGGAAAGACTTTTACACAAACAGGAAACCTTAAGAAACACATGAGAATTCACACCGGAGAGAAACCTCATGTATGTCTACAGTGTGGAAAGACTTTTACACAAACAGGAAACCTTAAGACACACATGAGAATTCACACCGGAGAGAAACCTCACGCATGTCTACAGTGTGGAAAGACTTTTACACAAACAGGTGACCTAAAGATTCACATGAGAATTCACACCGGAGAGAAACCTCATGCATGTCTACAGTGTGGAAAGACTTTTACACAAACAAGTCACCTAAAGATTCACATGAGAATTCACACCGGAGAGAAATCTCACGCATGTCTACAGTGTGGAAAGAGTTTTTTACATACGGGTCACCTTAAGTCACACATGAGAATTCACACCGGAGAGAAACCTCACACATGTCTACAGTGTGGAAAGAGTTTTTTACATACGAGTAGCCTTAAGACACACATGAGAATTCACACTGGAGAGAAACCTCACGCATGTCTACAGTGTGGAAAGACTTTTACACAAACAGGAAACCTTGAGAGACACATGATAATTCACACTGGAGTGAAACCTCATGCATGTCTACAGTGTGGAAAGACTTTTACAGATACAAGTAGCCTTAAGACACACATGAGAATTCACACTGGAGAGAAACCTCATGCATGTCTACAGTGTGGAAAGACTTTTACAGATCCGAGTAGCCTTAAGACACACATGAGAATTCACACTGGAGAGAAACCTCACGCATGTCTGCAGTGTGGAAAGACTTTTACACAAACAGGAAACCTTGAGAGACACATGAGAATTCACACCGGGGAGAAACCTCATGTATGTCTACAGTGCGGAAAGACATTTACAGATACGAGTTACCTTAAGTCACACATGAGAATTCACACCGGAGAGAAACCTTTCATGTGTCATCAGTCTTTTGCGTCACTTCAGTGTGGAAAGATTTATGAGTAACCTCAAGAAGCATACGAGAACTCAAGAGTGGAGAGAAACATTTCACAGTTGAAGAAACACAAGATAACACTTACTGTTCTAGTTGTGTTTGTCTTTAATCTGTACTGAATCATCATACATGTTTTACAGGAGACTGTATGAAAG
Organism: Barbatula barbatula; assembly: GCF_947034865.1. Classification (NCBI taxonomy): domain Eukaryota; kingdom Metazoa; phylum Chordata; class Actinopteri; order Cypriniformes; family Nemacheilidae; genus Barbatula; species Barbatula barbatula. Next base: position 4,410,374 of record NC_136769.1, read on the forward strand.
AAATGCATCAGTTCAAGCTTTAAAACTTGTTTTGTAATGTATTTAAGTTCTAGTTGTTTAAACCATAAACATTTAGATTCAATTTTCTCTTGGGAGGTGTTCATCTTATATGGCAAACACTTTTATCCAATGCAATACTCTGCACTGCACTGAATGACTGGGTTCTCTGAAAATGACAATGTATAATATTTTATATTTTAAATAAAGTAACAAGGATATTGACGAAGCAACGATAAAAATAAACCTGTCTAATGTGTTATTTGTAATGTAGAATCTGAACTCACCCTCACACAAATCATGATCTGGATAATTCGGTTCTTTGAACGCAGCTGTTTTGTACGATTAGAATATCTGGATTAAATTGTCTGGGATCATTGCAGGCTCAAGTGCAGTTTGGAAAGGCAGCGTAATGTATATCAATAGAAGAACTAGTGATCACACTGAAAAAATTACCGTTATTTTACAGGTAATATTCTGTATTTTTTCATTAAACAGTAAAATGTTGTTGTTTTGCAGATATTTGCTGTAATTTACAGTTTTACCATTAAAATGACAGTATTGTAATTTACAATGACATAAAAATTATGTTTTTAAAGGCATTTCATACTATTTTTACAGATTCCATTTTTTTTCTACAGAACATTACTCTAAATTTTTACAGATTTAAAAGATGTACTTTTAAAGACAATTACCGTAAATGTTTTATTGATTATTTTCCTGTTCATGACAGAAATGTATGTAAAATGACATAAATCAGTAAATTGAAAGTGTTTTATATGTATTCCCCTTCTGAATGTTCCCTCCAGGAATAACTTTCTCCAGTGGGCGATGTCTGTTACATTATAGCAAACTCCAAATGCTGCAAATTAACTATATTTATTATTTTTTACAAATTATCATTAAAAATTTAAATGTGGTTTATTTAGGGTTTTACCATGCCCTGGCAGGCTATGCCTACACTGTAAAAAAAAACGTAAAAAAACTGTAAATCTCTGGGAGCAGAGTTGCCAGACGGATTCCGTCAAATAACAATACAAAAAAACGTAAAAATACAGAGAATATTTTAGTCATAATTCATTCAATTATAGTATATTACTGTTAATAATTTTTATCAAACTGTAGAAAAACAGATCATTTATGTGAAAATACATTAAAAACAACTACCTTTCAGGTTAACCTGTCTTTCCTGCCTGTCTTTTCCTGCGAGCTCTTTCTTTATGCATTTTTGTTGTTTATAAAGCATTGTTTTAATATACCCTAAAATCAGGTTGTTGTATCACTTAACTTGCACTTCTTTCATATTAGTGTATTTTATTCATAGCATACATTGTTAATTATCACTGTCGTTGCTAACTTATCCTGATATCTCAATAACCCCTCCTGGTTATTTACTTAAGATCTTAAACCAAAACACTCAGCGCCGTTAGCATAGCACAAGCTTGCTAGCGGGCTTTCTGTTTACACTGCTAAATATCATCTTGCCTTCTAGTTTTCTTGTGTGCTAACGGTTTCTCTTTTAAGCGTATATACTAAGATTCATCGAGCAACCTTGGTAAGTTGGAATTACTCTTCAAACCTGGTGAGTTATGGCTTCTTCTCTAGCAAACATTATCATGTGGGGCCCAAATGGGTTGCACTTGGGCTGATATCTGGGGCCCACCTGGGCAACCCAACTGGGACCCAGCAAATTTTGTCCGCAGTTTCCATGGAGGCCCCACATGTGTTAGCCCACATGGGCTTATAATGGGCCCTTAATGGACGCCATATAGGCCCCACTTGGGTTAACCAGATAGCTCCCATTTGGTGTCTACAGGAGTTTGCCTAGATGGGTTAATGATGGGACCTAGCTAGGTCTTATATGGGTCTCTTATGGGCCACAATTAGTATACATATGGGCTAATTTATTTGTATATACTGTATTGTTTGTATGGGTTAAATTATTTTACGCTAAATCCATACATTTATCTTACTAAAATCCTAAAGGTATTTAATGAATCAAAACCAGTAGTGCATGCTTTTAAGCAAAGTTTATTTCAATTTAAAACTTTTCTTTTGAATCATACATACATCATTCATACATACATAAAATATAAATTCAAACTTTATAAAACACATGTACATTTAGAACTTAAAAAAAAATATGTACATTTACAACTTTGTGTATTATAATCTAAACTTTTAATACAATTTTCAGGAAAAAAAACTGTGCAGCTCCTCAGTCCTCGTTCCTCTCTCTCCCAACAGCCCTGTGAAAAGACAATAATTACTCAACCATGATAACACTTTTCAGTTAAAACAAGCTGTCAAGTTAGCATTTTGGCGCCAAACACCAAGATTTAAAATTAAAGAGTCTTTTACCGATCTTGTGCCCTTGCATAACGATTTGTTTGCTTGATAAATATGAAATAATGTTTTAATTGTATGTATTGTTAAAAGTTGTTAAAGCCTTTTTGTCATTGACAGAGATCTGTCCCAAGCTGCTTTATACACTAGCTTCTCTGCTATGAGCCCTTTCATCTAATTATAACGCTAATCTTCCTCAATCGTGAGCACACCGCATGGTGCCAAACTTGTAGTTTAAGTATAAGCTTTTTCGTGTCTTGAACTATTATACGGCGTTGGGAACAAAGGCATAATTTACAGCATTATCGTTTAGCATTGGCGCCAGAAATAAGTCTTAATTCTATCATGACAAGAATCAAAACTACGTTTTTGAACCATAATGAAACAGTATTTTCATACTTAAAGAGTATATACATTGTGTGTGTATATATATTTTTTTTAAAACTTGTAATTCTTACCTTCTATAAACTGCAGGCAAAGTTCTGCCAAGTCTGTGCACTTGCAGGAAAATGCGCGATTCAAATAGGGGGATGGGAATTGCTATAGGAAATCTCACCGGATCTTTCTGGGTTACATCTCGCGATACTTTGATGACATACGCCAATCGTTCTGCGCAGTGAAGACCATTCTTTTTTTATTCAAAAATAAATGTTGGGTACATTATGCAAATACATTCAAAAAACACAATATTTAAATTATAGCAATATCAAAATAAAAAAAAAAAAATGTTAAATTAACACTAAGTAACAAAATACTTTTATATTTGCTAAACATTACATTGAATTAGATAGGATTTCTGCCTTAACAACTATATAGGTTTGTCTCCTCGAAATGTACATTTGTGGATACTAAATTTGGCTAGAAAAAGAAAACAAATTAATTAAATAATTTTCCTTGTGAAAAGACATAACTGTAGCCCATTTTAAACCCATGCACACATTTCCCATGAATTGCCCAACTAGAAACCACATGGGGAGCCCACCTGGGTTCACCCATGTAGGTCCTATCTGGGTCACCCAAGTGGGCCCCAGATAAGATGCCCATTTTGAGCCCATGCCCAGTCTGAACCCCTGTAGCCCATTTACAACCCATGTGGGCCCCACATACACGTGTTTGCTTTTTACATAGAGCACCTGCACGTACCCCTGACACATTCTTGAAGACAAATTTAATTAAAATTTAACTTATGGCCTCATTGATGCGCTAAAAAACATTAGTATATCAAAACATGAGGACAGCTTTAATAAAACCCTATCGTATGCTAAAGGACAACTCATGAGTTATTGCATAGGGTCAGAGATACATTATGAGTTCACCAAGTCGTTTTGCCGGAAAAGAACCGGAAAAGTGTTCAAATATGGGCACATTATTATTTGTCTATGTGCCAACCAAGATTCCACAATTAAAAATGTGTCCTGTTGCCTGGGATTTATTGGTGGCAGAAACAGAGTTATTGGTCATCAAAAATAAGAGATAACGGGAACTTACCTGATTGGTGTAACAGACAAACCCCCCTGCACAAGTTTTACTATAACTAGGCTTGAAAACACTGTATTTTCAGATGCTTTGGGAAGATCTCACTTTGTTTGATTCGAACAAATAAAGTTTACTCTTTGACACCTGGACCATCTTTGTTTGAGCAATTTTTTGAAACTACAAGATCAATTTTCGCACAACAGTACCAGCACATATGGAGATAAAAAGTAATGAAATGGCTGATAAATTAGCAAAAGAAGCATTACACAAAAACTTGGTTGATATTAAGGTTCCTCTGGGAAGAAGGGAAATGAAATCTGTGTTTAATAAGGAAATAACACGAGTTTGGCAACAAAGGTGGATAAAACAGCACAGGTGGTTTGGTAATATTGTGGAATCAGTGGGGAAAAGGGAACATTCCTATGGTAGACATAGAAAGGAAGAAGTAGTGTTTTCAAGACTAAGGTTGGGACACACAAGATTTAACTCAACAATGGCATTAATGGTAAAGCATGAGAATGGGTTGTGTGATGAGTGCATGGTGTTAGAAACAGTAGAGCATGTTTTTGTTAAGTGTAGTCAATATGATGAGCAATTTATGTAACAGCAGTAGGAGTGGGCCGGTAAACATGGTTGACATATTGGGAAAGGGTTTGAGGGAAAGTCAGCGGTGTAGGGATGTGCTAACATTTGTAGAGACTACAGGGCAGCACCATAGGATTTAGAAAGAGGAGGATAAAGAGCAGGATGCTTATGCTCATCTTGAAGAGAGAGGAGCTCAGTGCAGATGTTGGAGGAGCTGAACACGCAGCGCCAGCTGAAACATGGGCTCTGATCCTTTGAGGTGTGTGCGGCATTACACCAATATTTTATTTCATTTATTGCACAGATTCATCACCCATGTGGCTAAATATACAGTAGGAGGTGGAGCTTTGAATTGTTAAGATGCATAATTTCATTAGCTGGCAGAAGCAGCTGTAGCCCAGGTGGAGAGACAGAAGCAGGGTCACAGGTGTGTTGCGCATTATTTCAAGGTTACTCTGTTTTAGAGGTCTATTAAACACTCAGTCATACATTAGTTTTAACAATGTAGGCATAAATACTTTTGTTATAAATTATTATATTGTTTGAATAAATCAAGTAAACAGCGCTAAACTTCCAAAAGCGGAACTAATACGACTCAACGTTCTACACGGGTAAATTAAAGCGGCGCACCCAAACACTGTAGCCGCCTGCGGTCCTGCTCGGCTCAGCAACTACTCTTGGAGAGCGGAGCTACAATTTCTCCTGGTGCAAGAGTCGAAGCAGGTAAGAAAAAATGATTTGATCTCATAAGTGACTTGTTGTTCTTGCACATAACCATGTTACTTTTGTTCCTTACATTGATAATAAAATTTTTTTTGTAAATGTCTGGTTTCGCTATGTTTAGAAACATATTCATATCTAAGCAAACTTATTGAAGCAGAAGCGAATATCTAAATGTCAGTATCCTTGCTACTAGGTCTACACAATGCCCTCACGGAGCAAAAATAAATGGGAATATACTTAAAAATGTAATGCGATATATTACATAATGCATTTCCATATATGGGAAACTAGTGCTTATATTTTTCAATATACTGCAATATATGCATTGACCATGAATGGCTAATACATATACAATATTTATAAATGAAGACAAAAATAGCATTACATGTTATATTTATAAATGAAGACAAAAATAGCATTACATGTTATATTTACAAAAATTTATTGTGTACATATATTGCACACATGTTCCCATAATAGGCAAAGAAATGTAATGCATGCCCCTAAGTTATTTTTCTTATAGTTATCATGAAACGAGGAAGGGACATAGCATCCTTTTTTGCCCGAATAAACAAAAAAGTGAGAGAAACAAATCAAGGTGTTGAGGAGCAGGAAGAGGGAGAGCCAGATGAGTCAGTGGAGGTTGGAGAGAGAGCATGTGATTAAAGTAAGGGCTCTGACACAGAGAGGGAAATTCCAGAGGGTGATGAGCATGAAGAAGAGGGTGAGGATGAAGAAAATATACAGGGACAGAGAGGTGAACAGCCAGAGGGACAGAAAATGGATCCATGTGGATCAAGTACTGCACCATCAGGTTTGTGATATAGAAGGTCTTTAGTATTTGCAAAATTTCCTTGTTGGCCTACTGTGTGTCCTTAAAATGGTGCTTTCTGCTGTAAATTCCTTTTTGTGACAATATGACTCTAATGTTTATTTTTTTAAGTAAATACTTGGCTTATAAATTGAAATACATGTCGATATACATGCATAAGTAATTAAATGTGTGTTTACTGTACATCTTTCTACAGATATCAGCAAGTCCAAGAATAATGTACCAGTCTTGCCCTGCCATCTTGAATATATTCCCAACCACTTTGATGGGGGACAGAAAACGGAGCTTCTGGCCAAACTGGTATAATCCAGCATTGTTATGCCAAGTTAAGTGTGGACTCAACTGTCCACAATAGGAAATGGCACATTGTTGTACCCTGGATGCATTTTTTATTTTGCACCTGCACTCACTCTTGCACTACTGTACAAAATACAGTGTCCATCCTCTCTCAAGGAGTGTGGTTCCAGAGCCCAAGCTGTGCGTAGAGGTGATCCCGACTATCTCTAGTCGGAACCTCTCAACCTCATGCACCATCTCAGGCTCCTTCCCCGCCAGAGAGGTGACATTCCACGTCCCTAGAGCTAGTTTCCGTGTCCAAGGATCGGGTCCGACTGCTGCCCGATCCACTATGCACTGACCCCCTATGGTCCCTCCCGCACGTGGTGAGCCCACGGGAAGGCAGCCCCACGTCGCTCCTTCGGGCTGAGCCCGGCCGGACCCCGTGGGGAAAGGCCCGGCCACCAGGCGCTCGCATACGGGCACCAACCCCGGGCCTGGCTCCAGGGTGGTGCCCCGGTTGCGCTATATCGGGCGACGTCACGGTCCTTGAAATCTTACTCATCATATGGGGGTTTTTGAACCACTCTTAGTCTGACTCGTCGCCTAGGACCTGTTTGCCTTGGGAGACCCTGCCAGGGGTATATAGCCCCAGACAACATAGCTCCTAGGGTCACTCGGGTACTCAAACCCCTCCAACACGTTAAGGTGGCGGTTCAAGGAGGGGTCACATCTCTCTCTCTTTAAAGGTCTGTGCTGATTTATATACATACATACATAAATACTGTGGGATATTCATTCATATGCTTCCTATGCAGTATTATTCCATATGCATTATCACTTTTATTCATTCATATGCTTCGCAGTATTATTCCATATGCATTATCACTTTTATTCATTCATATGCTTCCTATGCAGTATTATTCCATATGCATTATCACTTTTATTCATTCATATGCTTCATATGCAGTATTATTCTATATGCATCATTACTTTTAGAAGTGTTTTATTATTCTATTACTTGCGTACAATAACCCTTAACCTCAAATAATGTGTTAACCATGAAAGTTAGGAGCTGATATTAAGTGCACTTGAAAGAGGAAGTGGGGCGTGGGTGTCGCATGCAAAAGATAGAGGAAGCCGCAGGAGACAGCTGAAGTCTCAGAATGCATGCAACTGAAAAAGATAAATATGCTCACACACACACATATTCCATTGTCTGACCTTTTAAAATATGTTGTTGCTGGGTAGAATTGGGGTGTGTGGGTTGTCATTTGATGTTTTGCAGAAACTCGGAGAACAATGGACTAAGAGCTGATTGGACGAATACCAGACAACACGTCACTCAAAGGCACGAAGAGAGACCCGGCGACAAATACTATAAATATATCCAGAATTGTAAAACTGGGCGTTGGTTGAGCCTTTGTTCTGAGGCAGCTGTTAAAAATACAACAGCTGACCCAACAGCTGTTGTATTTTTGAATCTTCTGATCAATAAACTTCAAGATTTTACTTTGACTGGCCTCCCTCCAATTTTGAACACGCAGGAACATATTAAGATTGTCCCACAATACACATATAGCACAGATCTTTAAAGAGAGAGAAATGTGGCCCTAATAACAGCTTCCATGTTACCCAGCAGATGTAAAGTAGCCTGTATGTCTGACAGCACAGCTGAGCTAAAAGAAGCTAATGGTAAAAATAAAAATCCATGATAAACCAGCCTTATTGCATAAGTAATGTTTTCCAGCTTCTAGTCATTCATTGTGCATGCTACCTTATATTTACCAGTTCTGATTTTACTTTAATAAAATTGAGATATTTCATGCATGGCATTGGTACAATAGGGTTTAACCAAAATCTAAATGTAGCTATCAGCAGCAACATTATTTTGCATTAAGTTAGCAAACACTTGCCAGTCAACATTTTTATTTGCAAACCTCCAAGTTTGGTAGCAAATCTATTCATGATTCCACGGTCGCTAGCTAACGTTAGTTTGTTAACATGAATATTGTTTGAAATCCTACCTGTTGCCTTTCACCATCCACTTATTTAGCTGCTGTCGCATCCCTTGGCAGGCCATCTACTTTTTCCATCTTTCTTTTTCTATTTTTAGCCCCCGAATAAACCCGCTTTTTTGGTTTATCCATCTTTTTCAAATTCAAATATCAACGACAACTCACTGACGTTACTACGTACTTAACGTAACTCACGGCGCCCCGCCCACTCGCGATATTACCATTCTATGTCTAAATAAATGATATCATGGAATCTTATGAGGACACCGGTGCCACCTAGCCTGTTAGTCCTCTTAAATGTATATAACTTTTTATATATACAATAACTTCTATACATTTTATAAGAATTTCTACAACTTCTACAACCCATTTTCCACCAACAAGAACCGGGTGCTGGTTCAGAGCCAGAGCTGGTTCAGAGTTGGTTCGACTGACGAGCTTACTAAGAACCGGTTTGCCTTTCCACCGGCTAGAGAGCCACCCCAGAGCTAGATCTTACGTCACTGCATACATCTCATGTTTCCCAGAAACGCAGCACCAAACACACCAGGCTTGTTCGAGATGCATCTTCTCACAGACCGATCATAACTTCGAAGCACTGCCAAAGCGATCCAAAAGCACAAGGAGTCGAATGCTCTTCAAACACTCCCGCAGTTTCGATGGGTTGCGTTACTATGGATGCTCATGGGTTTGCGAAAAATACATCGGCATCCAAACACTGCGAATCCAATGCGTTCTCAGAACCAGCACCAGCTCTGCCTTGGTGGAAAAGGGGAATCAGTGTTTCCTCCATAATGAGTTTGTGAATTTAAAAGAATGCTTTAACTAATCCATTACACTTTAAAGGTGAACTATACAAGAGTCATTCATGGTAAGGTGTAGCCCTAACCCTAAATTTAAATAGTTTTTTATAATATGTCCCTCTTTTGTGATTTCAGATTATAGATAAACATGTGCTTGTGGATCATCAGATGACCATGGCAACCCAGGTGTGGAAATGGAGGACTGTTTTTAATCTGAAATCTGTGTAATCTATGATGGACGATTCTTCTGACACCATATGAATGCATACGGTCGTCTGGCAGAAGCTTGATCATTTCGATTATAAGTTATTAATATGGATATTTTTCTTACAAACACATCTCTTTGCTTAAGAAGGCCTTTATTATCATAATGTAGCTATGTTTTCATGCTCTGCTTGTATTTCTACTGTCCAATTAACATTAAACGTTTGTTTGCAATTCACAAAAATTACTGTTCTGTTTGATTGGAGGGACCCATTACATTTTTATAGTTTTTGTTTTACTGGGAGAAACAACATTTGATGATTATTTTTCCATTGTCCAAACATTTTGTTAAAATATATTTATTTAATATTTTTGTCTTTGACTTTATGTACTTATTGGGGTTTTATCCATTGTTCTCGGTTATTTTACAAAGATAAGCTATATTTTAAAAGTACATTACTGTATAGTTACACAGAATCTTAGTAACAAATAAAAGCCATACACTGTAAAAAATTAAACGGCAGTTTTTACGGTAAAAAACTGGCAGCAGTGGTTGCCAGAACTTTTCCGTAATAAATACGGAATAACATTTTTTGCTATTACGGTAAAAGGACATTAGCACTGTTGATTTTACATTTAAGATTGCCATTTTATTCCATATTTTACCATAAAAATAAAAGGTTCTTCCATAAAAAGAAACGCTGTTTTGCCATATAATTGACAAGAAAATACCGTATGAATGCCGCATAAATTAAATATTTTGCCATTGAATATTACGGTGTTTCATTGTAAAAATAAAACTGTTATTTTTACGGTTAAAAACCGGCAGCTGTGGTTGCCAGAATTTTACCGTGATATTTATGGTAGAACTTTTTCTGCTATTACGGTAAAAGGATATTTGTACTATAGATTTTACAGGTAATGTTGGTATTTTATTCCATATTTAAACGTATTAATCAATATTCTTTCCATCAAAAGAAACATAGTTTTGCTTTAAAATGTACATAAAAATACTATATCAAATAAAGGTTTTGCCTAAAAAATTACAGTGTTTTACTGTACAATTAATAGTATTTAATATAAAATACTACTTTATTCTGTATAAATTCCATTAAAATATAATATCAATGAAGGTTTTCCGTTAAATATTTATGTGTTTCACCGTATAATTAAGGGAAAATGTTTTTGTTTCAACGGTAAAAAACTGGCAGCTGTGGTTGCCAGAATTTCACTGTAATAAATACAGTGGAACTTTTTTACTATTACGGTATTAAGATATTCGTACTGTTGATTTAAAGATTAATGTTGGCACTTTATTCCACAGGAATAACCATAAAATAAAGGTTTTACCAATAAATATTAGTGCTATACTGTACAATTAACAGTATCCAATATAGAATACTTTATTCTGTATAAATTCCTGCCACACAAAAACTAAGGTTTTGCCATGAAACGTGAAAGTGTTTTACTTTACACAATTAACAGTCTGTTATAATATAATTAATAATTTTCTTAGTAAAACCTCAATGTCTAACTTAGCTCACCAAAAATATATACAAGGTCAACATTTTTTAAAATATTTTAATGATGAAAATATTAAATCATGTTTCTCTTAAATAATAAAATAAAAATACATCAGTCCTCAGTATGATACTTATAGCTCAGCAGGATGTTTGAGAGAAATGAAATAAATGTGCTTGAATAGAATTACCAGGGTTGCCCTGACTTCCTCCTACAGTCCACAGACAGACAAAAGTCCAAATGACCTCAATAGATAAGCAAGGTGTAAAGATGTTCCCACGGTGCTGTCTTCCTGTAGTTGTTGAGGCAAGGGAGCAGTATGTGAATATTGAGGATCCCGCCAGGTTCGGTGGAATGAGTTATTGCAGATCAGGATCCCAGGACCTAGCACCAGCATCAGAGATAGAACAGAGAGAACAATCACATGGTGTTTCTGCTGGTAACATTTTGACATGATGGCCTGCTATGGCAAAATCTTTGAAAAATGTGTAAAAAAAAGCTTTGTTGCGGGGCAAAGGTATAATATCCTAAAATCAGATATTATAAAAATCAGTCCTTGCCAGACTTACCAGAATAAACTATTTCCTTGTCTCTTTTGCAGGGAATACATTTAATACATAATAAAAAACAGTTATTGGCCATTACTCACAGGACTTTTGTTGCATGTGCAGTGGCATGGTGAACGTGGTATTCGTTGGTTCTCCTCAGTCCATACTTTACATGCCCCTCTCTCGTCTATGAGTGTTGTCAGTCTCTCTCTTTCACTTTCTGTCTGGGGAATACAGTAAGTTTAAACATCATTATAGAGCAAGAGCATATCAAGCATTTTAGATTAAGTTCTCAGATCTATTTTATAATAGATTGAACAAATGCCCCACAAGTGTCACTCTACAGCAGCAAGTTAGGAAAACTTGTTTGTGTGGAATTACTTACCATAAACGTCATGACTGAATGCAGAAACCTGTCCACGTTGAAGGAGAACAATACTGAGTTGAGATAATAATGTCACCAATCAATTTCAGGATTTTTGGAGATGTTTGGCTTGGCCTATTGGAAGGAGAACAATACTTTGAGGTTTGAGACTGATGTATATCTGATCCGATGTATATATTTAAAAAATATATTTTAAATAAGTTGCCAACTTACCAGCTCAGTTCTTTAACATTCCACTCCACCCCTCCATATCGTTTAATAACAGAACATTTTAGGTGTCTTTTTTTAGGGAGAGATAGCAGGTCAACAGTATTCCACACAGAAATTGTATATATAATGTAAAAGTTGGGAATCTGAAGATTAATTCTTATTCAGAAATACGTAATAAACATTGGCCAGTCACCAATTAAAATTTAGAATATATAAACACATGATGATGTTATGCACATTATGATATTAGTATACAATGGACATGACAAAAAAAAACAATTTTTGACCAGTTGAAAATGGATAAAAAAAGGTTGACTTTAAACTGTTTTTGGTGTTTAAAAGACACCAAAACCTTGGGAAACACCAGAGAAATATTGTGATATGGCATCAAAAACGCTTGGATAAATCTAGAAGAATTTTTTTAAGCGACAGGATGCGCAGCACTTCTCTTATGTAAATGGTTTAAAAACTCCCTTATTGTCAACCATCCGTCATCTAAATGCTCTAGGTCTCTAGTTTGTGGTTGCATGTTATTCCCCCACCTTCCTCTTAATCTTCAGCTGTCTCCCTAAAATAAAGGTTAAAAGCCCCAAAAATATCTTGAAAGTAAATGACCACAGCCTTTTTTTACATCATCAACATTTAGCTTAACCTTATTTAACCCCTTCCTGACAGCACCTATCACTTTTACAACCCAATTTACATTAAACCATACCCACTTCTGTATTCCAAAAAGCCTCAACAGCATATGACAGTTTTCTTTCAAACTTTATTGACAAAACTGCATAGAACAGCTTGAGTGTTGACTCAATCACAAAACAATTAATTGTAATAAAAAAAGAAACTTTTCTCATTAAGAAACTTCGGAAAATACCAAATCAAAGAACTTACTGTTCTAGCAAAAAATAAACTGTACCTTTGGAGAAACTCTATTGTTGATCGTAGTTCCACTGGGTAGTGTATGTTGAAGCAGTAGAAACTCCCAAACATCAGGCAGAGGGCAGAGGTGAACGAAGTGATGTGGTCATTGACAACCTTTTGGTCAATGCTCAACATGAATGTCTCAGCAGAAAAGCAACAGGGCCCTGAAAAAAAACAATGTATATATAAAAAAGAAAGAAACTTCAGTTACAAGGACTTAAATGTCAGCCATTGACTAAAATACAATGGTGATGATTACATAAAACATAGAACAAGTGGCATTAAAAAAAAAAAGTACTGATAACCGAGTTAATTTGAACTCTGCTACTGCATTGAACTCTCCTATGGGCTGACATTGGTGCCAGGTGAAGTAATAGACAGTATCTCTATATGGGCTGCAACACAACATAGCCCTAAGTAAGCTAATAGTATAATTGGATGAAAGTATACCAGTAGATTTAGCTACAGGGTTTGGTTAGACTTAGTTTTTGTTTACTTACCACACACAATTATGCAGGGTGTTGCCGGCAACTTCTCCATCTGAACCTCTTGGGCCAGGCATGTCTCCTCAAAATCGTATTGGAGCAAGTTCTCCTTCTCACCAAAATGAGCCAGTAAAAGAAGTACCATCTTTACAATGACTTGTGAGCAACCATCCAAATGGCCCCGCACAGTCTGAAACTTGAGAAGAGCATCCAGGACTTGTTTGCGTTTTTGTGGATCAACATTTTGGAAGAAGTTTAAGAGACGTCTTCCTTTTTTCTCCACATTGCCAAGGAAGGTATTGATTAGACTCAGACCAGTAAGTTCTTGGAAGTGTGCTACCATACCAGCTTCTTGAACAAAAAGGGCCACTCTTGGCGGAGTTTCTGGATGCTTGTCCCCTTGTCGATGTCTTTACGCTGTGTGTAATAGGTGGACTGTACTAACTCTTTCACATTGTCTGCATTGTAGTCAATCTCTTCAAACATCTCCTCATCTTTTTTTTTTCTTGGTGACTCTCTGTAGTCTCGGAGAGTGGCAAATATTTCGGCTCCCAGTTGACACAGCCATACTTGTCTTGAACTCCGGCTTTCTGTTCAGCTGGAATTTCTTCGGTATCATACTCATCTGTTGTAACCTTGCGTTTCTTTATCTTTGGTATGTTGGGTCGTTTCACATTTTCCACTCGTGCTTGGAGTTGCTTAACCAGTGAATGATATCCAGGTCCAATGACATCACCCTCTATGACATCTTGGAGGGCTTCTGGATATTTGGCCACCATTCTTTTGCCTATCTCTGTAGTGTTGTGTTTGGTTGGATTATTACACACCTTTATCATCTCAGAAACCACTATCCTTACCATCTCCCGCCGCAGCCGCGGAGTAGGTCTGGCCTTCCTTTCTAAAGTCTGCATTAACTCTTCAGGGAGCTTCGGCCATGGTATCTGGAACTTCTCTACCCAATTTGCCACAAAAGTGGAACAGCTAGTTGAGGGGGATGAGGTGGTTGAGGAGGATGCTGGTGACGGAGAGACTGAGGGTGGAGAGGAACAGACAGACAGTGGAGAGGAAAATACTAGAGTTGGAGTGCTTGAGTCTGTAACAGAAGAACAAATGAAACATTAAACCTTGGAGGATGTTATGATTCTCAGTTGAAAAAGTAATGTATCGTTAATATGGCCGCAACTAACAATTTTCATTGTCAATTAATCTATCAGTTGTTTGGTCCATAAAATATTCGAAAATAGTAAAAAATGTTGATCACTGCTCACAGCCTCAGATATGTTGTTTGTCTAAAGGACTAAAAAAACTTAAAATATTATAATATATTTGAGAATTTGAAATTTAAAAAATAATTTGACTCAAAAAAATTATCAAAATAGTTGTTGATTAATGTAATAGTTAACTGATCACTTGTTAATTGTTAAATGACTAGATCATTTATACTATGGTGTGATGGATGGTGAAGAAATCTTGTGAAATTATGTTAAATTGGATACACTTACTGTTCTGGGCCCAGGCAGCAACAAGTCTTCTGGCTTGGACTGGCTTCAACACCGGCAGCAAGTCTCCTTCTGTAATGAACTGCAGATCATCTATGATCTCTGCACCAAATCCCTTCAATGTATCTTCCACTGAAGTAAGAACTGATTGAGGAAGGTCCGGAAGCACTGCAGCAATAGCACTGCTTATCGTCTGTATCTGTGATTCAGACATATCTATCAGAAACACAAACACAAAGAAGTTTGCCTTTGGTCTACTGACATCAAAGCATCTACTCTGACAATACACTGTGCTTCAGTGGCACTATCTGGCATCCATTTTTCATGTAAGATGATAATGGCCACATGTCAATCAGTTCATTAATGTGTAGGTACTGCAATCTTCCACTGTCATTTTTCACTGAGTGCATGTGGTAGTGTGGAAGGAATTCTGCTGAATAAACTCTCATCAGAAAATAAAGTGCAGAATCATCTTTAACGACAAGGAGGATGAGTCCACCGAACTCCACTGAGTCATCAATCCTAGAGACAACAAATTGCCCCTTCTTGTATACTATCCCATTATACTGCACATCTACAGGAATCTTTGTGTTTATTTCAGTGAAGCCAAATTGCAAAACTGCGTCTTTAACTTGTTCACTGTAAAGCTCAGAGTAGAAAGGCACGCCTTCTTTCATAAGCAAGGCTGGAGGACTCACTGTCCCAGCTGAAAGATAGGCCTGAAACATCTGATGTCTTTCTGAAAGAGTGAGACACAGGTTTTTAAAGTTTTTCAAATGCCTTGCACATCTTGCTTTCAAAGCGCATAGTCCATAGTCTCATCAGTGGGCCAAATTTCAGAATCAGTCCTGGGTAGTGGCGCAAATAACGATGCTTTGGTCTCAAGTTGGTATCTGGAAACAGTGCCGTCCTGGAATCCAAATATTCCTGAATGAGAGCATCCAGGTAAAGAACTTGTGGCTCCGAAATTTTTGGAGCGCAAATCAAGTCAACTATGTCCTTTAGTTGCAGAGTTAATTGCCACACATCATCTTGTGCGTCTTGCACTCTGTCTCCGATGATTAAAGGCAACAGTCGCAAAAAGTTCCAGTTTTGTACAGCATGACCAGAAAGTCGTAGTGTTTTAGGACTGACCTCATATGGCTTGGATGACGCATCTACGGCTCCATATTTGAACTGCTTAATGCGTCTGTTCAAAATTGTGTATGTCAACCATCTCTTTTTTTTATAAAGTACCTCAGGTAAAGTGCAACATCATAAGAGAGGACACCCTCAAAGATGTCGTGACCAAGACACGGGGGCAAACCAGGCAGACAAACATCAAAATGTTTCAAGGAATTAAATTCTGACCTGAACTTTACTCCTTGAAAACACGCCACGTCTCCAGCTTGTAACTGATCCACTGCTGACTTGTAGCTTTCAGGGGTTCGCTCTGGTCCACAACAAGTTGGGTCATCCCCCTGAAATTGTGTTCGAGAAATGAGACAGTATCTGCAGAAATGTTGTGAAGAACTGAAATTTTCAGTAAAGCCACCAATGCAATGCGAGCCCAAGTTGTCTCCAGCAATGCAGTAGAGAGTCCCTTTAACAACAGATTCATCTGCTATTGCTATCCCATTCTCCTCCAGTAGTTTCAAGTCAGCCAGAAGCTCTGAAAAAACCTTGGCATGGCCGAATTCATTAAAGTTCTTCTCTCTACACAGCAAAACCAGCTGCATGTGATCAACATTTGATCGAACATGTGGAGGCAAATTTAATAGAGAGAAGTACACAGCCAAAAGTTTGTGCTTCTTTTTTGCAGAACCCAAAGGGTTCACTACCTCAAATGCATCCTGGTATAGTATTAGCTTAAGGCAAGATGCATTTTCCTGAAAAAATGTGTTTGATTTAAACACCTTACCATCATGGCAGTCACAGAGAACATCTGGTTTTGAAACAGCATTATTGTAAGGAGCTGCTGACATGAGCCCTGATTGTAACATATTCTTCAGTGTGTTTAACACTGGAACGTAGTACGCAAATCTTTCTGTTCTGTTCTCATCTCTGCCTAGAAACACCTTTTTGGGCTCAACATATTTAAACATTTCTTTAAAACACTGTGCTCTAGAGTATGCTGTTCTCATAGGCCCTGTGTGGCAAGCTGAGAACAAGTCACAGTCCTTTACTGTATCACAGATTTTTACAATCTCTTCATCTGATGCTGACAAATCTTTCAGAAGCAAGTTTAATCTGTTCAGTGTATATGTGGGTCCCATTTCATGTAGGTTTTGAATCTCTTCAACAATGTTTTGAATAGTCGATGCTGGAATAAGAAGTTGCCCTTGAAGTTTTATGTAAAATAAACACACATTTCTGAGGTACATGTCACTGAAAATACACGAGTCTCCAAAAGTGTCTTCAGGAGCATCTGATACACTCGCAGTTTCGTGCACGGTAGGGATGTTTTGCTCATTTGAAGGCCTTTCTGAGTGTGTATCCCTTAATTGGCCACAAATCACATTTACTGAACAATGTCTGTGTTTTCGGGACATATGAGAAGTAAATGAAGATTTCACAGTAAACAGTGAGGTTTTGCATCCTCTCACTGGGCAGTTTACAGGACGTCCCTCTGCTATGTGGTTCTTAAGATGAGCAACCAATTCACTGACTCTGTCACACTGGCGCTCACAAAGTGCAACCGTGCACTTCAACGTAGCTAAAGCTTTAGCATTATCCGGAGCAACCGACGACACAACACTATGATGGCGATAGAAATGCGATTTTAATGCTGCATACCTAGAAAATACCTGCTTACAGCCAATTTCCACACACTTGAAAATACAACGGGGTTCATTGCGATGCAGTTTACAATGTACAACATACGCCTTAAGAGACTGAACAGATTCTCCACAAACACAACAAGAATACATCTTACACGGAAATGTTAATCATAAAACGTAACCTAAAATCATATAAAACATAAACCTTACCGAAGTAAGACGCTGAAAATTATCTGAATGCAAAATGACAAGTCCAGACTAGTCCACAAAGTTTCTACGCTGTGCCGCTGTGCTGCCGCGGCAAGATGCAGACAGTGTTTGAATTCAGGCGCCCTTTTTTCCTACAAATTAAACCTTGTTTTAAAGTAAAAATTACTTTTCACAATATTGCACCATCTATAAATTCAAACTTCAAGCCTACAATCTGTTCATTTCATTTCATATGTTATATATATAGGCTATATTTATACGTAACCTAAAATCATATAAACATAAACCTTACCGAAGTAAGACGCTGAAAATTATCTGAATGCAAAATGACAAGTCCAGACTAGTCCACAAAGTTTCTACGCTGTGCCGCTGTGCTACCGTTACTCCAACTGGTAGCGGAGCCAAATGCAAGGCGCTGATTGGACGCCGCGTCAAGATGCAGACAGTGTTTGAATTCAAACGCCCTTTTTTTCTACAAATTAAAACTTGTTTTAAAGTAAAAATTACTTTTCACAATATTGCACCATCTATAAATTCAAACTTCAATCCTACAACCTGTTCATTTCATTTCATATGTTTTATATATATATATATATATATATATATATATATATATATACACATGTAACAGATTAATTGGTGATTAAGAAAATTATTTTCAAGACATTTGTAACTCTAAGTAGCCTACATGTAAAAGTGTAAGTGAAGCTTTAAACTTTCTCTCCCTCTCTTTCATTTGCGTTATTTCTTTCTCTGCAGAAAATGACTGCACAGGACAGTTGTGGCTACATGCTACACTCACAAGCATGTACTGTCTGTCACCCTGTGTTGTAATGTAAGCTAATCTAGTGGCTCACATAGGCTAAGTGTGCGGTTCAATAGTAAATTTTGCTTAGGAACCTTCCTAACTAGTGAAATTACCACAATTACTTCCGGCAGTGACAAAAAAAAACGTTTTATTCACAACCAGACATAAGAAAATATCAATGTATTTTAACAGTGTGATGCAACCTGCAGCAGAGAGAGTGTGAATATCAATTTACGTGTTGACGTGATGTAAAAACTTTGATCATGAAGTGTGTTCTGTTGTTGAGCTGCGTTCACATACAAAGTAAAAACTGTTTTTGTACCCCCAGCGTCCTGCAGATCATTTTGAAGTTACCGTTGCTGATTAATCATATACTTTTGACATGAATTGCTAATATGTTAATATATGAGTGGACAGGAGGGTGAGCGACCAGTGTAACAATCATTTATTTTACTTCTGTCACAGGTGGACAATATAAATTTGTTATTTGAAATTTTGATGTCATATTTTTCACTGGGTTTCCACGTTTATATTTCCTGCATTCAAAACACAGTAGAACATATCTAGGAAGTATCTCAGATGAGCGTTTTGTAGTCCATCTCCTGAGCTTTGTAATTTTACAAAATATAACGTCAATAACATTCACCGCCGCATCATGACGTAGTCTAGTGCATGGAGTCGGATTCTCTGAACACCGTGACTACTTATATATTCTCCATCACATATTTCCTTGACCTCAAGACATTTTCAATCAAGGTCAAGAAAGTGGTTAGGAAAGATAAAAAGCTAATTTTTATTTGACTATTCGACCGGATCCCAAGTGTCTGGTGGTGTGTCTGTCAGGAGTGTTGGTATGTCAGGCTAGCAGGCCAGAGTCTGGACATCTAAATCTTATTAAGGCTTTAAGTTATGCATCTTTAACAGTGTGACCGCTTGATTGACCGGTGGGTGTCATTACAGGTTGGTGTCAGTACAGATGTCCCCAGGCATCATTCGCCCTGCCTTAGGTCACCTCCTTGCCGATATTTAGTTTAGACGAGAAGCAGAAGAAGCACATTCAATAACGTTTAACTGTAGGTGGCCATTACGTTGAACAGTTTTTTTACAAAAAATAAATGCAAGAATTACAGTGATGGCTTGTATATGTATATTACAGTGTATTTTTGTTAGAGATATGGTGTTTAATACATTTAACTGTGAGAAAAGGTATTTTTTTACAAAAAATAAATGCAAGAATTACAATGATGGCTTGTATATATATTACGGTATATTTTTGTTAGATTTAAGGAGATTAATACGTTTAACAGTGAGAAAAGGTATTTTTTACAAAAAAGAAATGCAAAAATCACAGTGATGGCTTGTAAATATATTACGTTTTGTTTTTGTTAGATTTACGGTGATCAATACGTTTAACAGTGAGAAAAAGTATTTTTTACAAAAAAGAAATGCAAGAATTACAGTGATGGCTTGTATATATATTACGTTTTGTTTTTGTTAGATTTACGGTGATTAATACGTTTAACAGTGAGAAAAAGTATTTTTTACAAAAAAGAAATGCAAAAATCACAGTGATGGCTTGTATATATTTTAAGGAGATTAATACGTTGAACAGTGAGAAAAACTATTTTTAACAAAAGATTAATGCAAGAATTACAGTGATGGCTTGTATATATATTACGTTTTATTTTTGTTAGATTTACGGTGAGTTATACGTTTAACAGTGAGAAAAAGTACTTTTTACAAAATATAAATGCAAAAATCACAGTGACGGCTTGTATATATATTACGGTTTATTTTTGTTACAAACACGGTTCCAGTGTATTTTACAAAGGAGTAATGTTTTTTTTCCCAAAAAAAACTGTAAAAAATACTGTTTTGGCTGATATATACATTTACGGTGTTTCATTGCTACTAAAATTGAATAAAACCATTTGTCGTTTTACAGTCTTTTACTGTCATGGTTTAGCTGTTTTTCACCGTAAAATCTACAGACATTTTTTACAGTGTACATTTCCAGAGATTAACCTGAAAGGTAGTTTTTTTTTATGTATTTTCACATAATTGATCTGTTTTTCTACAGTTTGATAAAAATTATTAACAGTAATATACTATAATTGAATGAATTATGACTAAAATATTCTCTGTATTTTAAATTTTTTTGTATTGTTATTTGACGGAATCCGTCTGGCAAATTTGCTGCCAGAGATTTACCGTTTTTTTTACAGTGTAGGCATAGCCTGCCAGGGCATGGTAAAACCCTAAATAAACCACATTTAAATTTTTAATGATAATTTACAAAAAATAATAAATATAGTTAATTTGCAGCATTTGGAGTTTGCTATAATGTGCTTAATCACTGGTCGAATATAAACAGACATCGCACGCTGGAGAAAGTTATTCCTGGAGGGAACATCAGAAGGGGGATACATTTAAAACACTTTCAATTTACTGATTTATGTAATTTAAAACACATTTCTGTCATGAACAGGAAAATAATCAATAAAACATTTACGGTAATTGTCTGTAAAAGTACATCTTTTAAATCTGTAAAAATTTAGAGTAATGTTCTGTAGAAAAACTAATGTAATCTGTAAAAATAGTATGAAATGCCTTTAAAAACACAATTTTGATGTAATTGTAAATTACAATACTGTCATTTTAATGGTAAAACTTTAAATTACAGCGAATATATGTAAAACAACAACATTTTACTGTTTAATGAAAAAATACAGAATATTACCTGTAAAATAACGGTAATTTTTGTGTAGACAGTACGCTGCCTTTCCAAACTGCACTTGAGCCTGCAATGATCCCAGACAATTTAATCCAGATATTCTAATCGTACACAATAGCTGTGTTCAAAGAACCGAATTATCCAGATCATGATTTGTGTGAGGGTGAGTTCAGATTCTACATTACAAATAACACATTAGACAGGTTTATTTTTATCGTTGCTTCGTCAATATCCTTGTTACTTTATTTAAAATATAAAATATTATACAATGTCATTTTCAGGGAACCCAGTCGTTCAGTGCAGTGCAGAGTATTGCATTGGATAAAAGTGTTTGCCATATAAGATGACCACCTCCCAAGAGAAAATTGAATCTAAATGTTTATGGTTTAAACAACTAGAACTTAAATACATTACAAAACAAGTTTTAAAGCTTGATCTGATGCATTTCTTTCATACAGTCTCCTGTAAAACATGTATGATGATTCAGTACAGATAAAAGACCAACACAACTAGAACAGTAAGTGTTATCTTGTTTTTTCAACTGTGAAATGTTTCTCTCCGCTCTGAGTTCTCGTATGCTTCTTGAGGTTACTCATAAATCTTTCCACACTGAAGTCACGCAAAAGACTGATGACCAGCGAAAGGTTTCTTTCCAGTGAATTCTCATGTGTGTCTTAAGGTTACTCGTAGCTGTAAAAGTCTTTCCACACTGTAGACATGCGTGTGGTTTCTCTCCAGTGTGAATTCTCATGTGTCTCTTAAGGCTACTTGTATATGTAAAAGTCTTTCCACACTGTAGACATGCATGAGGTTTCTCTCCGGTGTGAATTCTCATGTGTCTCTCAAGGTTTCCTGTTTGTGTAAAAGTCTTTCCACACTGCAGACATGCGTGAGGTTTCTCTCCAGTGTGAATTCTCATGTGTGTCTTAAGGCTACTTGTATATGTAAAAGTCTTTCCACACTGTAGACATGCGTGAGGTTTCTCTCCGGTGTGAATTCTCATGTGTGTCTTAAGGTAACTTGTATCTGTAAAACTCTTTCCACACTGTAGACATGCATGAGGTTTCTCTCCGGTGTGAATTCTCATGTGTGACTTAAGGCTACTTGTATATGTAAAAGTCTTTCCACACTGTAGACATGCGTGAGGTTTCTCTCCGGTGTGAATTCTCATGTGTGTCTTAAGGCTACTTGTATATGTAAAAGTCTTTCCACACTGTAGACATACATGAGGTTTCTCTCCAGTGTGAATTCTCATGTGTGTCTTAAGGTAACTTGTATCTGTAAAACTTTTTCCACACTGTAGACATACATGAGGTTTCTCTCCAGTGTGAATTCTCATGTGTGTCTTAAGGTGACTTGTATCTGTAAAACTCTTTCCACACTGTAGACATGCATGAGGTTTCTCTCCGGTGTGAATTCTCATGTGTTTCTCAAGGTTTCCTGTTTGTGTAAAAGTCTTTCCACACTGTAGACATGCGTGAGGTTTCTCTCCGGTGTGAATTCTCATGTGTTTCTCAAGGTTTCCTGTTTGTGTAAAAGTCTTTCCACACTGTAGACATACATGAGGTTTCTCTCCGGTGTGAATTCTCATGTGTTTCTCAAGGTTTCCTGTTTGTGTAAAACTCTTTCCACACTGTAGACATGTGTGAGGTTTCTCTCCGGTGTGAATTCTCATGTGTCTCTTACGGCTACTCGTAGCTGTAAAACTCTTTCCACACTGTAGACATGCATGAGGTTTCTCTCCAGTGTGAATTCTCATGTGTGTCTTAAGGTGACTCATGTTTGTAAAACTCTTTCCACACTGTAGACATGCGTGAGGTTTCTCTCCAGTGTGAATTCTCATGTGTGTCTTAAGGTGACTCATGTTTGTAAAACTCTTTCCACACTGTAGACATGCATGAGGTTTCTCTCCAGTGTGAATTCTCATGTGTGTCTTAAGGTGACTCATGTTTGTAAAACTCTTTCCACACTGTAGACATGCGTGAGGTTTCTCTCCAGTGTGAATTCTCATGTGTGTCTTAAGGTGACTCATGTTTGTAAAACTCTTTCCACACTGTAGACATGCATGAGGTTTCTCTCCGGTGTGAATTCTCATGTGTTTCTCAAGGTTTCCTGTTTGTGTAAAAGTCTTTCCACAATGTAGACATGCATGAGGTTTCTCTCCAGTGTGAATTATCATGTGTCTCTTAAGGTGACTCATGTTTGTAAAACTCTTTCCACACTGTAGACATGCATGAGGTTTCTCTCCGGTGTGAATTCTCATGTGTTTCTCAAGGTTTCCTGTTTGTGTAAAAGTCTTTCCACACTGTAGACATGCATGAGGTTTCTCTCCAGTGTGAATTCTCATGTGTGTCTTAAGGCTTCCTGTTTGTGTAAAAGTCTTTCCACACTGTAGACATACATGAGGTTTCTCTCCAGTGTGAATTCTCATGTGTCTCTTAAGGCTACTCGTATCTGTAAAAGTCTTTCCACACTGTAGACATGCATGAGGTTTCTCTCCAGAGTGAATTATCATGTGTCTCTTAAGGTGACTCATGTTTGTAAAACTCTTTCCACACTGTAGACATGCGTGAGGTTTCTCTCCAGTGTGAATTCTCATGTGTGTCTCAAGGTTTCCTGTTTGTGTAAAAGTCTTTCCAGCTTCTTCAAGTGAACCTTTCTGCAACGTTTGTGCACATTGATGTTTCTCATCAGCATCTTTTACTTCATCTTGACTGTCCTTATACACTTCCATCATATCTGAAGTGAACAAAACTATCTGTTAAACAAAGTTTTTCAATTGTACAAAACAACAGCAGAAGACGAGATCTTAGTTTCATTTTCAGGGAACACAGTCATTCAGTGCACTGAGTATTGCTTTGGATAAAAGTGTTTGTCATATAAGATGAACACATCCTAAGAGAATATTTTAACTTTACTCTGTTTAAATTACAACATAAAATGAGTTTAGACTGTACATTATTGACATTTGTATTTGATTGACAAAATGTAATCATTGTGCAATCCAGAGAGCAAATGTATGTTTATTATAATCATTTTTGCTACAGAATTATGTGTTTTACTATTAAAATCATTACTGCCATGATATCTCAGTGGTTTGGATTGAATGAATCAAGTATAAATCAAGAATCAATGCAAAACATTTTCAGGTACAAAATAAAGTCATCAGATGTGAAATAACACTACATAGTCTTCACTGTATAAATTGAATATAGATCAATCCTTATTAGAGTCACATCAGTCAAGAGCTTTGAGTGAAGATTTTCTTTTCTTTTGTTGTTTTATTAACAATAATAACAGACTGTGATTTATAAAGCTGCTGTCACTTTAAGTTCAGTACAGCAGAAACGATGCCCCCAAAAAATATAGTCGAGTAAAAGAAAGAATGACAACTAAAAACCAACAATAATAAATTAATAATTCCTCCACTGTCAGAAATTAAGATTTAAAAACAGAAACCAACCTCTGTGTTCTTTAGTCCTCTGAGTTTCTGTTGTGTGTAGTTCTGGATCTCTCGTGTTCTCAAGCTTCTCTTCCACAAACTCCAACAACTGTGTGAAGATTTCAGTTCTTACACCTGAAGTGATTCTTCTGCTTGTTGCTTTCTGGTATTTATTGGTGGTTTGATGTAGGAGGAGCTTTACTGAAGGTGTCAATCACTGTTGGTGTGAACTGGAGATGTTAGAGAGACATTGTCAATAACTCAACTCAGCTTCACTTATATAACATCACTTAAAACAACAATTGTTGACCAAGATGCTGTCCACTATATCAAATACCAACATTTATCTCCATGTGTAACATAAATGACAAAAACATCTCGGCCACATCACATATCAACTACAGAAACCCAAGCAAAGTGAGAGCAGTTGTCATAAAAACATCTAACAATGTTCAATTTCTTTGGTCTTATTTATGATGGATAAATATTCAACTGCTTATTATTTACAGTGTTTCTAACTTTAACTCTCATTATATTAGCGCTGTGTATTGGCAAAGGCCTTGTGATACGATACATATCACCATAGATAAATCACAATGCAATAGATTTTTATACTATACATTTTGTAATAGATTTTTACTAATAAAATGTAATACAAATAAAAAGTCTCCCTCTTGAGACATTGGCCATATGTACTGTAGCATATATGACGATAAAACACAATGAAAATATCACAGATTGTAGCGGTTGGATTATCGATACACTATCCTGAAAAAATATTGCGCTGTAGTCTATCAATATTTTTGCACAAACGACAGAAATTGACTGCAAATCGAAATTCAGAATAAAAAACTGATTAAATTGAAAAGAATGAGAGTTAAATCATTCAATAACTTCTAAAGGACTTTGACCGGTTACAACAAGACCCTCAGGTTATAAAACTGTCTGGTGTTTTAAATCACAGAAGTTTTGAGCTTTTAAAGTTTTTAGTTTGTAATAATGACACTTTTCCGCATGTTCACAAGACCGTCAAGAATCCTTGAAATGAAACTTAACGAGAGAATCCGCCGGTCGTTCATTCTCTCTGAACGGATTTGAAACGATACAGCGGCGTCTTATAATAAATTCGTTCCCTGAACTTCTCCGCGATTAGTTGAGTTTTAAACGTCTGAAATGTCACATTGTTCGTCAACAGACTCATTGAAACCGGTCACAGCAAACAGCGCATACAGGCGCGCAGACAGCACTATAGTGACGGGGAGACAAGACCCCTCAGACTCATAGTGACCCGATCTGCCCCTCACTGTCCCAACGAAAGACGACAAACATCAAACATCTGTAAAACTGAGGATTCATGAGGATGTCCGCTATGTACATTAGCCTGAGTAGTGACGGACAGGCCCGCAGCTGCTTCAGTATTTTCCCGTCACTGCTTCACAATCGTGTCGGTCATCGACGTTCAGTCTCTTTGTGCTGCTGCCGCTGCGACTCCTGGCTCCGCCCCCGGGGTCCTACGAGGAGCTGTTAGCTGCCTCAATTGTGCCTGTAGTAGCGGTAACCATAGTGATCAAATACCGTCGTCTGTGACTGAACTGGTGATATTTGTCGACTGATGATATTACAATAACTTTTCTTGAGGTTTTTCACCAAACAGTTTTTTGTTCAGCTTTGTGTTGATTTAGACTCGAGTACATCTTTTTTTTTTTATTGAAGAAACATATGCAAATATACAGAACACTCAGAAGTATGGAAGCCCGTTTCCGCCAGGGTTGGGAATATTTTTTGAATAAGTATCTCATAATAATGACTTAAGTATGTCAAAATAATGAGAAACTAAGTCGAAATTTCGACTTAGTATCTCATAATAATGACTTAATAAGTCATAATAATGACTTAATAAGTCATAATAATGACTTAGTTTCTCATAATAATGATTTAGTAAGTCATAATAATGACTTAGTATCTCATAATAATGACTTAGTAAGTCATAATAATGACTTAGTATCTCATAATAATGACTTAGTAAGTCAAAATAATGACTTAGTATCTCATAATAATGACTTAGTAAGTCATAATAATGACTTAGTATCTCATAATAATGACTTAGTATCTCATAATAATGACTTAGTATCTCATAATAATGACTTAATAAGTCAACATAATGACTTAATAAGTCAACATAATGACTTAGTATCTCATAGTAATGACTTAGTAAGTCATAATAATGACTTAGTATCTCATAATAATGACATACTTAAGTCTAAATTTCGACTTACTAAATCATTATTATGAGAAACGTTCTCATATGACTTTCTTGTAATATTGGCTTACTCTGTACATGCACATGTCTGCTATGCTTTTGATCGTATGTCCTTAGATCAGCATTGTGGTAATTCATGGATTTTAGACACTTAGAGCAATATTTTAGACAGGGCCTTGCAAATCGTGAAATTCTTACTCTACTGGAGAATGTTCATGGTGTAAAGATTAGCAATCGAACTCTTGAGCGACTTTTGAGCAAACACCAGCTTTGGAGGCGGAAGAACAAGATTCATGAAGCTGAGGTGGCAGCTTTTATACAAGGACAATTACAAACATCAGGGCAGTCACACGGTTACAGGTGGATGCACCAGAAATGCTGGCTCAATGGAATAATCACAGACAGAGAGACTGTACGAATTATTTTACGGTTGCTAGATGGTGATGGCGTTGATCTAAGGTCTAGGAATAGACTTCGCCGACGAGTTTATTTCAGCCGTGGACCGAACTACGTATGGCACATTGATGGATACGACAAGTTAAAGCCATACGGGATTGGTATTAGTGGGTGCATAGATGGATTCTCTAGAAAAATGATTTGGCTTGAGTCGTACAGAACAAACAGTGATCCACGAGTCATTGCTGGATACTTTATTACAGCTGTAACCGAGGCAGAGGGTTGCCCTGCACGGGTGAGACTGGATCTTGGAACTGAGAACGGTCATGTGGCAGACATGCAGACATTTCTGCATAATTCTAATTCATTATGTGTCAGTTTTGGGCCCAGCACAGCAAATCAGCGGATTGAGAGGTGGTGGCTCACACTGAGGAGTCAGTGCATCCAATTTTGGATGAACCTTTTCGACAACCTTAAAGAGGACGGACATTTTGCTGACACCTTTCTAGACAAGTGTTTGATTCAGTTCTGTTTTCAAAACTTGATTCAGGTAAGTCTATCATTTTATTTAATTATGTCTTTTTAAACAAATAATTGTTGTTTAAATCTTTCCCCGCCATTGACAAGTAATCTCCACATTTATAAAAATAGTTCCCTGCCAAAGACGCGTTATTGCGGCAATCGCTATTTTTACTGTTGTTATGCAGGTGGCGCTGTTACTTACCTTTGGAAAAAGTACATAATCTCTAATCTGGGTAGAATCTTTGATTTTTTTAATTATCTCTGTTTAATCAAAGTGATACATTTTTTAAGAAGTCTAAGGAGTGATAAAAAAGAACAAATAAAGATAGAATAATATGGTTTAAATTAATTTTTTTTGGTTTAAAAGCAGAGACTCTGTTCTTTCATTGGACATATTGTTTGGCCATATATTCGTTACAGAAAATGTACTGTGAGCCATTACATTTAGGTGAAAATGTAAAAAAACGCTGACACTGGCCCTAGCTGGCAACGTTTTAAAAAAAGGCTGGCGGGGAAAGAGTTAAAGTTTAGTCATTGCTTAAGCATAGCATTTTTGACATGTGGTTCAATCTTCAGCTGCCTAGCAGGTTAAATGCGATGAAAAATTTGGTAAAACTGTCCCATAAACACAAGTTAATGCAGGAGCTGCGTTTTTTGTTTCTGGATAAAACCATAACATTTACACTTCTCAACCGAAGTATGCGTCTATGTGAACTGGCACTGGTATATGTGGCATGTAAGGTGACATTAGTTGCTCCTGCCACCTGAGTTTATAATGATCACACATGACTATATGCAGTTTAGCATGGTGAAAAAGAGTTACTAGTATCCAAGTTTAAGGGAATGTTTTAAAAAAGATGTGACAATTAAAAAACATTGATAGAAAGTCTTGAAAGTTTTGTTTTCTTCTTTTAGGAGGAACTGGATGAAGTGGCATCATTGTGGAACACTCACAGAATAAGGCCAGTTCATAATTCTCGATCTCCAAATGGCCGACCAACTATTATGCATGCCGTACCTCAGTTATATGGTGCGAGAGATTACTTGCACCCTGTTCGCCCAGAAGAGGTTGAGGTGTGTCTGGAAGAATGTGTGTTCAAAGACTATCCCTGTGACAAAGATGTGTTTGATGTATGTGTTCATCTCATCGCAGAACACAACCTGGATATGTCAAAAGATGTCTATTCAACTTCAGATGTTTACATAAAACTTAGGGAGTTGATAAATGATGAACTTACTGAAGAAGCCTGAATTTACTTTCAGCTTTTGGTTTTTTGATTGCACTGAATGTTTTTCACAAAGAAAAACCGTACTCTGTACTGCATATGGGCTTTATAGCATAATAGCCTTCACTTTGCTTTTTTTATAATCTACTACAGTTGAAGAGTGTTAATGAAATGATGTGGAGTTACACATAATGTTACCCACTTGCTGGTGTCAATTTGTTTTTATGATGTGTAACATTCGATACATTGAAATTAAAACTTGAAGTTGGCCTCCATGTTTCAAAACGCAAAATAACAACAACAACAAACATTTTGCAACATTTTACTGTGACTTTAGCAACAGCCTTAAACACTGCAGTATAGACAGCATATTAGTAAAGAATTGCTTGGCAGAAAGTGCTATCCATTCAACATAAACATTTAATGTTTTAATTACTCTTTAAACACTTATGAGCATTACATACAGTAAATGTATCCAAACACTAGCAGTGTGTCCGAATATAACCAAACACTAGAGTAGCGTATCCAAAATTCCAAATATGTCCAAACATGACAGTAACGTATCCGAAAAGTCATATACAACACTGTGACAGAAATGTGGATTTGCATTTGCATCTGCAGTATTTTCTATGAAATTATTAAATGTATAACTACACAAAACTTTGCAATGTAATGGTGTCACATTTTAATGATGTGTACAATGAACATTTCAATTTGACCTATGTTAAAACACAAAATAAAAAAAACAATAGCAAAAAGTCCCAGGCAAGAAAGTCCCCTCCATAATGTACCTAAAGCGCTATATTTTTCACGTAATATTTTTACGTACTAAATACACAAAAACTTTTTTAGTTCTTAAGATAATCTTTAGAACAGCTAAATGTACTCAACTGTGCTAACTGAATTTTCGGACAGCCTAAATATGAACTAAAATGTGCTTTTAACATACTATCTCTGAATTTAAAAAAATATTTAGTTACCACTTGAAAAACATTTCAACCCAAGTGTGTTCAAGTGTACTTCACAAAATACATTTTTAATACAGAGATAGTATGTTAAAAGCACATTTTAGTTCATATTTATGCTGTCTCAAGATGTTCTTAAGAGTATCTTATCTACATTTTTTGTATATTAAGTACAAAAAGAATATGTGAAAATAGAGAACTTTAAGTTAATTATGGAGTGAACTTTTTCACCTGGGGTTTTTATACTGTGTAACTTAGAAATCAGCTTTTAAATACAGCAGCAGTAACAACATATTAGGCTCAGCAGCATTTTGTTTTATAACAAAAACATCGAATGTTTTAATAAAATATAATAAAACACTTTAGTTTTAAACATTGTGAACTCTGCATAACAAAGTATCAAGATGTTTCCAAATACTAGATGGTTGAATCCAAATGTATGCAAACAATAGAGTAGTGAATCCAAATGTTCTTCCCACACAGTAGCATAGTATGATCAAAATGTATCACTACACTGAGATAACACTGGATAGAGTAAATGTAGAGTCAAAAGTGTTTTCAAACACTGGAGTAATGCATCCAAACACTAAAGTAATGCATCTAAAAAGTCATATACAGACACTATGACAGAAATGTCAAGATGTCTGTGTGGATGCATTTGCATCTGTAGTACACTTCACATACAATCAGAAACACTTTTAACAGTTTTCTGAATTATATTATGTCCATCACCCACACATTTGATTCCATGATTTTGTTCATCTCAGATCTGAAGTCTGGATAGCTATCATAACAAACAGACAGCTCCAAAACACAGCCACATGTGTGTGAAATGGGTCTTCTTTGGAATCCTTGAACTTCTGTGAAGTTAACAGTGATGGTTTTTCCCACCAAAAGATCTGAACCAGTGCAGAATCGAAGAAACCTGCACAGACCTTGTGTGCTGGACTCCCGAAGATAATTGGTTAAATACCTCTGAATCTCCTTCTGCTGGGCATTCATATTTTCTGGAAAAGAAAGAGACCTTACAACTTTCCTCAGTGTGGGCTGCAAGTTTTCATACATGCTTGAAATGTCTTCAATACGGATGACAGCATTTGCAAATATGTTTGCCCACTGTTCAATGACATAAGCAGGCTCTTGGATTAGTTTTTTGTGAGCAAGTTCTTGTAAGACTTCTTCTGCGTTATTCTCTGTAGGCATTTTCCTACAGCTGTGGGCATCTAAGACTTCGAGTAATTCATCTTTATCGACACTGTTAAAGTCTGACTGCTGTAATGGAAATTTTCTAGTCTAGCTTCTTGATGTGTCTATCTATATGTTTATGAAGTTTTTATCCATGTTTTCTTCTCTATGTTATCATGTTTTTCTCTATACGCGTCATACCACTCTGCCTTTGCCCTCGAGCAGAGGCCAAGATGTTCTGTTTGGAATAACGGGCATCACTTCTCGGAAACCAGCTCGGGATTCTGGCTAGGGGGCAAAGGGAGGGGTTTTCACGTAATCATATATATACTCTGGGTGCAGAAGGAAAGAGGGCCTTTTCTCTGCACATGCTCATTGCTTATGATGCAGATTAAACGACAATAAAATACTTTGCAAAGTACCTGATGTCTCTGTGTGTTGCGTTTGTCAAAATTGACTCACCTTGATTAAGGAATAAGAAAATTCCACAACAATTTGGCGACGAGGTATGGGATCACAAGGCTGACGGAGAACGGACTAGAGTTGACTGATCATCCTGGACATAGCAAATCCAGCTCTAACCCCATACAGGGACGAGAGAACTCTACTCCGGACCCCAAGCTGACGTGATCCCAAAAGAACTCAGTGCAAGGCACAAAAAGGAAAAGTGGTGAGTCAGATAGATTTCTGAATAGTCTGGGAAGAAAGGGGAGACTACTTAGCGCTAAACAGTCTGAGGGGAGACTACTCAGAATCAAGATAGATTCTAAACAGTCTGGTTAAAGAGGGGAGACTACTCAGAATCAAGATAGATTCTAAACAGTCTGGAGGACTGCTTAAGACAGTTAAAGAGGGGAGACTACTCAGAATCGAGATAGATTCTAAACAGTCTGGGAGACTATTCAGAATTATGGATAAACCAACATACAGAGAAATGAGGAAAAGGTGGGGAACGGGAAGTTTACAAGGTGTACCCTATTTAATAGAAAAAGCTAACTTTCCAGAAAACGGTACATTTAGTACCACAAAATTAGAGAAAATAAGAGAACACATGGGGAAAAAAGACATATTTAAAATGTCCAAAAGAGAAAGGGAAAAATATGATGAAGCGTGTAAATGTTTAGAGTTATGGGAGAGGGAAGCTAATAGACGTGACTATGTTTTTAAAGGAATGGCATTGGAAGAACTGCCACCACCGAAAACTCCATTGTACCCTGTTTTGCTTGAATATAATGATTTGACCCCTCTGTCTTCTTTACCCCCATCTATGACTGAGTACAAACACCAACCGGAGGATGATTGTGTCCCTCCTCACCGACATCTGAACCCGATCGAGGCAGCTCCAGTGCCCCCACCAGTATCTCCACCAGCACCAGTGCCGCACATGCCACAGCCTGTGGTGCGTCAAAAGCAAGAAAGAGCGCAACCAGCACCGACGTATAAAGAACTTTTGACCTTTTGCAAAGAATTCTCACCCTCAATGAAAGAATTAGAGAGACTGTTGAAAGTCAAACTGAAACCATCTGACCTAAGAAAGCTACAGTGTAAATGGCCTGTGGAGGAAGTATTTAAAGAACATTCTGGACTTCAACCTGATGCAGACGGACCAGACATTGGTCCGTTCGAAGGACATCTCAGATCCGCTTTTCTGCGGAACCTCAGAGAAGAGCTGAGACGAAAAGTGGAAAAATCATGCATCGAGCCAGACCGCGCGAGAACGAGCGAGATTGTCCGTCATGCTGTACACGCCGAAAGACAAACAGACAAGAAACAGCTTCAGAAGAAAAACACACAAGATAAAGAACTCCACATGGCTCTAATGAATATCGGAGGAGAACACGGAAGGAAAGGAAGATGGCGAGGGAGAGGAGGTTTTAAACCCTCTGTTGATTATGATCCAGAAAAGTGTTTTAACTGCAAAAGATTGGGGCACTGGCGGAACGACTGTCCGGAGCCTCTGAGACCAATGGGGTCAAAACAAAAGGGAGATTGAAGTGAGGAGGTGAGGCATCATTCCGAAGGTGGTGAGTATGATTTCCCTTAGCCTATGCAATGAAGAAATGCTTTTTCCTACTGTATGCAACGAAGATCTGCTTAGCTCACATTCCATGATGAATGAAACCGCTTTCTGAACTTTGCTAAAATGCACAATGCTTGTGTGCAACAAACCGCTTGAATTTTTGATAGATTCAGGGGCAACAAATAGCCTACTGTGATTCACAAGAAGTGTTTAAATTTGCCAGAGTCTAAACTAGCTGTGTTTTTTCCCTAAATGCTAGTGGCTCTAATGTAGAATAATTTATGTCAAAAGGGTGCAATGCGAGTTGGGGAGTGTCAAATTTCAACACAGGTTTCTCATGTCTGACTGCTGCCCGATTCATTTGCTGGGCAGAGTCATAATGTGTATGATGACAGATTGAGCATGATACCAACACGACCCGTGTGCAGCGCTCGTACAGCTGTACGATGTAGTTTTGAATTACGTAAGTATGATGTAGAATGTATTGCCTCACAGAGCCTCATGACGTTGATTACAATGGTGTGGGGAGCTGTGGGTGTTTTGCTGACAAATATGCGCACGCCATAGAATGGGTTAAAAGGGATGACGTGCAATATTCAAATTTGTTGCATGCCCATCGTGAGAATCATGCCTGTCTGTCAGCAACAAGGGGACTTGAAGTGTTTTCACACACTAAAAAAGATTAATGATGAGTATTGACATACCAGAAATTTTGGTAAAGGTGCCCGTTCAACTGTTGGTAACAGGAAAATATTATGTTGAGTTGATTAGGATTTGTGAGCCTGTTGTGATAACGCCCAAGGGTAATCTTCGTCCACGCAAACAGCAATACCCCCTCAAAACAGAAGCCTAAAATCAGAAGCCCTCAATGGCATAAGGCCAATATTTAATGAGTTTAAAAAGATTAAAAAATAAAGGCATAGTTGTGCCATGCCCAAATTTACCGGTGCGCAGGCCTTTGTTTCCAATTTAAAAGATAAGAGAGTAGAAGTAAATGCCTCCAAAGTCCAGCTGGCAAAACAATTTGTTCGTTTTTGGGTCACGAAATTACTGACCGCGGCAGACAGCTGTCCGCAAAGCGTGTCTGCAATTACAGACATCGCAAGTCCAAAAGAAAAGAAGCAATTGATATCATTTTTAGGGACCATTTCTCTGCTCAGACAGCAGAGCTCATTGCACTCACACGCGCATGCGAATTAGCAAAGAATAAAAATGTAGACATTCACACAGATAGTAGATATGCATTTGGTGTAACTCATGATTTTGGCACACTGTGTAAACACAGAAACTTTGTAAAAGCTGATGGTAAAAACATTCTTAATCACACACCGGTTGCTGATATGCTATCTGCCATTCTTATCCCATCAGCCATTGTTGTGTGTGACTGCCACACACACTTTTGTATCTGAAACTAATTTTTGCAGGAAGCCGACGAGCTGACCTTGCAGCAAAGCAAGCAACATCAGAGACAGACAGATTGTCTCCAGAAATCACTAACAAAATTCTTTCTCTTGCAGAGATGCAAACATTTTGCAGAACCAGCTGAGCGTGCACTCTGGAAGGAGTGCTCATGTAAATACACGGACAATGTTTGGGGGGGCCCAAATGGCCTCACCTGTTTGCCAAAACATTTTTTCCCTGCTTTTGCAATTTTGACACATGGTCTAGACCACGTGTCAAAAGGGGGGATGTTACAAGCATGTGTTTTTGTGTTTTTTGCTCTCAAAATTTTTGTGCAGGTCAAAAGAGCAGTAGCAAATGGAGCTGACAAATCATTACACAGCTTCCAGGAAGTCGTGGGAAAGACACACCTCCCACTGCAAAAAGGTCCAAGGAGGGGCAACTCCATCCACAATGGCTCTTCGCAATGGTCGTGCTGACCAAGGGAATCAACTGTTCCAGTCGGGGACGCATCGAACCCCGAGAAATTAGAGATTATAGAATTTTGTTTTTGTGCAACACTATATTCCAAGTTTAATAAAATGGTATGGGGAGGGACAGTGTTACCCTAATTCTGTTAGGTACTGGGGAACAAATATGTCTTTGTGTAGAGGTACGTGTACCTCAGTTGATGTTCTGGATAAGGCAACAAAATTTGAAAATGTGGGCCATTATGTCCCCCAGGGACGGCCAAATAAAAAGGCAAAGGAGAAAGTTTTAGACTAGCTCTAACTCAGAAAATTTTAATTATGAGGGAACGGGAGCAATTTCACAAATGAGAGTAAGAATATGGAAAGTGACGAAGGTTGAGCAAGTGACGAAGGTTTAAGCAAGTGATGAAGGTTTAAGCAAGTGATGAAGGTTTAAGCAAGTGATGAAGGTTTAAGCAGGTCAGTATTGGTGTATGAGATTGAGGAGATAAAGGACACAGGTCAGAAGGTTCAGATATCAGTGCAGCCAAGGAATTTTCAGGCCGCAGAGCAGGCAGAAGAAGAGGCACAAGGAGTAGAGGCTAGAACATGGATAGACCCAGGAGAGACAAACGTAGGTATGAGAAAGGCAATATTGGAGTGAATGACAGTTGTTAGTGGTGTATGCAACTCGAGCAGGCATGGAAAGTTAGTCTTCTGAAATTAGAGGACCGGAAGAGGCTAAAGGGTCACCCTGCGAAGTCACAACCCTGTTGACAGTTGCAAACTGTACCAA
Source organism: Barbatula barbatula (assembly GCF_947034865.1). Taxonomy (NCBI): domain Eukaryota; kingdom Metazoa; phylum Chordata; class Actinopteri; order Cypriniformes; family Nemacheilidae; genus Barbatula; species Barbatula barbatula. The sequence goes on from NC_136769.1 coordinate 4,446,376, forward strand.
CAAGGCCGAAGAAAAGACAGTGCAGAGAACCAGGTGGTAAGTAGAGTACAGAATTGAACAGTTTGGAAGTAGGGAATTAGGATTGCAGGGTAGGTTAGTTTTAGATGTGTTCACCGCAGAGAAAAGCAGCGTGTGTGTAAAAAGCTCAGGGTCAGTTGTTGTTTCTACATTCAGGAAGCTGGATGATATGACTGAACAGCCTGTTGAAGTGGTGGAATTGCTAAAGTTGGGGAATGGGGCTGAAGCAGGTGGTGTTACCAATTCTAGTGGGATTTTAAGAATTGTTTAGATAGAAGAATGAAACCTGTAAGAGAAAGGGCGTTGCTCATCTTACATGGTCAAAGTATAAAGATTTTGGTTATCATATATGATAAAAGGGGGGAATGTAATGGAAATTTTCTAGTCTAGCTTCTTGATGTGTCTATCTATATGTTTATGAAGTTTTTATCCATGTTTTCTTCTCTATGTTATCATGTTTTTCTCTATACGCGTCATACCACTCTGCCTTTGCCCTCGAGCAGAGGCCAAGATGTTCTGTTTGGAATAACGGGCATCACTTCTCGGAAACCAGCTCGGGATTCTGGCTAGGGGGCAAAGGGAGGGGTTTTCACGTAATCATATATATACTCTGGGTGCAGAAGGAAAGAGGGCCTTTTCTCTGCACATGCTCATTGCTTATGATGCAGATTAAACGACAATAAAATACTTTGCAAAGTACCTGATGTCTCTGTGTGTTGCGTTTGTCAAAATTGACTCACCTTGATTAAGGAATAAGAAAATTCCACAACACTGCCATGCTTGAAACACTATTCGTTCTGTCTCAGATACATATTTCAGGAAATTTTCAAGGATATTGCTTTTAACACATCCAGAAGCGACCTGCTCCATGATTACTGGAGCAATTTTCACAGGAAGGTATTTTTCCTTTTGCCATCCAAAGACAATGATACGACCTACACTTTCCCAGTGCTGTTGTCCAAAATCGTGGCGAAGGAATGGCACCTTGAAAGAACTGCCCAAAGTGCATTGGTCATAAAACTCATTCCAGAACTCTGCAAGGCAATCTCTTACAACCCCTCCTTCATCATGGCCCCTCTCAAGTTTTCCATCTGGTGCAATATGTTGAATTTTTATGTCATGTTCTAACACACGTTCATCAGAAAAGTGAGCAATGAGCTCTGGGAGTACATGACCACGGTGGACTACTAGGATCCTCTTTGTTTTTTCAGGATGTGTGTTGTTAACAGGTGACAGAGGTAATGTATCATCCAAACTTTGATCCCCAAAGTTTATAATGTCTTCAGTAAACAGAGTGACAATGTTGCTGTCTTCTAAAATGTTTACCTCTAGGTTAGAAGAAGTTAGCTCTGTGGAATAAAGGAAAGACACCTGTGATTCTGCGTTGCTCCCAATGTAAACCACATCTGGGTCACCTGTACCTTCTTCTGTTGGTGAAGAGATATCCAATTCCTGCCCAGTCACAGACAAATCTTCATCCACATCTGAAACGGAATGATTTTTTTTCTTTGTTGTGAGGTAGAATCTCAGAATTGGCAGTTTGGTTTCTGCATAGAGTTTTCCAACTGTAGTTTGTTCATCCACAGACGAATCTTTGTAATTCTTTAAATCAACCTCAAAATCAGTAATGTCTCCCAGAGTGTTTCTTCCATCTCCAAAAAACAGCTGAATTGCTTCCCGAATTAAATCAGATTTTTGGGAATCTTTTGACACATGTACCTTCCGGGTGCCACCACCCTTTCTTGTTCTCACCTGTTTGAAGGTTTCTTCACCTTCATCATAATTCATCCATCCCATTTCTATCTTTCTCATACTTTTCTGAGCATTCTTTGTTGTCCTTTGTTGACTAGTTACAGGATCATCATCAGACTTTCTTTTTTGTGATATCTTAGATTTCAGTCGCTCAAAAAGTTTAGACTTCCTGTTGCTGGATTCATTTGTTTTTCTTCTGCAAAATGCCAGTACAGCAAGACGATCACCATAAGATGGAAAGTATTTCTTTAGCTGTTCATCAGTCATTAGTTCGATGACACTAACATCAATCTAAAAACATAATTAAACATTTAGATGTTTGCAATGCTTGTAAATGTTTCATGTATGAATGACTGCATAACTATTTCATAAAGCTAGGTTTACACATGTCACTCACCTTTTCACATTCCAGTAACTCTATTGTTTCTTCAGGAACATTCCTCTGTCTCAAAAATTCAATGAGATTCGCCATCCTGTAAACATATATGTTCATTTTTGTATTATTCTGGCTATCGCCCTAATAACTAGGTTTTGATTATAAATCACATTTCATACATTAAAATTCTGTCATTATTTACTCAAGTTCGAGTTGTTACAATTTCTATGTTCTGATAAACACAGAGAAAGATATTTGGAAGAATGCTTATAACCAGACAGATTTTCCCCACCATTGACTACCATAGTAGGAAAATAACTTATCATTTTTTTGATGACAGAATTTTCATTTTTGGGTCAAGTATCTCTTTAAGATAATTAAAAGTATTATTCATTGTAATGATTTACAGAAATAAAGAGCAAAGAGATGTATAATATATATATATATATATATATACAGTAATATCTCAACTGGAACATTTCTGGTGAGCCGAGAGCTTTGTGAGCCGGTGGGCATGTTTAAATGCTTATTTGTCGTAATTATATTGTTATATCAGCCAAACGTCAGATATTTGTGCCTTTCTCACTGGCCGCATAAGCGTGTGACATACTGATTAATCAGCATGTGACCACAGAAGAGAGTTGGAACCTACTAATACATGCTTATAGGTTGCTCTCGCAGTCCTGCAATGTACAGTAGCCTACTGACAAAACCTCATTAAACTTTTTAACGTAAAGGGTGGAAGAAAATCCCACCAAATACGGCAAACACCAAGTGTATGAAATAAATGGATTATTTGCTGCTTGGATCACTGGCCAAAGACACTAAGTGACACTAAGGAGCTTCTGTTGAAAAGGACATTTTATGTCAGTGAAGTATTTCGCCACTTCATGAGAATGGTGTGAACTTGAAATAATCCAATCGTCTGCTTTTAAATGTTGTTAAATAAATTACAAATATTAAAACTAAATCACTTGCAAACACATGAAAAGTTGTATTGTTCTTTATCATAGATTATTTATGTACATTATTGAATAATATAAAAATGAAATCTAAAACATTTATAATCGATTTGTTAATAAATTACAAACCTGATGAGCTCAGAAACTATTTATTTTATATGACCTTGGATAAATCTATATATCACATTAGAATTAAGGCACTATTTCACATTTTATTTGACTGTTTGTGTACATGTTTTTATCTACACAAATTTAACATTTCCTTCTTTTGCATCCAAATACTATTTCTTGAAAAGGTTCCTTAAATTAATGTGGTGTACATCATTGTTACGTTTTAAGCTGTGCAGTTGTCTCATTGAATTAGAATTATACTGTACACAGCGAGTTCGCCAGTATCCAGCGGACACATTGTGATCAGAACAACTCGAAAACGAATGACTCATTTGAACAGTGGAAACTATTCAGTCACTAGCGAATATAAGATATCAGTGAATCATTTATAGCTCGGTGAACCACAAGAGAACGCAGGATGTGAATGAGATTTGCTAATTTATAAAAACTGGTTAATTCAGTATTGTGAGCTGAACATTTTGTTGACAATAATATAAACCTTATATGTGATTTTAAGTGGTTCAGTATTAATTAATATAATGTGATGAGGATACTTTTTGTGAGCAAAAAAAAACAAATATAACGATTATATTCAAAAACGTCCTGATTTCAGTGATAGTTTCCAACGCGCTCCTTCCTCAGAGCTATGCGTCTGGCGATGACAGTGCCAGGGAACAGCTCTCGGGAACGCGCGCTTTGAAGTTTGGTTGCGTTTCCATCCATGGAGGAGTCATAAAGCTTCCAAAACGACCATAATTTGCGTATAGGAGAAATACAGAGCTCAACATTTTTATTTTTGGGTGGAAGGTCCCTTTAATAATTACAGTAGCATTTAAAGGGAATAACTTGGACCACAAAACCAGCTCGGTGTCAGCTATAATGTAAACTTTTGTAAAATTGTAAACATGTTCTTGCATAATTTGGTTAAAACAAAATAAGAGTATACAAAAGCACATGCCTCGTCTTTTGCTTTGCATTGTTGGCATTTTCTTTGTTTCTTTCGGCTCCAGACAGTTAGCTCCGTTTAAAACCAAATTCCTTGTTTTTGCAAATATAATTGGCAAAAAGCTCTTTTTGATTCTGAATAAAGACGCCCACACCAACCCCTCCCCCGTCTACGGCCAGATTGTGCTGCATTGTGAAAGCACGTAAAACACATTGATGACTTAACTATCGAATGCCAAATTGCTATATCTCTTTGGTACACATAGGCTAAGCATGAAACCGCGTTCTGTCAGCAGGCCAAGTCGCCAGGCTACCGGGAGCTGTCTGTTTGCTCCCGAAGGCCTATCCGCCACTGCTCGTCTCTGAATTTGGCGAATGTAACTGTAAACATTCATAGAACTGGTATTTTAGACGAATCAACTACCAAAGAGCTAATTTAATGTGTAATTGTGTGTATACTTACTTTCATATATGTTCACTATTTCTATAGTGGCATCAGAAACCGATCTGTATATGTTGCTTGTTTGCACGCTTGGCAAGCCTGTGCACGTTCAGGTTACGCATGCGTGCATACGTTAATTCCATAATTTTTTTCTGAGAAAGTTTCTCATTATTATGAGATACTAAGTCATTATTATGAGATACTAAGTCATTATTATGAGATACTAAGTCATTATTTTGACTTACTAAGTCATTATTATGAGATACTAAGTCATTATTATGACTTACTAAGTCATTATTATGAGATACTAAGTCATTATTTTGACTTACTAAGTCATTATTATGAGATACTAAGTCATTATTTTGAGATACTAAGTCATTATTATGACTTACTAAGTCATTATTATGAGATACTAAGTCATTATTTTGACTTACTAAGTCATTATTATGAGATACTAAGTCATTATTATGACTTACTAAGTCATTATTATGAGATACTAAGTCATTATTTTGACTTACTAAGTCATTATTATGAGATACTAAGTCATTATTATGACTTACTAAGTCATTATTATGAGATACTAAGTCATTATTATGACTTACTAAGTCATTATTATGAGATACTAAGTCATTATTATGACTTACTAAGTCATTATTATGAGATACTAAGTCATTATTATGACTTACTAAGTCATTATTATGAGATACTAAGTCATTATTATGACTTACTAAGTCATTATTATGAGATACTAAGTCATTATTATGACTTACTAAGTCATTATTATGAGATACTAAGTCGAAATTTCGATTTAGTTTCTCATTATTTTGACATACTTAAGTCATTATTATGAGATACTAATTCAAAAAATATTCCCAACCCTGGCGGAAACGGGCTTCCATACAGAAGAGTATCAAAAAGGGTAACATAAAAGATAAAGGTTTCAGGGTAATTACAAAATAAATATCGTACAGCTTTACATGAGGAATTTATATTAATAATACAATAAAATAATATAATAATATAATTATACTAATCCTGAGTATCAAAACCATTACAAAGTAATTGTTCATACAATTTCAGGAATCTGTTACATTTTTTGTTTTTAGATAAACTAAAACATTCAAGCAGTGAGTCTATTTCCACCAAAAAGTGAGAAAAGGTAGGGGGTAAACAAAAAATACATTTTTGTTTATGGATGAAAAATTGCCAAATAAAATAAAAAAGTTACAAATGTATTCTTTAGATTTATGGGAGACAGTACAATAACAAATTATATCTTTCAAGTTAATAGACTGTGTATGAGTAGAGGTATTATTTAGATGGGAAAATACGTTAGACCAAAATTTCTGAACCAAATTGCAGGAATAAAACAAATGTATTAATGTTTCATCTTTGTCCCCACAAAACGAACAAGCACTAGAGATATCAATATATTTGGACAAAGTTGCATTGTTAGGATATATCTTATGTAATATTTTAAAGTGGACTTCTTTGGACTTGTTGGGAATAAAATATCTATGTGGTAATAACCACGATCTTCTCCATTCAATATTTCCTACAAAGGCAGCCCAATGTGATCTGCCTCTAGGGCAAATTAGATCTCTTTTTTGAAAAACCTCTGTATACCTCTGAGTCTGTATACATAATCATTACTTCTTTCAATACTGAAATTATCTGAGAGAAGAGAGACCTATTGGCAGATCGGGAATTGTAGCCATAGATATTACAAATAATAAAGATTGAGTTATCCTGCTTAGTCGCTAAAATAATCCATCTACCTTCATCAGAAGACCTAACATCTAGTATTTGCCCTTTAAATTTGTACAACAAAATTGAAACCCCAGCCGAATGATTAGTGCCATGACTAGATGATTTCCCCATTGATTTTTCCAAAATTTTACATCCACCTCACTTGAATGTGTTTCCTGAAGAAAAATTATATCTGACTCACTGCTTTTACAAAATAAAAAAACAGCTTTCCTCTTTACAGCATCACGTAAACCCCTCACGTTTAAGGATACAACGGAAAAAGAACGAAACTTAAAATCCATTTTACAAGAGAATACTTATTAGGCTTCCACTTATCAGGAAAAAAAAAACCTATCAAAATCTATTTTGATATAGGAACAATATATAACCAAAATTAACTAACGAACATTAAATTTGAATAATAATAGTTTTAATCACCTAACCTCCTTATCTCAAAACAACCATTGACAATATCACATATTATCACATATTAAATTGAACAATCGAACTAAACATGGTCTACCTTTATCAACTTACACAACAGAGTTTGCAGACCAACCGGAGAAATAACGAAACCTGACTTAGAATGTTTCGACCGTGGGAATTTTAGGAACAATCAGTTTTATTTCCTTTTCAACGAGGAAAAGTTCAATCTCCACACCGCAAAGCCGAACTGGTCTATTTTACATCAGAAAAATTGAATCTTTTCCCGTCAATTAAGGCAAAAGCACCGCGAAAGGAGGCTTTCTTTCCTTCATCCCTGGCTTTTTTGACAAGGGGCCAAAGTTTTTCTCTGGCGTCCCTATCCTCTGGTGAAAGGGCTTCCGTGAGTCGCAACTTGTTGTTGAAAAGAAACTTGCACCCTCTGGCAGCTTGCCAAACAGCGTCACGAACACGACGTAGAGCAAACAGTATAATGATCGATCTAACAGGACCATCTTTTCTTCTCTGGCCAAGACGATGCACAATGTCAATGGCATCCTCAAGGTTATCACTGATACCAGGAACTACATTGCTAAGGATATCAATTGTAACTTTCCGGATATCCTCACCATCCTTCTCACTCATGCCATTTAACTTTAATGTCCATCTCCAGCTGTAACGCTTGCATTCTCCTATCTCTTCTTTAATGGTTTTATTCACCTTTTGCAGTTCCTGAATCTCCGTCGCCACAACTTTCAGAGACTCCTTGTGCGTTGCTACCTCAGCCACAAGTTGAGTAACAGTTGACGACATCGCCTCAATCTGTTTAGCCGTAGATTCAGTCCTTGTGTCAATTGCAGAAATTTTCTGTAACATCTCTTCATATTTGCCCGAAAGCTCACGAATAACCCCTCTTGATTTTTTTGCTGGAGGTTTTAAGGGAGTGTCAGGCAGGGGAGTAGCAAGAAGATCACTTAAATCTGGGTGCGAATCAAACCAGTTGTGTTCGTCAGAATCTGCATTATTGCATGAAATCACATCCTTCGAGGAGACGGTGTTATCGTTCCTTTCAGCAAGATTAATAGGCTCCGTAGTTGCCATGTGCGCGTGTGCTGTCACGTTCGAAGTTTGTCTTTTTTCTTTCTTCCCATAGATGAATTGACGCAAGGAGGTCAAAAGAAAAATGCAATCACTTACGCGTTCATAAAAAGTAACTGTCAAAATTATAATGGCTATATAATCGTCCTATTTCAAAACTTTCTGAGGAGACGTTCAGCAACGTGTCCACCTAACACCGCGCCATCTTGGCTCCCCTCGACTCGAGTACATCTGTGAGCGTTTAAACATTAAAGTAAACGTCACATCCGTTTGTGGAGGTCTTGTGCAGAGAGAGAGAGCATCTGCAATGTGACATGTGAATTTGAACATGATTCATCTTAAAGCATTTTAAAAACACTGCACAGATATGAACAACTTTAAATATTACTTTCCAACAAATTATTTACATAAACGTTTACAACATTGATTTTCACATGAGCTCTCAAACAGCACACAAGTCTTGTTGATGTGATGCAGAAATAAACTTGTTTCAGCACCGATCAGAGTTAAAACACTGGTGAGATCTGAGACAAGCTTCTCATCTGAAACTCTTTCCACACTGATGCCATGTGGACGCTTTCTCTCCGGTGTGAGTTTCTATGTGTAATTCAATTTTATTTATAAAGCATTTTTCACAATTTGCATTGTTCCAAAGCGGCTTTACAGGGGAAAATAGAAACCGAAACACACTCACAAAAAAAAGGTCGAACACAGTACATGGTGTTTATATAACTAGTTAAATGATTCTAGTAAATAATATCTAATGTCATCAGTCTCCCGGTGGTTTATTTGGCATATTTAGCATGAAGTGAATGTTTGGCTATAAAGATGTGTCTTAAGTTTAGATTTAAATTGGGCGAGTGTGTCTGATCTTCTAATAGAGTCGTGAAGGTTATTCCAGAGTTTAGGTGCTACGTATGAGAAAGCTCGACCCCCCCTTTGGTGATTTAGTTATTCTAGGTGTTATCAAAAGTCCTGAGTTTTGAGATCTTAGAGAGCGTGATGGGTTGTAGTGTGATAGAAGCTCTGTTAGGTAGGTAGGGGCTAAACTCTTTAAGGCTTTATAAGTGATTAAAAGAACTTTAAAGTCAAAACGACACTTAATGTGAAGCCAGTGAAGGGTTGATAACATTGGGGTTTTGTGCTCGTATTTTCTAGACCTGGTAAGAACTCTGGCAGCTGCGTTCTGAACTAACTGTAGTTTGTTTATTGATGATGGAGGACAAACACTAAGTAGAGCATTACAGTAGTCAAGTCTTGAGGTCATAAATGCATGAATAAGATCGTATTCTGTCAACACACAGAATTTTTTCGTAATTTGGCAACATTTCTTAGGTGGAAAAAGACATTGTGACATTGTCAGGTTGCTGTCTATTACCACGCCTAGATCTCTTACTGTATTTGTTAGAGTAACAGTACGTCCTTCAACTTGCAGGTAATAATCTGAAATATTCGGTTAACGTGTATAAAAAAGAAAGCTTTTTTAAGAATATGGCAAGAGAAATGGAACAAGGAGTTAAAAGGAAGACACATTTTTTTTAGCATCCAAGACAAGTTAGGGAGTGAAATTAGTAAATATCCACAGAATAGTGAAAATGACATTATTCTACTTTCAACTCCACACAACTATTTAACATTCACACTTTTATTCAACAGCACACTTTATTCAGATGCATCTTGTTGTGTGTGTGTGTGTGTGTGTGTGTTAGTTATCAATCATAATAACAGGTTGTTTTATACCCATTTTCCACCAACAAGAACCGGGTGCTGGTTCACAGCCAGAGCTGGTTCGGAGTTGGTTCGACTGACGAGCTTACTAAGAACCGGTTTGCCTTTTCACCGGCTAGAGAGCCACCCCAGAGCTAGATCTTACATCACTGCATACATCTCATGTTTCCCAGAAACGCAGTACCAAACACAACAGGCTTGTTCGAGATGCATCTTCTCACAGACCGATCATAACTTCGAAGCACTGCCAAAGCGATCCAAAAGCACAAGGAGTCAAATGCTCTTCAAACTCCCACAGTTTCGATCGGTTGCGTTACTATGGATTTGCGAAAGATACATCAGCATCCAAACACTGCGAATCAAATGTGTTCTCAGAACCAGCACCAGCTCTGCCTTGGTGGAAAAGGGGAATCAGTGTTTCCTCCATAATGAGTTTGTGAATTTAAAAGAATGCTTTAACTAATCCATTACACCTTAAAAGTGAACTATGCAAGAGTCATTCATGGTTAGGTGTAGTCCTAACCCTAAATTTAAATAGTATTTTATAATATGTCCCTCTTTTGTGATTTCAGATTATAGATAAACCTGTGCTTGTGGATCTACATCAGATGACCATGGCATCCCAGGTGTGGAAATGGAGGACTGTTTTTAATCTGAAATCTGTGTAATCTATGATGGACGATTCTTCTGACATCATATGAATGCATACGGTCGTCTGGCAGAAGCTTGATCATTTCGATTTTAAATTATTAATATGGATATTTTTCTTACAAACACATCTCTTTGGTTAAGAAGGCCTTTATTATCATAATGTAGCTATGTTTTCATGCTCTGCTTGTATTTATACTGTGCAATTAACATTAAACGTTTGTTTGCAATTCACAAAAATTACTGTTCTGTTTGATTGGAGGGACCCATTACATTTTTATAGTTTTTGTTTTACTGGGAGAAACAACATTTGATGATTATTTTTCCATTGTCCAATCATTTTGTTAAAATATATTTATTTCATATTTTTGTCTTTGACTTTATGTACTTATTGGGGTTTTATCCATTGTTCTCGGTTATTTTACAGAGAAAAGCTATATTTTAAAAGTACATTACTGTATAATTACACAGAATCTTAATAAAGTCACAAATAAAAGCCATACATTTACAGAGATTAACCTGAAAGGTAGTTGTTTTTAATGTATTTTCACATAATTGATCTGTTTTTCTACAGTTTGATAAAAATTATTAACAGTAATATACTGTTGTGGAATTTTCTTATTCCTTAATCTAGGTGAGTTTTAAACACTTTAGACAAATGCAACACACAGAGAGCAAGTTACCTTGCAAGGTATTTTATATTTTATTAACATTCTGTCTGCATCACATGCATGGTGCTCTTTCCTCCTGCACCCAGAGTTTATATATTAAAACGTGACACCCCCTCCCTTTGCCCCCTAGCCAGAATCCCGAGCTGGTTTACGAGAAGTGATGCCCGTTATTCCAAACAGAACATCTTGGCCTCTGCTCGAGGGCAAAGGCAGAGTGGTATGACGTGTTTAGAGAAAAACATGATAACGTTGCTGAAGAAAACATAGATAAACACTTCGTAAACATATAGACAGACACATCAAGAAGCTAGACTAGAAAATTTCCACCACAATACTATAATTGAATGAATTATGACTAAAATATTCTCTGTATTTTAACGTTTTTTTGAAATTGTTATTTAACGGAATCCGTCTGGCAACTTTGCTGCCAGAGATTTACCTTTTTTTTACGTTTTTTTTTACGGTGTAGGCATGGCCTGCCAGGGCATGGTAAAACCCTAAATAAACCACATTTAAATTTTTAATGATAATTTATAGTTAATATAATAAATATAGTTAATTTGCAGCATTTGGAGTTTGCTATAATGTGCTTAATCACTGGTCGAATATAAACAGACATCACACGCTGGAGAAAGTTATTCCTGGAGGGAACATTCAGATGGTGGATACATTTAAAACACTTTCAATTTACTGATTTATGTAAGTTTACATACATTTCTGTCATGGACAGGAAAATAATCAATAAAACATTTACAGTAATTGTCTGTAAAAGTACATCTTTTAAATCTGTAAAAATTTAGAGTAATGTTCTGTAGAAAAAAAATTGAATCTGTAAAAATAGTATGAAATGCCTTTAAAAACATAATTTTGATGTAATTGTAAATTACAATACTGTCATTTTAATGGTAAAACTGTAAATTACAGCAAATATCTGCAAAACAACAACATTTTACTGTTTAATGAAAAAATACAGAATATTACCTGTAAAATAATGGTAATTTTTTCAGTGTGATCACTAGTTCTTCTATTGGTATACAGTACGCTGCCTTTCCAAACTGCACTTGAGCGTGCAATGATCCCAGACAATTTAATCCAGATATTCTAATCGTACAAAACAGCTGCGTTCAAAGAACCGAATTATAGATCATGATTTGAGGGTGAGGGTGAGTTCAGATTCAACATTACAAATAACACATTAGACAGGTTCATTTTTATCGTTGCTTCGTCAATATCCTTGTTACTTTATTTAAAATATATAATATTATACAATGTCATTTTCAGGGAACCCAGTCATTCAGTGCAGTGCAGAATATTGCTTTGGATAAAAGTGTTTGCCATATAAAATGACCACCTCCCAAGAGAAAATTGAATCTAAATGTTTATGGTTTAAACAACTAGAACTTAAATACATTACAAAAAAAAGTTTTAAAGCTTGAACTGATGCATTTCTTTCATACAGTCTCCTGTAAAACATGTATGATGATTCAGTACAGATTAAAGACCAACACAACTAGAACAGTAAGTGTTATCTTGTGTTTTTTCAACTATGAAATGTTTCTCTCCGCTCTTGAGTTCTCGTATGCTTCTTGAGGTTACTCATAAATCTTTCCACACTGAAGTCACGCAAAAGACACTGATGACCCGCGAAAGGTTTCTCTCCAGTGAATTCTCATGTGTGTCTCAAGGCTTCCTGTTTGTGTAAAAGTCTTTTCACACTGTAGACATGCGTGAGGTTTCTCTCCAGTGTGAATTATCATGTGTGACTTAAGGCTACTTGTATATGTAAAAGTCTTTCCACACTGTAGACATACATGAGGTTTCTCTCCAGTGTGAATTCTCATGTGTGTCTCAAGGTTTCCTGTTTGTGTAAAAGTCTTTCCACACTGTAGACATACATGAGGTTTCTCTCCGGTGTGAATTCTCATGTGTTTCTCAAGGTTTCCTGTTTGTGTAAAAGTCTTTCCACACTGTAGACATGCATGAGGTTTCTCTCCAGTGTGAATTTTCATGTGTGTCTTAAGGCTACTCGTAGCTGTAAAACTCTTTCCACACTGTAGACATACATGAGGTTTCTCTCCAGTGTGAATTTTCATGTGTGTCTTAAGGCTACTCGTAGCTGTAAAACTCTTTCCACACTGTAGACATGCGTGAGGTTTCTCTCCAGTGTGAATTTTCATGTGTGTCTTAAGGCTACTCGTAGCTGTAAAACTCTTTCCACACTGTAGACATGCGTGAGGTTTCTCTCCTGTGTGAATTCTCATGTGTCTCTTAAGGTTACTCGTAGCTGTAAAAGTCTTTCCACACTGTAGACATGCGTGAGGTTTCTCACCGGTGTGAATTCTCATATGTGACTTAAGGTAACTCGTATCTGTAAAAGTCTTTCCACACTGTAGACATGCGTGAGGTTTCTCTCCGGTGTGAATTCTCATGTGTTTCTCAAGGTTTCCTGTTTGGTTAAAAGTCTTTCCACACTGTAGACATGCATGAGGTTTCTCTCCAGTGTGAATTCTCATGTGTGTCTTAAGGCTACTCGTAGCTGTAAAATTCTTTCCACACTGAAGACATACATGAGGTTTCTCTCCAGTGTGAATTCTCATGTGTGTCTTTAGGTGAACTGTTTGTGTAAAAGTCTTTCCACACTGTAGACATGCATGAGGTTTCTCTCCAGTGTGAATTCTCATGTGTTTCTTAAGGCTACTCGGATCTGTAAAAGTCTTTCCACACTGTAGACATGCATGAGGTTTCTCTCCAGTGTGAATTCTCATGTGTGTCTTTAGGTGAACTGTTTGTGTAAAAGTCTTTCCACACTGTAGACATACATGAGGTTTCTCTCCGGTGTGAATTCTCATGTGTGTCTTAAGGTAACTCGTATCTGTAAAACTCTTTCCACACTGTAGACATGCATGAGGTTTCTCTACGGTGTGAATTCTCATGTGTGTCTTAAGGCTTCCTGTTTGTGTAAAAGTCTTTCCACACTGTAGACATGCATGAGGTTTCTCTCCAGTGTGAATTCTCATGTGTTTCTTAAGGTAACTCGTATCTGTAAAACTCTTTCCACACTGTAGACATGCATGAGGTTTCTCTCCAGTGTGAATTCTCATGTGTTTCTTAAGGCTTCCTGTTTGTGTAAAAGTCTTTCCACACTGTAGACATGCATGAGGTTTCTCTCCGGTGTGAATTCTCATGTGTGTCTTTAGGTAACTCGTATCTGTAAAACTCTTTCCACACTGTAGACATGCATGAGGTTTCTCTCCAGTGTGAATTCTCATGTGTGTCTTAAAGCTTCCTGTTTGTGTAAAAGTCTTTCCACACTGTAGACATGCGTGAGGTTTCTCTCCGGTGTGAATTCTCATGTGTGTCTTAAGGTAACTCGTATCTGTAAAACTCTTTCCACACTGTAGACATGCGTGAGGTTTCTCTCCGGTGTGAATTCTCATGTGTTTCTCAAGGCTTCCTGTTTGTGTAAAAGTCTTTCCACACTGTAGACATGCATAAGGTTTCTCTCCAGTGTGAATTCTCATGTGTGTCTTAAGGCTACTCGTAGCTGTAAAAGTCTTTCCACACTGTAGACATGCGTGAGGTTTCTCTCCAGTGTGAATTCTCATGTGCTGTCTTTCACTCTTTTTGTCTCCTGTTCTCAGAGCTTCTTCCAGTGAACCTTTCTGCAACGTTTGTGCACGTTGATGTTTCTGATCAGCATCATTTACTTCATCTTGACTGTCCTTATTCACTTCCATCATATCTGAAGTGAACAAAACTATCTGTTAAACACAGTTTTACAATTGTACAAAACAACACCAGAAGACGAGATCTTATTTTCATTTTCAGGGAACACAGTCATTCAGTGCACTGAGTATTGCTTTGGATAAAAGTGTTTGCCATATAAGATGAACACCCCCTTAGAGAATATTTTAACTTTACTTATGTTTAAATTACAACATAAAATGAGCTTAGACTGTACATTATTGAAATTTGTATTTGATTGACAAAATGTATTCATTGTGCAATACAGAGAGCAAATGTATGTTTATTATAATATTTTTTTTTTACCGAATTATGTATTTTATAAATTAAAATCATTACTGACATGATATCTCAGTGGTTTGGATTGAATGAATCAAGTATAAATCAAAAATCAATGCGAAATATTTTCAGGTACAAAATAAAGTCATCAGATGTGAAATAACACTACATAGTCTTCACTGTATAAATTGAATATAGATCAATCCTTATCAGAGACACACCAGTCAAGAGCTTTGAGTGACGATTTTCTTTTCTTTTGTTGTTTTATTAACAATAATAACAGACTGTGATTTATAAAGCTGCTGTCACTTTAAGTTCAGTACAGCAGAAACGATGCCCCCAAAAATATAGTCGAGTAAAAGAAAGAATGACAACTAAAAACCAACAGACTGTGTCTCATGTAGTCGAGTAAAAGAACAAAAGCATGTTTTCTTTTCAATAAGACGATAAAAAACCCACAGACTGATGAAAATGTGAAACAAAGGGTCAAAATGCTGTGCTCTACAAAGTCAAAGCAGAACGATGGTCACCTTATAGCCAAACATGTGATTCTATTGAACCTTTACCAGATCACAACCAGATCAACTTATGATCACTTGATGCAGTTTAGTGATTCATTTTCAGTTCTAATCTTCTGCATTTGTGGTTTATCACATAAATTAAAGCTTAATAATTCCTCCACTGTCAGAAATAAAGATTTAAAAACAGAAACCAACCTCTGTGTTCTTTAGTCCTCTGAGTTTCTGTTGTGTGTAGTTCTGGATCTCTCGTGTTCTCAAGCTTCTCTTCCACAAACTCCAACAACTGTGTGAAGATTTCAGTTCTTACACCTGAAGTGATTCTTCTGCTTGTTGCTTTCTGGTATTTATTGGTGGTTTGATGTAGGAGGAGCTTTACTGAAGGTGTCAATCACTGTTGGTGTGAACTGGAGATGTTAGAGAGACATTGTCAATAACTCAACTCAGCTTCACTTATATAACATCACTAAAAACAACAATTGTTGACCAAGATGCTGTCCACTATATCAAATACCAACATTTATCTCCATGTGTAACATAAATGACAAAAACATCTCGGCCACATCACAAATCAACTACAGAAACCCAAGCAAAGTGAGAGCAGTTGTCATAAAAACATCTAACAATGTTCAATTTCTTTGGTCTTATTCATGATCTATAAATATTCAACTGTTTATTATTTACAGTGTTTCTAACTTTAGCTCTCATTATATTAGTGCTGTGTATTGACAAAGGCCTTGTGATACGATACATATCACCATAGATAACTCACAATGCAATAGATTTTTAATAATAAAATGTAATACAAATAAAGTCTCCCTCTTGAGACATTGGCCATATGTACTGTAGCATATATGACGATGAAAAACAATTAAAAATATCACAGATAGTAGTGGTTGGATTATCGATACACAATCCTGAAAAAATATTGCGCTGTAGTCTATCGATATTCTAGCACAAACGACAGAAATTGACTGCAAATCGAAATTCAGAATAAAAAACTGATTAAATTGAAAAGAATGAGAGTTAAATCATTCAATAACTTCTGAAGGACTTTGACCGGTTACAACAAGACCCTCAGGTTATAAAACTGTCTGGTGTTTTAAATCACAGAAGTTTTGAGCTTTTAAAGTTTTTAGTTTGTAATAATGACACTTTTCCGCATGTTCACAAGACCGTCAAGAATCCTTGAAATGAAACTTAACGAGAGAATCCGCCGGTCGTTCATTCTCTCTGAACGGATTTGAAACGATACAGCGGCGTCTTATAATAAATTCGTTCCCTGAACTTCTCCGCGATTAGTTGAGTTTTAAACGTCTGAAATGTCACATTGTTCGTCAACAGACTCATTGAAAGCGGTCACAGCAAACAGCGCATACAGGCGCGCAGACAGCACTATAGTGACGGGGAGACAAGACCCCTCAGACTCATAGTGACCCGATCTGCCCCTCACTGTCCCAACGAAAGACGACAAACATCAAACATCTGTAAAACTGAGGATTCATGAGGATGTCCGCTATGTACATTAGCCTGAGTAGTGACGGACAGGCCCGCAGCTGCTTCAGTATTTTCCCGTCACTGCTTCACAATCGTGTCGGTCATCGACGTTCAGTCTCTTTGTGCTGCTGCTGCTGTTAGCCTGTTGCTACCCGATCCGTCCGGAAACACGCATGCGCGAAACTGTCGTCACTTCCTGTCTGAAATAAATCGAAAGACTTTACGGCAGTTTCGGGTATTATTTATTATTTATATCGTGACTGCTGTTGTTTTACACTCGTTACCCGATACGCTCAACGTGTTTTTATACATTTTGTATTACATTTATTAATAAGTGTATTCATTATATATGTTTCTTTTGGATGAACGCTGCTGAGATATTTCTTGGTTTGTTAAATTGTTGCTGCATTATAATGCCTGTTTGTTTGGAGTTTGTTATAAAAAGTAACTGAATCCATTTCGGTTCATATTCGGTTAATATATGTCACAAATTAACTTTGTTGAATTAAATAAATGGTCAAATTATACTGAATTGTATCAATTCTCTAGACAGAAATTGGAAAATACAGATGTGTTTACAGATTCTCTCAATTCGTTTTTTTAAAGGGGGTCTACTGAACTGTTCTAGATTGTTTAAGATAAGTTATGTATGTATTCAGGGACGTGCACAGGGGGGTTACTCAGGTTGCCCGGGCAACTGCCCATATGCCCTTCTCGACTCACGTTGCCCTTCCGAGGTGGAAAATAAATAAATCATACAATGGATGCAGAATTTCACATACGTCTAGAGCAAAAAAACGCGAAAAGCCTCATTCACTTCCGTATTCGGGCAACTAAAGTAAAAGTCAGAAGGGGAAGGGCAAACTCTGTTTACGTGGGTGCAGCGCTGCATGCGACCGGCACCTGAGCTGAGCCTGCATGAGCGGCCCTAGAAGGAGATTGTCGCGGTTATCGGGTGATATGACTCAACGTTGTCTAGGGTGGCCATACTTCTGGATTTCGTCCGGACAGTCAGGATTTTAAGCCCCCTGTCTGGTGTCTGGGGCAGCCTCAAACCAGACACTCATTTGTACTCGTTTTTGGAGTTGTCCTGAATCGGCCTAAACAAAACGTCTCCGGTTACTTTCGTAACCTCGGTTCCCTGAGAAGCGGGAACGAGACATTGCGGAGACCGCATATGAAACTCCTCCTCCTCTTTTTCACTTTTCCTGAAGTCCTATAGGATAACGCCAGTAAAAAAAACTGGCCAATTGTCGCAAGACATGCACAGTATGCAATACTGACGAATCTAGACAGTATAAATACAGTGCCTGTGACGACAATCCTCAGAATCTACGAGAGAAACGCCCGCCCGGTGATAAGCGGCGAACACGGCGATCTACGCAATGTCTCATTCCCGCTTCTCAGGGAACCGAGGTTACGAAAGTAACCGGAGACGTTCATTTTCGAGAGCGGTCACTTCAACATTGCGGAGACCGCATATGGAACGATAGTACAATCCCGCCGTGAGAGCTAGCAAAAACAGCCCGACAACTGTGATAACACACAAAGTATGTGGAGCATACAAATCAACCATTCGCGAGGTCGCCCCAAGCATTAACCGCTGATTGGCTGAACCTGGCCTATGAACTGCTAGATCACTGAGTACGCCAATGAACTGCTAGTTTGGCCTCTTGCCAATTTTGCATAACCAAACCCAACGAACGCAGCGGGCTGCGCTGAACAGGGCAGACGCCACAGCAGTAGAACCAGCACGGAATCCCGGGCGATATAATAGCGAACATAAGTACACCAAGCACAGTGTAAACAGCAATGCGGCAACAACTGTGTAGCATAAGAAATACAAGGTAGAAGATAAAGCTTAATCAGCACTCACCGAGAGGACTTGAGAAGCCAACGAGGACACATCCAATCTATAGAGCCTGGCGAAAGTATTCCGAGAAGACCAGCCAGCTGCACAGCATATGTCCTGAATAGATGTGCCCTTAGACCAGGCCCATGAAGGGGCGATAGCCCTAGTCGAATGAGCTCTGATACCGAAGGGGCAGTTCCGACCCTGACTCTCATACGCCAAGGTAATAGCGTCCACCACCCAGTGAGAGAGCCTCTGTTTTGAGACAGCCCGGCCTTAGTACCCCACCAAAACAAATAAAGAGCTGCTCAGACTGCCGAAACCCGGCCGTGCGATCAATGTAAGCCCGCAAGACCCTTACCAGGCAGACCGCTCTCTGAGCGTTAGCCTCCTGCGAGTCTGACGACTCGGAAGACAAAGCGGGCAAAGAAATGACCTGTGCTCTAAAAGGGGTAGACATGGACTTTGGCACTAACCCGATTTTGGCCGGAGAGTGACGCTGCAGTCGCCGGGTGCAAAACGAATGAAATCAGCGCCGACTGATAGCGCTTGTATACCCCTATGCGCTTAGCCGAAGCAAGGGCGAGACGGAGAACGGTGAGCTCTCTTACAGAATCCCCGTCCAAAGGCTCGAAAGGGGGAGAAGAGAGAGCCTTCAACACCAGCGCTAAGTCCCTAGGTGACACCGAAGGGGAACGCGGGGGAAAAAGTCTCCTCGCTCCTCTGAGGAATCTGACCACCAGCATGTGCCTACCAATCGATTGCCCATCAACCGGGGAATGAAATGAGGCGATAGCAGCCACATAACCCTCTAGCGTTGAAGGGAGGCTGCCGTTGTCCAGCCTGTGCTGTAGGAAAGATAAAATATCAGACACAGGGACTGTGACAGACATCAGTCGGGTCGATATTGTTACTGCTGCACCATTTAGCAAACACCCCCCATTTTAGGGCGTATAAACGTCTGGTAGACGGTGCACGAGACTCCGAAATAGTATCCAGTACACGCTGAGGGAGTGCAGTTAGAATCCTCGAAGTGGCCAGGCATGGAGGTTCCACAACTCTGGGCTGGGGTGCCATATCGTGCCGTTCACTTGGGACAACAGGTCTCTCCTGAGGGGAATCCGCCACGGCGGTGCCGTCAACAAATCCCTCAGACCCGGAAACCATGGTTGATTTGGCCAAAACGGAACGACGAGAATCAACGACGCCGACTCCTCTCTGATTTTGCACAGCACTAGTGGTAAAATCTTCACCGGAGGTATATGCCGATCTGCCCACAGTAGGAGACCCGCCGCCTGTTTGAAAAGAGCTCCGTAACGGATCCCTCCCTGGCGATTTATGTACGAAACCACAGACATGTTGTCGCTGCGAATCAGAACATGTTTCTGCTCCAGCCTCGACTGGAAAGTATGAAGAGCTAGACACACCGCCTTTAGCTCCAAGCGATTTATGTGCCATTTCCTCAGAGACTGTGACCAAAGGCCGGATGCCGGCATGCCCTCGCACACCGCGCCCCATCCCGAGGACGACGCATCCGTCGTAACGACTGTGCGTCTCGTCACCAGCCCCAGGGGAACTCCCCGACAGAACATGCTCGGGTCACGCCACGGACTCAGGGCACCGAGGCAGCTGAGTGTAACCGGGACTCGCGCCCGACCCGAGGACCATGCTCTCCGTGGAACCCGAGCCTTCAGCCAGAACTGTAGTGGTTGCATGTGCAACCACTACAGACCTAGGTGGCAGACCGCCGACGCTGACGCCATGAGACCCAAAAGCCTCTGGAACTCCCGCAGGGGAACAGACCGGCCCGGCCTGAGCAAATGTAGAGCTGAAGAGATGGACTGGGGAGAGGCGAGCGCGCATCTCCACTGAGTCGAAACATACCCCCAGATACGTTATAGACTGACTCGGCGTGAGTTTGCTCTTCTGCATGTTCACGGGCAGCCCCAGGGATGTCAAGTGACAAAGCAGCATCTGCGTGTGACCGATTAGCGCCTTCCGAGAGTGAGCTAAAATCCGCCAACCGTCCAGATAATTGAGAATGCGCATTCCGCTCGCTCTGAGAGGGGAAAGCGCCGCGTCCACGCACTTCGAGAATGTGCGCGGAGCTAATGCCAGCCCGAATGGGAGGACAGCAAATTGGTACGCTGAATCCTCGAATGCGAATCACAGGAACCTTCGGTGGCGCTTGGCTATCTGAACATGAAAGTACGCATCCTTCAGATCTACGGATACAAACCAGTCCCCGGGGCGCACTTGTGTCACGATCTGTTTTAGAGTTGTCATTCTGAACGCTCGCTTGTGAAGCGCTCGGTTGACGGGTCTCAAGTCCAGAATCGGACGCAGACCACCATCTCTCTTGGGCACTACAAAATACCGGCTGTAAAACCCGCTTTCCCGCTCGTTCGGAGGGACACGCTCTATCGCTCCTTTCGCGAGCAGGCTGCAGATTTCCTGCCTCAACACAGCGCGTTTTGCGCTGACGTAAGCGACGGGACCACACCGCTGAAGCGGGGAGGTCTGCGTCTGAACTGCAGGGCGTACCCGTGTTCTATCACGTTTAGTAGCCAAAGAGAGATGCCTGGAATGGCTTTCCACGCGTCCAGAAACAGACATAATGGCCGTATCAGATCGGGGGTTACCGTCAGCGGACCGTTTAGGGGAGCGCGCTGGCCCAGCGAGGCTAAATGCACTGGCGGGAAAATAGCTCGCACGTGACAATCCAGCGGTCTCTCGTCCACGGGAGCGTCCGTGGACGAGGGAAGGCTGGTTATAGTTGTGACTAACTGTGGCTTCGCGCTGCACCGTGGCAGGGCAAGGGACGCAGCATTGTGTGGGTGAGGGGGAAAGAGGTCCTCTTGTGAACAGGTATGTGTTTTTATTGCATTCACACAAACAACATTGCAATAATCGACGTCACCAAAGAGGCCGGAGGGAGTGATCGGTGCGTTCAGAAGGGACTTACGATCAGTGTCCTGTAGATCCACCAACGTAAGCCACAGATGACGGTTGAGGACGACCATGAACCCCATAGACCTGCCGATAGCTTGTGCGGTGCGCTTTGTAGCCATCAGAGCGAAGTCAGTCGCCGCCCTCAGATCCTTCGTGGCGTCCGCCTCCAGGCTGCTGCTATCCAGTGACGGAAGGATCTTAGCCTGGAACACCTGCAGCACCGCCATAGAGTGCAAAGCGCAGGCGGCAAGATGGGCGGTAAACCTGCACGGTTTCGAGGGCAGGCCTGGGTCCGAGCCCAACGAGGTGGTGGAAGGGCACAGATGAGCAGCGAGGGTCTCCTCGACGGGTGGCATGCGCACGTAACCGTGGGCTTCAGCCCCGACCACGTGGGCGAACATGGCCGGCGTAGCAGCGTGAACGCGCCGACCGAGGTGCAGACCAGGATTTCTCCGATCCTGCCCAGTCCTCGTCCGAGATGGACATGGAGTCATCATCCTCCTCGCCGCCGAAGGAAACGGCGTCCGCGATGGACGGCGGGGGACGAAGGCTCTCGTCCACATAGAGGACTGGGGAAAGAGGTGACGGCAGAGGACGGCAGGATCCGGGTCGTCGCCGCCACCTCGTGGGGTGGGTGGACTCACCAGCGGCTCGTTGGCGGCGGTGAGTCTCGACCCTATGAGTCCACGAGCGATGTTCCTGCGAGTCCTCAAGACACGCGCCGGCAGGTCCGCACAGTGCGCGCAATCAGACTCGCAGAATGCATCCTCCGCGTGAGCGAGGCCCAGGCAGGCAATGCAGTGCTCGTGAGTATCCTGCGGGCCAATGGTGCCCGCGCAAAGACGACAGAATGAAGCCATCGGATGCGGTGAAAGAAGTTCTAGTTGCGTCTTCAACGATGGCAGCGTGAAAAAGAAGATTCTGAGGATTGTCGTCACAGGCACTGTATTTATACTGTCTAGATTCGTCAGTATTGCATACTGTGCATGTCTTGCGACAATTGGCCAGTTTTTTTACTGGCGTTATCCTATAGGACTTCAGGAAAAGTGAAAAAGAGGAGGAGTTTCATATGCGGTCTCCGCAATGTCGAAGTGACCGCTCTCGAAAGGGAACCCGCTTTAGAACATTTATTGGGACGCAGCAGCATAGCGTCTGACGCCGTAAGTTCTCCAGTCAAACAAATGATTGGCTGAAAGAGGTGTCAAATAAATATCTGATATATCATTGGTTAATAAGGTAAACAAGCCTCCACGACGTGGAAGTGGAGTCCACATGCTGGCTTCGTCACATCATAACGGTAATTTGCTGAAACGTCAGACATCATTTAGTCCGGAATGATCAAAAGAGCACAACTTTATATAAAAAACAGTAGAGACACTTTTCATGGATGTCGCTGTGAAGTGGACGTTTGTAGTCAAGGGACCTGCGACATGCCCGCACAGAAAAACAAAAGTAACCGACGAGCTGCAGGTACATCTTCCCTTAAGCTTAGGTCAAATATTCATTGCCAGACAATTAAAAAAAAAACGAGTAGACTGTTTCTGGCTGTGGACCAGTTAACTCTTGTTGCTCGCTCATCTGTGCCGGTCTGTGAGGATGATGATTGTTCCGTAACAAATTTTACGTTCTGAAGAATTTTCCGGATCATTGTTATACTTTCGTTTGTCTGTTTTTTGGGCTGTGGCCACCATTACCAGGTTAATCATTCCCTTGGCCACTAGAGAGTGGTGTATTGCAGTGAAGACACAAATATATATATATATATATTTTTTTTTCTTTTTATTGAAGAAACATATGTAAATTTACAGATCAAAGGTGCAAAATAGACGAAGGATACAGAGTAATTCCAGAATAAATACCTTATACCTTTACATGAGGAATTGATATTAACAAAAGATAATGAGAAAAAGGAAAAAATAATTTTTAATAATACTAATAATAAATGATAAGATAAAACAATATATATGACAGAAAACTGGTTAATCCTGAGTCTCAGAGCCATTACAAAATAATTGTTCATATAGTTTCAGGAATCTATTGCATTTTCTGTTGTTAGTTAAACTAAAAGATTTAAGCAGTGAGTCCACTTCAACCAAAAAAGGAGAAAAGGTAGGGGGTGATCCCATAAATTTCTGTTTATGGATGAAAAATTGCCAAATAAAATAAAAAAGTTACAAATGTATTCTTTAGATTTATGGGAGACAGTACAATAACAAATTATATCTTTCAAGTTAATAGACTGTGTATGAGTAGAGGTATTATTTAGATGGGAAAATACGTTAGACCAACATTTCTGAACCAAATTGCAAGAATAAAATAAGTGTATTAATGTTTCATCTGCGTCCCCACAAAACGTACAAGCACTAAAAATATCAATTTATTTGGACACAGTTCTTTAAAAGGATATATCTTATGTAATATTTTACAGTGGACTTCTTTGGTCTTGTTGGGAATAAAATATCTATGTGGTAATAACCACGCCCTTCTCCATTCAATATTGCCCATAAAGGCAGCCCAATGTGATCTGACTCTAGGACGGATTAGATCTCTTTTTTGAAGAACCTGGCCAATATGTTTATTATTGCATTTCTTATCAGAAATGCTAATACCATCCAATACATTTCGTTGCACTGTACTTGTATGTGTGTAATGACAATAAATTGAATCCAATAATAAAGCCGATTCCCTCGTATCATTTTGTTTGTATAATAAGTGAGTTTTAACCAGTTGCACTAGACCTGTAGGAATAGCTTTAAGTACAGTATTGTATTGCTTAAAAAGAATAGGGAAGTCATGGATAGTCATGAAGCGTCATGATGTTACTGGAATTTTCAAATAAAGAGATGATATGAATTAAATCTCTATTAAACCAATTAGAGAAAAAGAGCGATTTGTTTCTAACAGTTATGTTCATATTATTTCAAAAAAGAGTTTTATGTGCTGAGAAATTGTGGATGTAACACAATTTCCACGCGAGAAGAGCTTGCTGATGAAATTTTGCGCAAATAATCCCTTTAGTTCATGCAGGCGTGTTTAAACCGGTTTGGTTCCTATACGGAGTATAAGAAAGAGAACAAACTCTAAAACAACATTTCACAGAAATATAAGAAAAGGACAGAGCAGGAGAAAAAAGAGCAAGATAAACAGCAGCAGCACAAATTTTGCTAAAGTCACTCTAGCAGCTGTCTCATGATCTTATACAAGCCATCACCAGAGCTAACGTAAACATCCCCGCCATCAACAGTGAAATGTCTCGCATTATTAGTATACATTTATCTAGATGTATTTCACGTATTGATTATATATATCAGTTTAAGTTGGAGAAAACAGCCGAAGGGGAACTTCTAAGTGAAAGGGATGCCAGCTAGCATTGCTGTATGTGTTGAAGTGAACGTTAGAAAATATACCAATACCATGTTGGGTGGGGAGACTTCTGTGATGAAAATAGACTTCAATTTTATTAATATGGTGGCGAGTGATGTCATCCTTATATTTATAGGCTGCAGATATGCGAATTTGAGGTCATTGTTGTACACTTGCTGTTCTTATGTTTGCTTTCATTATTTAAGTATCTATTTTTGTAATATTTTTGATTATAGAATGTTGATTATATTGATGTGTCTATTTAAAATAATCCACATTTGCAAACTATTTATTCCATGTTTTGTGAGTTTGTATTCAGAAGTTTAAGTGTAAAGTATTTTATTTAATTGTGTTTAGCTGCAGTAAATGACACAACCGATGTTTGAAGACTTTAAGAATGTTTGAGTTGTTTATTTAAAAAAACCGTTTTAAAACGTCTAACGTCTAATGTTGTTACAGTGTGACATAAAATAAATAAGTGTGTGTTTTTTATATAGAGTTTAATTTAATACAGTAAAAATCATTTCAGATAATTGGGTTGTTCTTTTGACCCAGAAGTTGGGTTATATTTACTCCAATGTTGGGTTATTTTAACCCAACATTTGGGTCAGGTATTTAACCCAGAAGTTGGGTCAAAAAGAACAACCCATTTTTCTGGGTTGAAATAACCCAGAAATTAGTTGGTCCCTTTTTAACCCAGGACTTGGATCAAAAATATCTCATAATGGGTTATTTTTGACCCATGAGTTTTTAGTGTGTATGCAATGCATTATGGGCTGTGTTAACCCCTTCAGACCCTGCTTCAATAAGAATGGACATTACGTCTTTCTTTGTTTAGACCAACAAAACTACATGTTTCTATCATTTTAATAATACCTCACAGATTGCTAACCAAGTTAATGGGAACCTCATTGTCTTGCCCCTGTTATATTTTATTTTAATATGTTATTTGAAGATATTTTAGAGTTGTACAACACAGGGTTTTATTTATTCAATGTCCATCCATTCCCAGTGCAAATGCGTTCTTAAAAATGATAAAACATCAGACTTTTTGTGAGAATTAGTTTAGTTAAAGTTCGTGATTGTTTCGTCAGTTCTGTAAGTTCACAATTCTTTAGATTCCCGAATCATTTCACTCGGGTACTTTTGGCGAGGTTCAGTGTTCC
This sequence comes from Barbatula barbatula, assembly GCF_947034865.1. Taxonomy (NCBI): domain Eukaryota; kingdom Metazoa; phylum Chordata; class Actinopteri; order Cypriniformes; family Nemacheilidae; genus Barbatula; species Barbatula barbatula. The sequence continues at coordinate 4,472,670 of NC_136769.1, forward strand.
CACTAACGTCAGACTATCTGCCCGAAGGACGCAGGCTACGGTTAGCGCTTCATCTGCACCAACCTGCATCTGCACGTTCAAATTACACGGTAAATAAAACACTTTTTCACTTTTATCGAGAGTATGTGGTTCAGAAAGGAAGTATTATGAAGTTATGTTTGAAATTGCTGCTTAACACGCTGTAGCTAGTAACTTACGCGATTTAAAAAGGGCTCGTCATCTCCGAGATAAAACCAAATGTTCATATTTACTTGCATGTTAAGGACCCCGTGTTTTATCGGCTTGTTTTATCATCTCTGAACATTCACTGTGGTTATTGCGAATGGCCCACGTTAGTCATCAGTCTATTGCTGCCATTCACCACTAAACGTTTGATATTGCGATGTTTTTTTGCGTTTAAATGCGGCTTGTGTTTGAAAGGCGTTTTAGTTATCAAGAATATCAATATTTGTCTGACTGGTTGATTGATATTATACTCTTGTGTTTTAAGGGGATAGCCTCTGTTATTTTACCTGTTTTATTGCCAAGTTTCAATCATTTGTTTTGCTGCGAAAGACTCGGTTGTTTGGTGCTTGAGTTATTTTTTGTGTTGCTGCTCTTAAACAAAAAAGTAGTTCCTTTCTAACACATTTGACTATAATTGTATTAATATTTTATACGATATATATGTTATGTTAAGCAGACATGTGTAGCTCAAAGGCCAATATTGTGCAATAAAGATTAAGTTAAAAACAGTTAGGTACTGTCTTAATTATAACAGCAATATACCGTCAAAATAATTTCACAGCATCTCTGCTGCCAGTATTTTACTGTTAAATATGGGAAAAACAGCAATGAACTGTATTTCGTTTTTACATCAAAATAGCTTAAAATAATTTCACAGCATGACTAATGTAAAATTACAGTAAATTACTGGAGTCTCTGCTGCCAGTATTTTACAGAACAATTTTTCACAGTGTATCATTGAACCAAAAACCACTGATATACATCATGTGACAAACATCTTTGATGAACAGAACACAAAAGTAAAATTAACAATAAAAATTATATTTAATTTATTAACATCTCTAGTATGATAAATTCCCAGTGTTCCTTAGTGACATGAAATACCATTTCAAAAATGACTAACAGAAAATAGTGCTTTTAGGGTCAATATATATATGTTAACTTTTAAGCGCACCATTTTCAAGTACCACATAGTGGTAAATAACTTTTATCTATGTAGAAAAACAATCATCTCTATTTTACAGAGCAGACATTAAAATTGTTTGTATTTACAGACAAAAATAAGACAGTCCAGCATAAAAGCTTAGAAGGAAAGACAAGAGCATTCAAAACATTCAGGGCTTAAGCCTCCAAAGCACAGAGTGAGTTCATCAGGAGACATTCATCATATTGGCGCCAGATCACATCACACTCTTGAATAAATCTATTTTGAATAAGTTCATTCATCATATTGGCGCCAGATCACATCACACTCTTGAATAAATCTATTTTGAATAAGTCTCTTTTTTTCACTTCTTTGTCTGGAAAACTTTACTTTGTAAGTGCTGAGAAACTTTCCATTTCATGATCATCTGGTTTGTTCTGTGATTAAGAAAATATAATTTTATAATATTTATATATAACAAAAGAAAAATATTAACATGCCAAATAATTTTTACAGGTGATCATGAGAATCATCTTAGATAAAAATAAATATAATACCCTTGGTAATCTGCGTCCTTGTGTCCTGTTATTGTGTAAAGACCTATATTACATAAAATCATTGCAATACTTGATATCGATGTACATAATTACTTTTTAGAAATACATTAGATGTATAAGAGATACTTACTCAGTTACACAACCTATTTATTAAGAACAGAGAGAGGAAGAAAATAATTATTAATTGAGTCAATGAAAAATACCAAGTAAGTAGACAGTGTACTGCCTGAAAAAAATGTTTTCTACATCTTCACTTGACTTTGTTATACAATTTGTTTGACACTTCGCAGCAATGTTGAGTCTCGGGGACACTGTTTTACAATTTGACATAACATCAGTTAGACAGCAATTTAAAATAAAAAGTTTGTGTGCAAGATGAGTACTTATCACAGACTTTATATACTGAAAGCCCTTTGATATATTAATTTGTTAAAAAGAGGTGTTTCCTCATTAAGAAATTAAAAAATAAAATGTGGAAAAATCCAAAATCAAAGTCACCTACAATAAAACATTGATTTAAATGTTATAACAAACATCTTCAATGTTTAAACAAAACAAACCTTTAAAAAAGATACTTACAGCAAGACAAGAACACCCAGCATAAGATGAGCACAGATTCAGATGGAAAGACAATGAATCTGAGATCCCCCACCGCACGTTCACCATTTCCTACAAAATAAACATCTGAATTACACAACAATGTAGGAATTGACGTTAATTTTAAAATAAGCCAATCTTAACTCAACAGGGTAAGGCAATATGGAGCATTTTAATATTGCAATGTTGTATCATTATTTTGTTTTGTCCCACAGAATATATGGATCATTTCACTGAATGATGTTAGAACTGTTTTCACTTACGTCTATTTAGAATCAGTTCTGTTGCCAGTGCAACAGAGTTTAATAAAATGATTCCAACAGCTCCAAGCATGAACACAAATACATTGTGCTGATGACCTATAACACAAAACAAACAAATAAAACAATCAAATAGTTGAAGGAAATTTTGTTTTTATTTTGAAATAGTGTTTTCACAATTTTTTCATAATCAATTTTATTTTCCTGCCAAGACTACTGACCTAGAAAGCAGAATACATTTAAGAATTAAAGTTTTAGTAAATCATGATTTGTTCGTGAAAATGTTCCTAAGCAGGTTTCATGCAAAAAAATTGACCGTATGCATGCTAAGGGAATGAGACTTATTATCTGGCAAGTTTTTTGTCAGAAGAAAAGTGAGCGCGTGTAATGCAACTTGCTGTCAGTGTTGTGGCTTTTTCCTGTTTTGGTCACTAGTGGCCCTTACTTTTGGTCTCTGTGTTGCTAGTCTTAGCCTCAGACGTCACGGGACAGTTGGCTAAACGTCTGATGCATAACCTCCAGTTCACACTGCACGCGTGAGCTGCGCGTTTTTACACTTCAGCACGTTGTAAATCGTCATCTTTCACAGGATTTACGGGAGACGTGCGTGTCGTATTCTTTAACGGCCCGTCTGGAAACAACACGGAGCCGCCTGATCTAAGAAATTAGCTGTCGTTTTTACATTGGTTGCTTTAAGAAATCATCACGATCGACTAAACGCTTAATTCTTAAAAGTATCCGAAGATCACGGCATAAACGTTTAAGCATGGTTGTTGCTGTTAACATGTTTGTGAATGCACACCGGTCTGTTACAGCGGGGACGTTTCCACGCCTCTAATCATGAAGCTGCACAAAACGAAACGAGATCGGTTGCTTTACCTATCGGTAATATGGCCTCGTGGGCGGACCTTGGCCAAAGAAAGCGGTGATAAGTTCAGGCGAATCTACTGTGCTGCACTAATTTTTGTCACTTGTAATTAGACGTATTGCTTTCACCTGTGCCTTATTTCTTTGCCGTGCATCCGAAATCGCCTACTTCCATACTATATATATAGTAGGTGAAAATGAGTCATGAGTAGTATGTACAAAACAGTATAGGCGAGAAATACCAGGATGGTGCTTCTACAGAGATTTGCGAGTGTGCATCGGAAATGGCAAATTTCTAAACTGAATTAAATAAAAATAGAGGAAAAGTTAATAGCGGGAGTCTGCTTTTTAAATATAAGCACAGAATAAGGATGTACTGATGCCAAGGTACAGGTTGATGTTAATACATCATAGGTCAAAGAGCATACGGGTCACATGACAATAAAACATGGCGGACGCAGTCCGGAATCTATTCATACTACCCCCACACATACTATAGAACAAGCTGTTTTAATAGTCGATATGTAGGAACTTCTTTTTAATCATGTACAGTCATAGTAGGGCTGTGCAAAAATATCGATGCAGTAAACAATTGCAACAATTTTTTATGATAGTGTATCGATATTCCAGCCTCTTCTATCGATAGGCCAACGTTATTTAAAGTAATGTGCATACGGCATTGTCACAAAAGCAGGAGCATGCATGGTGCTCCAATTGTGAGAGCCGACGTGTGAGTGCACTTTAATCAATCTGATAAAACAAATGCCTTTTTTAAGCGACCCGCTCAGTCACTTGGCTATTGTGGTGCAATACACAAAAAACAATATATGTTTCAGTCATTAATGACATTTGTTCATTGATTCATGTGTTTATTAAGCAATAAGCCCTGCAAAGTTATGGGTTAAAGTGCATTTTATAATACCTAAGGGAGTTGTTAGGCACGACGCAAAGCTGTTATAAAATGCTCTGTAACCCACTGCTTCCCAGGGCTCATTGCTTTTATAAAACAATAATTAAATATATCTTAGGCTCTGTAATGCGGTCAGCAGTTATAAATCAGAATCAAGGACCTGAACTAATGAAACGCATATTGTGCTTTTACGGATGCAAGACTGGCCTTTTACACTACACACTTGTGTGAGCAACACACTGCACCCAAAAATGTCAAATGATGGATACTGTACCAGACTTGTAGTCCTTAAAGACCAGGATATACGAAACTTTAACAAATACAACAGAGGTCAAATCCTCGAAATCTGTAAAGCAACAAACACAGATTACTTTTTACAAAGCACATGCTGCTCATCTTTCTAACAGTTGTGAGGCTATAAAGTTATATCTGTCTTTTATTTTTTAAATATATTTTAAATTGACAAAATTAGTAAACAAAGTAAATTACAAATGAAATATTATTACAAGTATATTTAGGTAACAAATATGTCCTGTAATGTACAACAATTTAGTGGATCTCAGAACATTGCTGAGAGTATTTTAAATTCCCATCATAAATGCAAATTAGTGTGTCACTTACCTGGATTGGGAAGAAGAAAGAAAAACAGCAAAAAGAAAAATTGAAAAGGTACCATGCAGAAAAAAAGTTTCTTTTGTTCTGCTCCGCGACATCCTGTCCATAAAAAAAATCAAACAAGCAAAAATATTAAACAATGGTTAAATAGTCTATTTTGCTGTATTCGTGATGGATGGATGGATGGATATATATAGCACTTTAATGTGTATTGCTATACACCCAAAGTGCTGTGTATCACTGCACATTACCCTTAGCAACATAAATAATCAATAATATAGTGTCAACTGTTTCATGTATTATCTATTTAAAAGGAAAGTTGTGCGTTTATAGTGTGTAGAAGTTTCAAGCATACTTAAATGTAAAATCAAATCAACATTAATAATCTACTTTACTATATCAATATACAAAGTACTGTATACTTACATAGTTTTTTTACATAATCATACGGCCCCAACATTATGTATTTTAAAATTACAATTAAACGTATTCATTAATAAAAAGAAGGAACAAATGTGTGCGTTCAATTAAAATTGTATTTATATAGCGCTTTCACAATGTGCATCATTCCAAAGCAGCAGAAAATGAGAAAAACTGAACAAAACAAAAAAGGTAAAACACAGCACAGTACATGGTGTTAATAGAACAGGTTAAATTATTTTAGTAAATAATATCTAATGTCAGCAGTCTCCCGGTGGTTTATTTATCATATTTTGCATTAAGTGAATTCTTGGCTGTAAAGATGCGTCTTTAATCTAGATTAAAATTGGGCGAGTGTGTCTGATCCTGGAATAATATCAGGAAGGCTATTCCAGAGTTTAGGTGCTACGTTTGAGAAAGCTCGACCCCCTTTGGTGGATTGAGTACATTTACATTTATTCATTTGGCAGATGCTTTTATCCAAAGCGACTTACAAGTATTTTTTTTTACAGTGACACATTACTGCAGAGCAATCAGGGGTAAGGTGTCTTGCTCAAGGGCACTTCAGTCATGACCTGCTGGCACTGAGATTAGAACCGCAACCTTCTGATCACAAGCCCAACGCTCTAACCACTAGGCCACAACTTAGAGAGCGTGATGGGTTGTAGTGTGATATAAGCTCTGTTAGGTAGGTAGGGGCTAAACCCTTTAAGGCTTTATAAGTGATTAAAAGAACTTTAAAGTCAATACGACACTTAATGTGAAGCCAGTGAAGGGTTGATAACATTGGGGTTATGTGATGGTATTTTCTGGATCTGGTTAGAACTCTGGCAGCTGCGTTCTGAACTAACTGTAGTTTGTTTATTGATGATGCAGGAAAAACACTAAGTAGCGTATTACAGTAGTCAAGTCTTGAAATCATAAATGCATGAATAAGCTTCTCTGCGTCAGCAACACACAGAATATTTCGTAACTTGGCAACATTTCTCAGGTGGAAAAAGGCTGTTTTTGTGACATTTGAGATGTGATTTCGAAATGACAGGTTGCTGTCTAATATAACGCCTAGATCTTTTACTGTATTTGTTGGAGTAACAGTACATCCTTCAACTTGCAGTTTTTAATCAGAAATATTCGGTTTGCGTGTCTTTGGTCTGTGGTGGAGGGTACAGATCCAGGATCAGCGTCACCTGGAAAACGACCCGGCAGCTAATGCTGATCGCCCACACCTGTTGCTGATTAGCTGCCGGGCATAAAACCCTCACAAACACACCACTCTGGGCTCGTTCGCCAAGAGACTAATGCTGTCTGTTTTACCCACAGAGTCAAGTGATTGAAGCCCAGAGGAGCACCATTGCACGAGCACGGACTGGACTGGATATTTCACGGCACGAACACCCCGGAATAGCACGTTGTGGACACTATTTCACTAGTTGTATTAATAAATTCCCCTCTGGGGTTGCTTACACCAGCCGTCTTGTGTCCGTAGTGTCTCTTTCCCTGCCACAAGTGGTGGAGAATGCGGGCACAGTGGTAAGAGACCTCCGAGCCAACGTGTTATTTTTTTTTTCCTCTAACACCAGTATTTCGTCTATCGCAGGAACTACGGACGCTCTCTCTCTCTCCGCGGCCAAAATGGAGGAACTCCTGCACCGACTTACGGAGGTATCAGTCCGCCAGCAGCAGTGCTTTGACCAGCTGGTGGCCAGACAAGAGCGAGCAGACCGGGATATAGAGCAGCTCCAGGCAACCCCGTCTAGATCTCCGCTCCGCTAGATCAGGCTTCCATGCTGCTGACGAAAATGTCAGATCAAGATGACGTCGAGGCATACCTGCACATGTTTGAGATGATCGCCACCAGAGAAGGCTGGGGGAATGACCAATGGGCACGCCTCCTGGTGCCTTTCTTAACGGGTGAAGCACAGCGGGCCTACTATGCTCTGACGATGGACCAGGCTGACGATTACCGTGTGCTGAAAAGGGAGATCCTAGCACGCGGGGGACTGTCACCTCCCTGTGCCGCACAACAGTTCCAGGGGGGGACCTACGATGAGCTTGTGCCGGTCTGGCAGCAGGTCGCCCAACTGACACGCCTGGTGCATCTATGGCTGCTGGCGGATGACTCCACAGCGCTACAGGTTGCAGAGAGGGTCATGATCGACCGTCTGCTGCGAGCCCTACCCCGACACCTCCAACGGCCAGTGAGCATGAGGAACCCGGGGACGACAAAGGAGTTGGTGTGGAGTTGGTGGAAGCCTCATCCGCCCGAGACGCCAGAGAGAGAGAAAAGACGGCACCCCGGAGGGTACAAGTCGACCAGTGAGCTGGAGCCAGGTCCGAGTATTAGAGGGACAGGATAGGCTCCCTGCGCCTCACCCTCTCACCCACTTCGTGGTCAAGAACGGCCTACTCTACTGTGTTGCGCAGCGGCGGGGGAAGTTAAACATCTACTTGTGGTGCCGAGGACCAAGACAGAAGCGGTCCACGAGCTGGCCCACTCCCACCCTATGGCGGGACACCTTGGGGCCCAGAATACTCTACAGAGAATCCGGGACCGATTCCACTGGCCAGGGATTGATGCAGAAGTAAGGGGTTTCTGCCAGAGCTGCCCTACCTGCCAGCGAACATCCCCTCGGCACCTGCCCCCCAGCCCGTTGAAACCGATGCCCATCATCAAGGTACCCTTCGGTCGGATCGGCATGGATCTGGTAGGGCCGTTGCCGAAGTCCGCCCGGGCCATGAACACATCCTGGTCGTCGTGGACTACGCCACCTGATCCCCCGAGGCCATTCCCCTACGCAAAGCCACCGCAAAGAACATCGCCAAGGAGTTGTTTATGATGTTCAGCCGGGTGGGCATTCCTAGCGCTATCTTGACGGACCAAGGCACTCCCTTCATGTCCCGGCTGATGAATGATCTATGCCAGCTCTTCCGGATTAAACAGCTCCGCACATCGGTATACCATCCCCAGACGGACGGATTGGTGGAGCGGTTTAATCAGACCCTTAAGCGGATGCTGCGGCGAGTGATAGCCGAAGATGGGCGCGACTGGGACCTCTTGCTACCCTACGTCCTGTTCGGGATTCGGGAGGTTCCCCAGGCCTCCACCGGGTTCACTCCGTTTGAGTTGCTGTTTGGCCGTCAGCCCAGAGGATTGCTGGACATAGCACGGGAAGTGTGGGAACAGCAGCCTGCACCACATCGGACGGTGATCGAACACGTGAGAGAGATGCGAGAGCGGATCGACCGGGTGATGCCCCTGGTGAGGCAACACCTAGCAGAGGCCCAGCGCTCCCAACCGCCACCTCCAAGTTCCTGGCATCTTGGCAGGGTCCATACTCCGTCATAGAGAAGGTGGGACCAGTTACGTACCGAATACGTCAGCCGGGACGGAGGGAGGAGGAAACGGTCTATCACATTAACCTGCTCAAGAGGTGGATCGCCCCGCGGGAACAGGTGGCTGCGTACGTCCAGGAGGTCGATCCAGTGGTAGACCTCGGAGAGCAGCTATCAGCGGCCCAGAAGACCGAGCTAGAGGCCTTGGTCTGTCAGTACAAAGATGTGTTCACAGAGCACCTGGGACGGACCAACGTGATCCAACACGAGATCTGAACGGAGCCCGGAGTCGTCGTACGGCAACGGCCCTACCATGTACCCGAAGCCCGCCGGCAAGCTATCGAGGAGGAGGTACAGCGGATGCTCCAACTAGGGGTCATCAAGCCATCCCGTAGCCCGTGATCCAGCCCGATCGTGATGGTCCCAAAGCCAGACGGCACCCTCCGGTTTTGTAATGACTATAGGAAGCTCAATGAAGTCTCCTCATTCGACGGGTATCCCATGCCGCGGGTGGACGAGCTGCTGGATCGCCTTGGTAGGGCTCGGTACATCTCGACACTTGACCTCACCAAGGGCTACTGGCAGGTGCCCCTGTCAGCCGAGGCCAAAGAGAAGACGCCTTCAGTACCCCCAATGGCCACTGGCAGTACCGAGTCCTACCTTTCGGTCTACATGGAGCCCCCGCGACCTTTCAACGAATGATGAACATCGTGTTAAAGCCCCACCAGAACTACGCAGCGGCCTATATCGATGATGTGGTGGTACATTCCGAGAGCTGGGAGGAACACCAGGATCGACTCCGGAGGGTGTTCGACGAACTACGGCGGGCTGGACTCACAGCCAACCCAAAAAAGTGTGGTGGAGGTTACAGATCCAGGATCAGCGTCACCTGGAAAACGACCCGGCAGCTAATGCTGATCGCCCACACCTGTTGCTGATTAGCTGCCGGGCATAAAACCCTCACAAACACACCACTCTGGGCTCGTTCGCCAAGAGACTAATGCTGTCTGTTTTTACCCACAGAGTCAAGCGATTGAAGCCCAGAGGAGCACCATTGCACGAGCACGGACTGGACTGGATATTTCACGGCACGAACACCCCGGAATAGCACGTTGTAGACACTATTTCACTAGTTGTGTTAATAAATTCCCCTCCGGGGTTGCTTACACCCGCCGTCTTGTGTCCGTAGTGTCTCTTACCCTGCCACAGGTCCGATAAGTAATATTTCTGTTTTATTAGAATTTAAAAGAAGGAAATTACAGGTCATCCAATGTTTTATATTTCCAATGCACTCTGCCAATTTGGATAGCTGGGAGGAATCATCTGGTCTTGATGAGATATATAGCTGAGTATCATCTGCATAGCAATGGAAGCTAATTCCATGTTTTTAAATAAATAATGTTTCCGAGGGGAAGCATGTATATGGAGAACAGCACGGGTCCCAGAACCGATCCCTGAGGTAATCCATAATTTACTTGCGTTAGATTTGATGATTCCCCATTTAAATGGACAAATTGATGTCTGTCTGACAAGCAAGATCTGAACCATTGTAGTGCCTGTCCCTCAATACCGGTATAATTGTGCAAGCAATCTATAGTGTGTTTTTTTCCTATATTTCTGGAGGATCTTGAGAGATTATACGTCTCGAATATGAAATTTGGGAAATACTGCATTAACATGAAACTAACAATGAGCAATACAGTTTTTATTAATCTTGTTTATTGTTAGTTAATGCCAAATACAATTGTTCATTTTAGTTTGTGGTGCACATTCAATGTTTTAAAAATATTAGTAAATAGTGAAAATAAAGATGAATGCAGACATGAAATCTTAGCTTTAATAGTTTCATAATAATGAGATGGGTCCATAGTTTTGTAAAGTCTAGTTAACTGTGACAGAACACAAGACAATATAGAACTTGTTAGACTGAACGGATGCTTAGAAGATGAGGGAAAATGTAATGCATTTTGGGATAAGATACATTTTAAAGAACATTTTGATAAATTAAAAAAAATTAAATATATTTGTTAATTTATATATATTTTTTATATAGAATTTTAAATAATAACTACAACATTACATTAATGGATGGATAGATATTGTCATTAATGACCATCAAGACGGAATTTTGCACTTCAGTACACTCCAGAAAGTGTTATGTTAAGTTTTAGGTAATGTACTATAAAAATTGTGGAACAGGAGATAATATAAACGCTGCAGTTATAGTTAAACTCACATAACAAGCATGTAAAACTACTTAAAGTGGGTGATCCAGTCCTGAAAAAATTTTTGTCATGTCGGTTGGAAATCTCTTAACATCCTGAAAGCAATCATGAAGCATAGTGGTCAAATAATATTTGTCCCGTAGGACCAAAAAACTTTCTATAGATATTATTGCAAAAATAAATATTGCGATAGTTTTCTGTATTGATATTTTTGCACAGCCCTATAAGCTATTAATTATTTCCTCATTTCCACACTATTTCAGAGCAAATAACATTTTATTTATATAAAACAGTCAAAAGGCTGAATGATTACAAAATAATTGATTCTGAATGATTTGTTTTGATTACTTATATGAGCACAGTGCTTGAGTTTCACAGGTTCCAGGTCACTAAGAAGATATTTCATGATAATTGTATCAACAAAAGTACATTTCACAGCTCAACACAGTTGTAATACTACATTAAAACCAATGATACAGAGACTCTTACCGTTAATGAAGATCCACAGACTGAACAGTAGAACAAATCCAAAGCATATTCCAAGCCAAATATGCATAGTCAAGTTTGTAAAGTGTATCATCTGTTTCCAGGCATATGTAAAGATAACTGGAACAAGAGCAGAAACAAAGGAAATAAAAATATTACAAATATTGTCCCATGCTAAAATTAAAAACTACACATCTAAGGGGTAAATAATATACAACATCTCCAAAAAGTACCATGAGATACTGCAGGACCTACAGCTTGACAAAAAGATCTGATCTGATTCTAACTTTCTACTTCTAGGGGCGCAGCACTAAATGTAAGGTATTACTTTCAGACTGTTGACCCCAATACATAAAAAACAGCTATAAACTTCTACAAAATAGGATTACACATATCTTATTAAAACTTTCTTTTCTGCCGCATTGAAACAAAACGATAAATTGTGCTTTAATCTAATATTACATCACAGCAGCAGCTCGCGCATTGTTTGTTGCTTGAAAACAGACCTGAGAGATTAATGAAGTTTGGATTTCCTAGTAGCGTATAGTTGTATGGTGTTTAATGATATATGACCGTACCTGTCAGACCCGTGATTGCGAACCGGGAATAAAGTCACCACATCACAGGTCTCAAATGTTAATAGAGTATAATAAAAAAACAAAGATCAACAGCACCCGAAATAATATCAATACACTTCAAAACGGCCTCCATTATTCACAAACGGTGGATAGAACCTTGAAAAATTATATATGAGCTCACCAAATTACAGACATGGCTGATTCACACGGGATTAAGATCACAGACAACCTCTGCAATTATTACAAATGACTAGAGGTCCCCAGCAGGGGCGATTCTAGGATTTTCATTTTAGGGGGGATCAGCCCCCAATAAGGGTATGATTAAAAAAATATTATTTGACTTTTGTAGGTTTGTATACTACTAACCTTATTGCTATCCACTATTTCATTGTATTTGAGAAGTGTATGTATAAGAATATAGACAAAACACGTTTTAATGTAATTGTCTATTGGAAATATGTTTAATCTGTTCTATATTTATTTCTATTTATTAAAAACAACAACATGAATTATCAATTTGCCACTTCTATAAATCAATTACTTAAAATAAAACACAAATCCCTTTACTCTACTCTTACTCTTATGTATCATGATACACTAATGATTCATTATTACTTAATACAAAAAATATTTAATATTACAAAACAAAATAACTCCACATGATGTTTCTCTCTCTGTGCCATTTGTTGCTTTCAGACAATGATGTGTGTATTTAACCATTTCTGGGCATGGCTGCACAATGTAATGCCGAGATACACAATAATATGTTTTAAATTTTAAAAAGTACATTAAAATAAATCATGATCGTTTTCTAAAGTATGTTTTCATAGGTGTTAATCGCTTCATTTTTGTTGGAAGAAAAAACAACTACCACACTGTAGCGAAGACGTACTGGATTTGGATGAGAAACCGAACCGTGTATTGGTCCAGTAACATTATGTAAACTGCAATTACAAGAACTGCACCGATGCAGATGTCATATCATAACAATCTATCAATAAATGCACACGCACGCACGCACGCGCGCACACACACACACACGCACGCACACACACACACACACACACCTTGTACTCTCTGATGTTCGCTCTGCTCGGCTGAAGCCCCCCTAAAAAGGGCCTAGTGACGCCCCTGGTCCCCAGGTAATACTAATCCGTGCGAATAGTGTTTAAGACCCAAGATAAAACCTTTCCGTAATGCGCCCCCGGAAAAATATGTAGAATCTTATCTTAAAACTCAGTCATCCCCAATTGATCTTTTGACATGTTTTACTGTCACGATGATAATATACATGTCTAGTGTAGTGCAAAATTTAGATTTGCCCACCTGAGTAAACAATGATGGTTAAGGCAGCAAATTCGTTTGTTATAGTTAAAAACCTAATCCACGGTTTAGTGCTGTCTGTAAAAAAGAAGGGTTGAATGCATACATTTAAAAAGCTTCAAATAAAAAAATATTGCAAAGCACTGATGTACAAACAAAGCCAACAACTTTATCAAACAGAATCTATTTAAACACAAGATGAATGTGCATCAGAAGCATTTGCTATTTTACTTAAACATTTTCGCATCAAAACATACCTTGAAGATCATTTAAATGGGGTACAGACCAAAACAACATGGCAGGCCTCAGAATATAAAGAGCAGAGCAAGTGACTGTCTCTTTTAGAAATCCTGAAGAATAATTATATATTGGTTAAAAGGTATGAAACACAGCATGAGAAGATATAGATAAAATACAACAGGTGTTTTAAGATAATTTTAGGCTGGACTGTGCCATTCACAACAAGAGTTTTTTTATTATTACCTTTAATAATTTGAAATCTGCTATCAATTGCCATATAGAGATTAAGTGAGATCAAAACATTTCACAAATGTCAAGCTTTTCAAAAGAGAGATTTTTTACATGTTCCACCAAAAGCTTTAGTAGCCATGTTACCATCCACCTATAGTATAATGTGCAGTTTGGGATATCTTGTAAAAAAATGTTGATTGAAAATGCCAAGATGAGCATCAATTCTTAAAATTAAAAACATTAAACAGCAAATGTAATGATCCTGCACAAGGCCAAATTTAGTATGCTTTGATAGGCTTTGTATATACCTTAATAAACTTAAGGCTTTAGGATGTAAAAGATGTTAAGATGGCTTGACTTCACTCTGTTGTCAACTTGAAATACACAAAACGAAGTCACGCTGTTTCTCAGTATTTTGCATGTCTGTTGCAGCAGATTCTATCAGTGTGTTAACTATGGTGTGTTGTGTGTTATTGATATTTCATGGTGTCTTGTCACAGTTTATTCTGAACACATAGGCTGCTGCAGTCTTTGTGATTGAGAAGTTGATTTTGGATCAATTTATGTCTTAAACTAAGTTTTGTATTTAAGTTCTGGTCGTTATTACTTATTTCCACTGTAAATATGCAACCAAATCTAACAGTGGGGTTCCAGCAGCTAAAGTTTTCAAAGAGCATATAAAACAGTCACTTATTACTAATATAATGAAAACAATGGAAATAGATTAATAGCGTTAATGATTTTTGATTTATGAGTTGATAACTACCACTAGTAAAGCTCAATACTCACCCTCAGTATTACCCCAGATTATGAAGGCAATACACAAACAAATGTTTGGAAAAAAGACAAGGGAAACCTTAAGAGCCTGGACAGTTCTGCTGGTTTCTAAATGAAAGATGCAAAATAACCACAGTTAAATGCTTTTACATGGAAATGTATTGGGATTGAGGTTTTATTGGTTTACAGTAACATTGTTTTTTGAGTCTAATATGGTTTAAGTTGTAGGTAGAATTACTAGTACCAGCACTTGCAGTTACCGGGACTTTACCCTTTAAAAATGTCCTAACATTTATCTTTTAGGTACAGATAGTGTACATTTGGTTCTGATACAGTGTGTACTCCTGAAGTAATAATGTACTTTTCTTTACGTGCAAAACGTTTAGAAGGGTACAGCCCTAGTGACACAAAGGGACATTTTGACCATTTTTGTTTATGTAGTTTATGAATAAATGGAAGTTGCGATGGTGTTTTCTTATGAATTGTGACGTATATCTGAGTGTAACAGCTTCTGGAATGAGAAGAATGCAGGGTAAGCCTTGATTTCATTATCAGGATGTGATTGGATAGTTGGCAGTTGGAAGCCTCGCCATTGGATGGTAAATGTCTTGCATACAGTTATCAGTTGTATGAAATAGCTTGTCATTTGCATGATTGTTTTTTAAGTATTAACAATTGCAGATTCTGCAAGAAATATAGATATAACAATAGTAATATGTAATATGTAAACTTATATCTATATTTCTATATGCAAGAAATATAGATATAACAACAGTAATATGTAAACTGTAAATGTATTTTCTACAATCAAAATTTTGCCTTTTAAAGTATGTTGTACTTGCCCTTGAAAATTAAGTTCTTCCATTAACAATAACATAGTCACTTAAAAATAAAGCAATACTTCAGATAAGTACTTTAATTAGGTCAAAAAATTGTAAACAAATGACCGTGTTTGCTCTTCGCAGCCTGAAATTTTACTTTGGCAGGCTGGCAGCGGACAATTAATTCTTTGTGCATGAAAACCTTGCATAAAATCAGAAAGAAAACCATTTTAATATACCGATAAAGAATATTCTTGTTAAAAATGTACCTGTGTTGTTTGATCTGCAGTAGATGATAGAACAGAGCAGAAGAGCAGATCCACACGCACAAACACACAGAATCAACACCAGTATGTGTAAACCAGAAAAACCTGTAAGGCACGAGTCAACAATTTACATTCAGTTTCTCCATATTATGTATCGCTTCATTGTTTGCTCACTCTTGTATGTCGCTTTGGATAAAAGCGTCTGCTAAATACCTTAAATTAATTATCTTAATAAAGTAAGTGATTTTTACAGATTTGCTTGTTACTCACCCAGTTGTTCCAGTACAACAGTTGTGTTTGCAGACTGTCCTCCAGCAAACACTTGACACATGTAAACTCCTTTATCTTCAGTTCTGACTCTCTTCAGTCTGAGAGAGAAGTTTCCTCTGTGGATTTCATGCCTGAAGAACTCAACTCTGTCTCTGTATCGCGTATCTGATGCATCTAATAGAGTTTTATTGCTTTCATAGAGCAGAACCGTGATGTGTACATCTTTAACTATTTTCTTCCATGAAACCTCATCAATGTGTTCAGGTGGGATGTGAGAGTCCACAGAGCAGTTCAGAGTCACGTCTTCTCCCTCATATGCAGATATGGACTGATCTGATCCAGACACTATCAATCGCTCTGAATGAATATAATAAATATATATTAGAATATTAATTCAATGGTAGACTACATTTTTAAAACGATATGAGCAACTCATATGATCAAACTCACCAACATCTTGAATTTCCAGCACAGTTTCTCCAGACTCTGGTCCGCTGTGAACTGTACATGTGTATTGTCCTTTATCTTTATCTGTCACATTCATCAACATGAGGGAGAAATTTCCATCTTTAATGTTGTCAGTGAAGAAATGAGCTCTATCGTGATAATCCTCATGTTGGACTTCTGGTCTAATATCTCCATCTTCATACATTTACATTTACATTTATTCATTTGGCAGACGCTTTTATCCAAAGCGACTTACAAGTAGTTTTTATACAGTGACACATTACTGCAGAGCAATCAGGGGTAAGGTGCCTTGCTCAAGGGCCCTTCAGTCATGACCTGCTGGCACTGAGATTAGAACCGGCAACCTTCTGATCACAAGCCCAACGCTCTAACCTTTAGACCACAACTGACCCATACAGATGAATGAGAATCTGTGAGTCTGATCTCTTCCATTGCACCTCCAGATCATTCAGTGATACGAGTGAATCAACAGAACAGGGCAGAAGAACTGAACCTCCCAGAGGAACAACCAGAGGACCCGAGGAACCCTTCACTGTTAAACCTAGAAAGTAAAACATTATTCATATATAAAGAGATAAAACATAACTAATATATTATTAAAGTGATGGTTCACCAAAAACTGAAAATTCTGTTTGGTTACTGACATTATTCCGAATATCTTCCTTTGTGTTCAGCAGAACAAAGAAACGTATTCAGGTTTGAACAACCTGAGGGTAAGTAAATGATGAAAGAATTTTCTTTTTTGGTGAAGTATCCCTTTCATGGAAAAAACCAATTCGGTGGTTTTAATATTTTTCACTTCAATTCAAATGGACAGACTTTAAACTGGGATCAGTTTACCACATTGTGACTTCATAGTTACCTCAAAAGTGAACCTTTTTTGATTATTTATGCACCCACATGTCATTCTGCTAAACCCAAACATATCTCGAATCATACACCATCGACTTCCATTCTATGGCAGTAAATGTGGATGTGATCTGCTTGGTTACTGACATTCTTCCAAATATCTTCCTTCGTGTTTAGCAAAACAAAGAAACGTATACAGGTTTGGAACAATCCGAGTGTGAGTAAATGATGACAGACTTTTCTGTTTTGGGTGAACTGCCCCTTTAAGATGGGAGGATATACTCACTTTAGTTCATGTCTATACGGGACATTTGTTTGGCCTAAACCCAGCTTCTGTTTAAGCTGTCAATCTAAAAATTACTGAACATTCTTATTCTGATCATTTAGGAATTCAAATGAAAACCATGCCATGGTGTATATTTCCGGAAATGCAGTTATATTGTTTTTATAAACACTTTAAATAACTATGCAGGTTCAAGAATGTACATACAACCGCATTTAAAGCAGCCAAATACACTATATTGATTTTAGCCTCTGTGCACGAATATCTATTAGTCCGTGATAAACCAACGAACAGAAGACTGTACAAATAAACATGTTACTTACCGTCACCAAACCCCAGAAATACTGACATGACAATACAGCAAAGCAGATACATCCTAAAATATCTAAAAGACCAAACATGTCAACGATTAATGATCATAAAACGTTTAGCATAGCCCACATATTAACGGACCATTTTCACTTTCGCTTTTGTGGGCTGGGTCTTAAGGGGGAATTTTGCACCATCTATATTGCCTGCGTAGTACACCCGGCACAAGTGAGCCTCTGAGAGAAAATACATTTTACACTTAATTTATAAAGTTATCAAAAGCATCCTCAAACTACTATTACCACAATGCACCGCAAAATGTTTTTTTACGTGAAGCGGCACGGGGGACATTTCGCCTGCTTTTGTAAGTACATAAAAAATGATGAGAATAAAGTGTAAATGGGTTTGTTTGAATTCAACCGTGGCCACTCAGAAACTCAAAACTACCTAATAATATAATTTAGGTTTTAATTATTTCAAACTACACATTGATGACATTGTTCAGGCAGTAATCCAGACAGCCCTTCTTCAGCAGACTACAGAGGTCCTGCGACGACACGGCAGAGTGAGGTTTAATGTCTGACCTGAGATCAGCTATTCCGATCCTCCTCTAACGGTTAAGACTCTCAAACTGACCTCAAACCAGTCGTTTATA
Organism: Barbatula barbatula; assembly: GCF_947034865.1. Classification (NCBI taxonomy): domain Eukaryota; kingdom Metazoa; phylum Chordata; class Actinopteri; order Cypriniformes; family Nemacheilidae; genus Barbatula; species Barbatula barbatula. Next base: position 4,491,160 of record NC_136769.1, read on the forward strand.
TCATTTTAAAGATGGCGGCCTCCGTCGGGCGTTTATTGAAACCTTGGACATCGAGGTGAATATTTGTGTTGCATTCATTCCGAATCTAAACTATATAGTTACAAATGATATGTTGTGGTCTAATATATCTGCGTTGCTTTCTTATACATCTCTCTCAGTCTGTGTTTCGTGAGATGGAGTCGGTATAATCCATACTATATGGACCCTGATTCCAGCAAAGATGCTCACAGTGTTCCAGAATCAGACCTCAGTCCTGAACAGAAAGAGTTGAGGGAACTTAAAACAGTGAGACCAATAAAAGCTGCAATATCAAGCGCCACCAGCTCTCCTTTCGATGATCCTGTGATCAGGTAAATAACATTGATAGCAGTGAATGTGATCACAGCTTTATATTATCTCTCTATATATGATTTAACACGTGGATTATATGTCCTACTTCTCAACAGCAAGTTTATCAACATGATGATGCAGGATGGCAACAAAATCCTAGCTAGAGGAATCATGACAGAGGTTTGGATCAAACCAGTGTGCACATGACTGTTATACAATGTCTGGTGTGATTTAATGCTTGATGTGAATCTTGCTTTGGTGTTTTGTACCTGTTTAGACACTGGAGACCATAAAGAGGAGACAGGTGGAGAAATATCACAAATCCCCTCCAGCTAAGAGAGATGACGTTGAGTGTAATCCATACGCAGTCTTCCACCAGGCCCTAGATAACTGCAAACTCATCATTGGTCTGGCCAGTATTCAGAAAGGAGGAAAGTTCTACCAGGTTAGAGAAGTACTTTTCACAAAATTGTGAAAGTTATATAATTTTACAAATACATTTCATGTAGTAGCTCACTCAAACCGAGTTAAGCGTCATTAGTGCTTGCTTCTCATATCATTCCTAACCTAGATCTTGGATGGAATATTGTTGCTTTTCCTATAAAAAAATCTGAATGCATTGTTTAGGGTTTAAAAAAAAGGGAAAACGGCGACATAACAGTAACCCATGAACACCACCCAATAAAATATTTTTTATTTAAAAGAGTAACAGTCATTTGTTTATCCCCCAGGTGCCCGTTCCTCTCACAGACAACCGGAGGCGTTTTCTGGCCATGAAGTGGATGATCACAGAATGCAGAGACAACAAACACCGTCGCACACACATGTATGAAAAACTCTCACAGGAGCTGCTGGCTGCCTTCTCTAATGAAGGAAACGTAGTGAAGCGCAAACACGACCTTCACAAGATGGCCGAAGCCAACAGGGCATACGCTCACTACCGCTGGTGGTAGAGAGAGATGCGATCTAGACATCTAATTCCCACATAGACACTGGATATTCTCACTTCTCACTAGCTGCATCAAGAATTCTGGTAGACACAGATCCAGACGAAATAAGAGACATTACAGTGTCTTCTTGTAAATGCAGTTTGTCTTTGTATAAAAATTTAAAGCGAAAGTTTAACGTCTCATTCTTAAGCAAGGATTCTTTATAAGGTGTAGTGTTTAATAAAAGAAAACAAATCAAAGGCATTTTTTTTATTTGAATACAGAAAACTTTAATACTTTCTAACCTCAATCTTTGGCACACCAGAAAAATATGAAATATGCTATTCACTCACCCTCATGTATTTAAAATCCATATGACTTTCTATTGTCAAAAACAAAGGAGGTTATTTACAGCAGAATGTCCAGACTGCAATGACAGTGAATGTTTATATATTTCTTGAGGACTTGTAGTGACCATTAACAAACTCCAGGTGGTTCACTGCAAAAAGCTAAAACAGATGACACATTACTGTAAAAGCTCTAGTTTTCAATTCACTTCAATTGTTTGAAAACATCAGTCATGTGAGTTTGGAAGGACCTGGAGGCAAATAAATGATGATAGACTTCTTAATGAAACCTTACAAAATAATACAATAGTGACATTATGGAGAGCTTACATTTATTATGTCTCGGGCTTTAATCCAGCACATTTTCTTTAAATGTAGGGCTGTGCGGTGTGACGGTATATGCCTTACCGTGGAATAAAATGCAGATATAATAAAACCTGTATGTTCTTGGCATTGAAATATCTGCAGCAGATCCATGAGCTGAAATGTCATGAAGTATCGTTTTTATTATTAAAGACCTCTGTGTTGACAAACATAAGAACTGAACTAAACGCTTATCTATAAAATATAATTTTATCATCTCTGTACACATCAGTGAATCAAACCTCCTGAAGATGTACTGATTTAGCTTCTATAACAAACACTAATGTCTCAACATTCACTTTCAAATTATTTTAAGATCTGACAAAATAAAGATATAAACCAAAGGCACAATTTTTGCTGAACAAAGCTGCCTAACTTTGGATACAAATTATTCTTTTCCCCAGAGAACAGATTGAAAGTGGTTCAATATCATTCAACCATTAATCCAAAATGAACAGCAATACTATACACTCCAACAGTTTGTCCCAGGGAACGCTGGAAACGCTCTGTAACATTATTACAGACCACAGGAATGACTGCAGAGGTGTGTCATCTTGCTTCTTTTTGTAAAAAGCCATCAAAACCATAGAAACCCACTCGAACACTTCAACTAACCTTGGTCAATAATCCCCTACCATCAATTCACACACCAAGTGACTCTCCAAACTGTAAAAATAAAGCCTTCACTGGTTCCTTCCATCTGGTAAGATTTCTTTGTCTTCCTGTTTGATGTTTTTCTCTCGTGATTGGTGGAGGCATCAGTCTGTAACTTCACTGTAATAGTATCTCTGAGCGGTGTCGCTGAGATTCCAGCCTCCCGCACGAAACTCCAGGATCTCCAGCAGCAGCAGTCGACCCATAGAGCTCAGGTCCTCCTGCAGGAGAAATCCATCCCTCAGAAGATAAAACATCTCATCCATGCGCTTCATGTCCATCTTCTCCAGCTGATCTCCAATGCGATGTAACTGTAATACCAGACAGTCCACCTGAGACAAAGAGGAAACACAGACCAATGGGATACAGTGCAATCAGAAAAACTGAAATGCTGCTTTAAAATGTTCTCTTAATTTATTCAGAGGCTCTTTATTATATCATATATGTGTATACTGTATGTATATACTGTATATAAACAGACTATCAGTCTAAAGTAGTTTGGGCATTCTTACTCGTTCATTATTTATATTTTTTCCACATTTTAGAATAATAGTAAAGTCATCAAAACCATGAAATTACAGTTGTAACTGTGGGAATTATGCTGTGACAAAGCATTCAAAATTGATAAACTCTGCATTATATTTTAGCATCTTCAATGTATTCACCCTTTGAATAGAATTTGCAATATCGTAGCCTTGGCATTTTATCATCCAGCTTCTCGATGTCTCAATCTAGGATGCTTTTTAAACAGTATTAAAGGAATTTCCATTTATGCAGGACAATTATTGGCTGCTTTTTATTCATTATTTGGTTCAAATAATACAATTTAAAAATAAATGTTTATAAACATTTTGTTTCCTAATGAAAGAAATTAATATGCTGGCACAGTTATATGTTTGTCTACACAAGTTATTTCAAACATTGAAACAAGATTTTTTTTTTTTAATTGTCAAGTGATCCCTAACTTTTGACTTCGGTAGTGTGTGTGTGTGTTATATCAGCTCTCTATTATCAGGATTGGTCATGAAACACCTAGCCACTTCACCTCCTCCTCGTTCTTCAGGGCGTCCGGCTGTGCCAGTCTGAGCAAACAGTCATACACAGGCTGAACCAGAGCCACCATGGGCATGTTGTTCACCTGTAGCCACCAGAATCGAGTTAAACGTCAGTACATGGTATATACATGGATTGAATTATAATTAGACAAGCCTATACAATTCTTTGTATATTTCAAAGCACTTTTATTCTAATCTAATTCTAAACACATTTCATGAGTTGACATTTCACCTTGAGGTAGTCAAAGATGTTGCAGATGAAGGACACAAGACAAACCCACTCTTTAGTGGATCTCCTCCGCGTCTCCTCTCTGGCAATAAACTCCTGTTGCAGGCGGATCAACAACTGACGGCGAAATGAGCTCCCATTGGTCTGTTTGGCTTCTGTCTGCGGAGGAATTCAGATTAAGGGTTTACAACTCACATCATAATCATTTATCCAATACTGCGTCACTGGAGAGATTCTCATGAATAATACCTTAACCTGCTAAAAGACATTTAAGATTAAAATTATGATAAAACTGGAAAACAAAGCTGCATGATATTACATAAATGCATTTTATTTTACGAATACGAGTGATTCTCTTTGATTATAATACCTAAAAAACGTTCTTAGGTTTAATGGTGATGTTGTAAATGTAATGTTAATGTTGTTTAATGGTGATGTTGTAATTTGTTTACCTGGACTATAGAATAACAGATTCGTCCGGCCTCCCGGCTGAAGATCTGGTCCTTCAGAGACTGCTCCACTATAACACCGCAGACTTTCTCCAGATCGACTGACGCTGGATCTGACACGAAATAAAACATGAGCAGCCCGACGATAAAGCTGATCATTTAAAACAAACCATCCTATAGCGAACAGGACTGACCATTTAAGGCTGTTTTCAGGAGCGTCTGTGTCTGTATATCAAACGACTGGATCTTGTAGTCGTCTTTGGATGAGTTCTCCATCGTGTTTCAGATGAACAGATGATGAGGAATAACTTCTCTTCAGCTCGACTCTGCACAAGCCATGACAATTCTCTGAGATGATGAATATGACATGTGAAATAACAGTGAAGGAGAATAACAAAAGGTCGAGTCTGGATGACAAGTTTAAGAAAGCAAACTTGCCCAATTGGAAAAGAAACAGAAATGTGGCAGTGCGGGAGTCATGTTGTAAAAATAAACACGAAAATGACTTAATATCACAAAGCTACTGTCAATCTAATCTTAAAAAAAGATTTTAATAGTATAAATATAGACGACGACACAAACATAGTAAACAGTTTGTTTACTTTAGATTTGATTCACATCACAAAGCCTTCAGACTTAAATGTTAAAGTACCACGTCATTGTCTGTTGGTCTTCTGTGGTCAAATGACGTTTGATCGATGTTATCGAGCTCTTTATTGAAGGGTTTGCTTTTCTAATCCATAAGCGTCTGTGTTTCACTGTTGGTTTATTTGGCTTCCGATCTCATTATTGTACATATGCTAGTAATCTGTAGTAAAACTCAGAGAATATGTAGTGTTCTTGTTACCATAATAAATGTTCAACTACAAGTAGGCACTAACTTTACACTGTGATATCTTTACAGAGAGCATACTATAAATGACTACAGTTTATAATGGTAAATGATTATAGTATCAAATCTTTGTAAAGATATCACAGTACGCTACAGTGTAGTAGTGGATTGGAGACTGTAAAGTTAGTGCCTACTTGTAGTTGGACATTATTATGGTATGGTTTAAAAACACTACATATTACCGTAGTTTTACTACAGATTACTAACATATGTACATGTGTAATAATGAGACCGGAAGCCAAATAAACCAACAGTGACACACAGACGCTGATAGGCTGGAAAGATGTAACGTTACTTTACTAAATTAGTTAAGACCACGCGCTGCATTTCTAAACAGCAAACCCTTCAATAAAGAGCTCGATACAATTTAATTTAACCAAAACAGTACAAATTGACAATCACGTGCTACTTTTACACGTAAGTCTGAACGCTTTGTGATGTGAATGAAATGTAAAGTAGACAGCGAGACGCTTGTTTACATTCACAGAACAGGGACACGTAACGCAAAATGGAGATGTTAAGCAGCAGTAAACAATGCTAACGCAGCTAATGGCGACATTTTAGATGTTAAATATCGCGTGTCAGGAGAAAAACTTACTTTCAAATCAAGGGAAGTGAACAATCAGTTTTTATTCACATATCTCACTCGGATAACTCACACTGCACATGCGTGAAAGAGGCTGACTAGACGAACTACCTAGCAACGTAACCCAACGTGACGTACTACCTGTACGGCTACCTGATTGGTCTAACCGGACCAATGCGGATAGAGATAGAGGGGGGGTTATACAGGGACCAATCAGATTCATCCAGTTGTCCTCTACTATTGGTTAACGGCTGCAGGAGACGAGATCTGATTGGACTATGAAGAAAGTTAGGCATTACTTGTTTTCCCTGTTCGTGTTTGTACTTTAAGTTAATTAAGCGATACAAAATATCAACGTACTTAATCAAAGCAATTACTGAATATTATATATATTATATATCGATAGATATATTGAGATGTATGAAAGAATGAATGAACGAATGAAAGAGAGCCTGTGTATTTGATTCATAAAAAATAAATCCCACATTTTTAATAATTTACTAACCTATAACTGCAACAACTGTAATATTTTAATCTGTATATTTTAAGAAAAACACAGGTTTCTGTTTTGCATTCTTTGTTTTTGGTTTGTGACTGTGGGTTGCAGTTAATGTTATTAACTGCGGCAATGTTGAAGAAATGTTTATCATTAAACCAGCACAACAAATAATAATTAAAAAAGGAATATCAAAACCTTTATTACAATATGCAAAAACATAATCTACATACATAAACAAATATATAAACAAAAATTTAATTTTTCTAAATGGCTCCAGGCGGAACCAAAAATAGCAAAATACTTTGTAAGAGACGTATATAAAATACATAGGAATAGAGAAAATACATTATGTAAATGATTGCAACAGCTCTATTAGCTTTGAAGATAAATCTTAATGGCTACATATATTTGAATAAACAAAAGTTAACATCCTCACACTATTAACAATAGGCAAAACTTTGACTATTCAACTCAATTCAAATCAACTTGATTCAATTTAATTCAAAATTGAATCAGTGCCACAACGCCCTTATAATGCTGTTATATAATGCACTGTAACCCACTGCATCTTGGGGGTTATTGCTTTATTAAAACCAGGGTTATTTTTAAATCACAGTTATTTTTAGGTTTAGCACAAAATTAATGTCTAGATTCTCAAGAAAATGCTAACACAGCAAAATCTAAAACTACAAAAACTGACGTTAATATAATAAAAACAAAAAGTGGTATTAAAGGTATTAAGAAATATACGCATATAAAATACATTATATATTAATGCGGTCCTGTAAATAGGCTTATTTAACACAGTAAATCACAGTCAGCTGTGGCCTAATGGTTAGAGTGTTGGGCTTGTGGTCAGAATGTTGCTGGTTCTAATCTCAGTGCCAGCAGGTCATGACTGAAGGGCCCTTGAGCAAGACACCTTACCCCTGATTGCTCTGCAGTAATGTGCCACTGTATAAAACTTCTTGTAAGTCGCTTTTAAGCGTCTGCCAAATGAATAAATGTAAATGTAAATACAATAAGTTATTTTTCCTTCGCCACCAGTTTTCATAAAAAGTTTAAGAAATTATGCATTTGATTTGCAGTGATTCTTTGGCATGTCCGGTCACTGCAAAGCTCAATTCCAATTTCCATGGAAGAAGCTGCCTTATAACTCCCACTGCGTCTGTACAGTTCGTAGAGTGCAGTGTCTGCTAATGACAAACAAAGAGAATGTTCATAAGCCTTTACATCTTAAGTTAAACATATTGATAATACGTCTGACATTTATGTTGCACATGAAATGAAAAAATCGGTCCGTGCTACGAATAAATGTAATAGTGTAGCACGCGTGCGATACAGTTTGGCTGGTGCATTAGACAGAGTCGCCTGTTTGTGTGAAGTGCGTTTGTCGTTATGCTTGTTAATGTGAGAATAAACTAATTTATTTTTATTTATTTTTTGTAATTAAAACTTGTTTTCCGGCTGCATCGAGTCCATTGATCTAGAGCCCTATTATTTGTGCGATGTGGGAAAACATGGACGGAATCACGAATGCGAAATTCTACTATTTAAATATGTCCTTTGCTTGTTCTGCGTTATACAATGAGTGAATGAAAAAATGAATTTGGGAAAAACTAAAAATGATATGGCCCTAGTTTATCCATTTGTATAACGTCAATGTCCTTTTTCAGTTAGCTACCTGTGTATTTATGTGATGACCTGCCCTTGTGTTTTTATAAAAAATTACAGACGAATACTTGTGCTACAACTGTTTGGCCTGTGTTACAAAACTTTAAAACTCTGTAGTAAAAACAAGTTAAGGTACTGTTTATGCTGTCAGGTCAGGTGATCCCCTCTTTTCTCAGAGTTTCCGTTTCATGGGATTCTCCTGTCCGGTTCTGGTCTAAACCTACACTTTGTAGGCAGAGTCGCATCAGATTGCAGTTCTGTGTAAAGGAGAGGACATTTGAAATTCTTCTTTGAGACAATTATTCCTTTGTTAATGTCAATATGTAACTGTATTATATTTATTGTTTATTTTATAGTACTAACCTGAGAACCATGCTCAGACGTTGTAGTGACAGGTGTCCCTGACATGTGAGATCAGATGAGTTAGTCTTAGTTAAAACAGAAAAGCGCTAAATGCAAAAGACATTATAGAAGCTATAGACCACTTTGCAAGATGGAAACACTGGTCCAGAAGCACTTACGGTTTGACTTATTCATTTTGTTATTCATTCTAATTTCACATTTGTAATTAAATCTTAAATATATTTGTTCAATATTTCCACATAAAGGTTGTATTTAGTTAAACCATTGTTTACGTCATCCGAAGTGGCCTATTTAAAAAATATATATAATTATATTTTATATATTTTTTTACGTATGGTGACTCTATTTTCTTTTTGAAAATGTACTTCATAATACTTGAAAGTGGAATATAGAGGAACAAAAGACGCAGGCCGCCATTGCAAGCCTGTCCTGAAGAGATGGGTCAGATAAATGGCCAAATTCTTTGGAGTGAACATTAGTCATTATTGATGTCTTGCAGAATACAAAGCTATGGAAGTGAAATTTCCTAGAAAAGATCAAATATATGTTATTTAGATACATACAGTGTACAATTCAATTTATACTCACAGTGTGTAAAAATGGGCAAAATCAACAGGGGAATGGTTAACAGGCTTTCATAGGGGAAGACAACAAATCTCAGATCTCCCATCAGACGTTCACCAGTAACTGGGGACAAAGGGACATTTTAAACTCAAACAGTATAATGAATAATATCTTGTTGTAGCCTATATTGTGTCACATCAACTCACCTGCTATAAGTATGACCTCTATCATCAGTGCCACAGAGTACACGAAAATATGACCAACTCCAAACTGGAACATAATGCTTCTGATCCGACCATCTGTAGATCAAAATGAAGATTTAATATCTCAATTCCTTTTATTGTTTTTATTATTTTGATGACTAGTTATGTCATGGAGAAGATAGAAAACAATAAATTCTTTACTCAAACTATTGACTGGGATTTCAGAAAATATGAGCATCCATAGCACTTGAAGAAATCCACCCAAACAAAACAGTCCAACATACTCTGTCAACAAAAACATTTTTTTATTTATTATTAGAAACAAAACTGAAGAGTGTTCATAGACAGCGTACAATTAAAACACGTGACGTAGATATAATAAAATAAGAACCTACCTTTTTTCTCATTTTTCAAGACTGCAATGTAAACATAAACTGATATCACACTCAATGCAATGATCAGTGTCCATACCGCTTTATCCAGACAAAAAGAGGCTGAAAAATATGAGAGGCAGTGAAAACATGCCACAAAGACATTCAAGTACATGTCAAAAGTTATGATAAACCGTCACACACGTAATATGTAATACATTCAAAAAGAATAAATGAATACTGAATATATCAATAATGAAACATCTAATATGCATAATAATACAGTCGTAATATGGAAGAGATTATCATTTCTCATACTTACAGTATGGTTTTGCATTACAACACCCGCAGAACAGACAAGCAAGCACCAGCGCTGCTGCAAAAGACACTAAACAAGAGAGAGAAAGGTACAGATGGAAGGAATTAAACTGATCTTGTGTCTTCTGTTCTGAGCATGTTTATCGGTTTATAGGAGCGTTCTTACATACCTGCACTGTAGCCATAAAACGGGTACAGCAGAACGCTGAATTGGATTAAAGGCAGCACCCAAAAGCCACACACAGCTACACGTTGTCCAACTGTATCATACATTTTCTCACATAATTTTCCAAAGCCTGGCAGCAACTTCTCAAAGCATTGAGCCAATTCTGTTACAAAAACAAACACAACACATCAGTAAAGAATCCTCCTTAGAAGCAAATGTTCGGTTTTCCTGAGGTTGAGACAAACATGGAACTTAAAAAACTGTGACTGACATCATATTAGATGATTTTAAGATATGTTGACAAAAACAGCAGACATCACTCACGTATGATAAAGAGCAGACACACAAGGACCAGCAATACAAAGATAACCGTCACACTGACTGTGTTGATGTCTCCCAAATGTTCTGCAAACAATGCTGGAATGAGAATTAAAAACACCTTATTGAATGTGTCAAGATTATAATATTGCAATAAATTAAAATCAAAGCAAGTCCTCTTACATACAAATTCATATTAAACAATGATAAAGCCTACACTTTTTTTAACTCAAAGAGAAATTAAAGAGTTACTTTGGATTGATATAAAAAGTGTAGAATAACTGTGAAACCAACAGATGTTTTCTAATACATTCATTGTTACAATACAAATAATTGTGGATTTACCGACCTGAAAACATGGTGACCACAACCACAGGAAAATACAGATCGGCACGTGAAGACTCTATGAACTTTATAATAACACCTGCAATAAGAGATGATCAAATCAGATTAAATTAAAACTAATTTAACCTTTAAACAAATTGGAGAATTTGATCATCATTAAAAAAATCACATAAATGTTATTAAACATAAAATAAACCTGGAAAATCATTGATGTATGGTGTAACCCAAAGCAACCTCAGAGGTCTCAGAACACAAAGCACACAGCAAGTGATCGTCTCATAGAAAGATGCTGAAACAAACGTTTTACGGATGAAAACAATTAAAGTTTGATTTTCACTCACGCGTCATACATTTAGAAAAATATTTATGAAGTTAAAAGGCCTGTTAGTTTACTGTACTGCAATGATTTAGATGAGCTCAACTGAAATACCTTCAGTAGTACCCCAGAGGACAAAAGCCAATAATATGAGAATATTCGGACAAGAGTAAAGACAAACTTGAAGCAGCGTCCTTGTGCCTATAGAGTGAAAACAACAATTCTTTAGAAAACAAAACATTCTTGAACGTTTGTTTATTCCCCCTAAATTAAAACATACATGTGTTGTTTGATCTGCAGTAGATGAGAGAGCAGAACAGAAGAGCAGATCCACACGCAGAAATACACAGAATCAACACCATTATGTGTAAACCAGAAAAACCTGAAACACAAACACACACATCAGTGTAAACCTGTAGACAACTAAATGAAACTATAACGGAATTAGACAGTTTTCCAAGGTTGAATGTTCAATTAAATAAACATTAACGCAAAATAGAGCAAATAATATAAATAAGAAATTATATTGCGCTCATTTAGTGGTGAGACAACCCAAAACTATTTCTAGAGTCATCTTTTCAGGTCATAAATTCGAATGCATTGATTTCGCCACAAACTGACCGGCCATTATGCAAACATGCAAAAAATAAGTTAAATGCAGACTAAACGGTTTTCTGTGTTTTCTGTGTTTTGTGTTTTTTCCTCTGATAAAACATGTGACAGCAGGACTTGCGTCTGCTTTAAATAGCTTAACAGACACTGTCAGCTGCCTAGTATTTCAGATCTTTAGAGTAGTTCAATGTACGGTATGTATTTAATTCATGGAATTAAAGTTATAATAAATTAGAAACAATTACATTTTGGTGTCTCTTGGTGAGTTCTTGAGAGAATTGGCCTTGAAATGAACCTTTTCAATCACATGCTAAATGTAACTTTATTCAATAATGTGAACCATAATACCCCTTTCGATCTACGTTGTAAATGTTTGTTTAATCGTCAACCACTCACCCAGTTGTTCCAGTGTTACAGTCGTGTTGTCTGAGAGTCGTCCAGCAAACACTTGACACATGTAAACTCCTTTATCTTCAGTTCTGACTCTCTTCAGTCTGAGAGAGAAGTTTCCTCTGTGGATTTCATCAGTGAAGAACTCAACTCTGTCTCTGTATCGCTTATCTGATGATTCTAATAGAGTTTTATTGCTTTCATAGAGCAGAACCGTGATGTGTTCATCTTTAACTATTTTCTTCCATGAAACCTCTTCCAGGTCTTCAGGTGGAATGTGAGAGTCCACAGAGCAGTTCAAAGTCATGTCCTCACCAACATACACTGAATGATCTGATCCAGACACTATCAAATATTCTAAAAAAAGAAACAGTATGACATGTTATATCGATTCAGCATTTAAAAAAATAAAATTATGTTTCAAAGTCGATCTAAAATGACCCACACTTACCAACATCTTTTATTTCAACCAAAGTTTTTTCAGCACCCTGTTCAAAGTAAACTTTACATCTATAAACCCCTTTATCTTCTTGTCTTACATTCGTCAACAGGAGAGAAAAGTTTCCCTGTTTAATGTTGTCAGTAAAGAAATGAGCTCGATCATGATAATCCTCATGCTGGGCTTCTGGTCTAATATCTCCATCTTGATACAGATGAACAACAGTCTCTGAATCTGTTTTTCTCCATTCCACTTTCTTCACTGATAAGATCGAATCAACAGAACAGGGCAGAAGAACTGAACCTCCCATAGGAACAACCAGAGGACCTGAACCTCGAACATTGAACTCCAGAGTATCTGCATGATTAAAAACATATAATTATATAGTTATTGATTAAATAATACAATATTGGATCAGTTAGGACCAATCGTTTATGCATAATTTACACTCTTAGAAGAGATTGAACCTTTAGAGTTAGAAAAATTACTTCTAATTATCAAAAAGGTTAAAAGTTGAATTCATAAGTTCTATAAGTTACCCTTGTTCTTTGTATACAGTTAGAAGTTCTTTTTAGAACCTCTATTGTGGTTTGAATTAGAACCTGGACCGCTAAAGCATCAATGAATGAGGCTGTGGCATCTTGATGATACATATCCCTCTACTGTGATCTACTGTGTGAGATGTCATAAGCCCTAAATCTAATATGACAGAGTTGAAGATGTTAAAGTTAATTGTTATTTTATTCATTTGTCTGTTTTTCTTTCTTTCAGGTGTCAGTGAAGCCTACATCAGTGCGCAGCCGATGGGCAAAAGGTCATTCTAAATGTATTTTTAATTGTTTTTCAAAAGACAGACTGTGGTCCTGAAACTGTAACTGTGTGACTGTGGTCCCTGTAGTACTGAAGGATCATACAACTGGGATTTACACAGCTCTGCACTGCATACATCAGTTTATTGAAGTTCTCTCTGTTTATGGCCGAAAAAAATGTCTCCTGTGCTCTGGTAAGGAAAGAAAGTCAGGAGGGTTTGGAAATGATGATCTGTAAATTATCACATATTACAGATTAAAATAGCCATTTTAGTTTGTATAAATACATGTATAGGCCTATATGCAGTGAGGTGGGGTTTCTTTATTTCATAATTATTTTACTTTGTTTATGTTATATCACGATCACATGTTAAAAAATGTAATGTCATTTTGTGTTTTGTCTTAAATCTTTGCATGTGCAAAATAAATATTTAACGGAGAATGGTGACTAGAAAAGGGTTACGAAAGGAACTTTTGCTGGTTCTTTAATGCACCTCTCCATCAAAAATGACCCTTATAGGTTTCCCCACAGTTGCAATCTCAAAGAACCTCAAAAGGTTTATCTTTGAACCTTTTCTTCTTCGAGTGTAGTTTATTAGACTGGCTGGTGTGTTTAAAGAGACTTTCCGTCATTACAGAGACTGGCAAGCCACATCCTAGCTTTCACTAAAGGAAGGTGGAGGGTCTAGCGAAAACAAAAAAGCATGTTAACCAACTGTAATGGATGAATTTGCGAACAGCTTTAATAACCGAGATTCATACATTAATAATATTAGTCCTGGATCCTTACAGTTATCATTTGATTTATGGTCAATGTTATTCATGTGTTGACACACACAGCAATGCAAGAAGTACAATTATCAATCAATACATAACTACATATTGATCATAAAAAATTTATAAATACATTATAATAGTATAATATTAAAATATCTTATAATAAATATCATATTTCTTCTGTGGTGATGCGATCGTATGATCTACCCATGTTTGAGGAAATGGTACGGTCCAGGGGTATAAAGGTAGATAAGACTGGCAAGTCACACAGGTGTGTCCTATAGGGCTTCGGGAAGTACCGTTATTTCCGGTGGGTTGGGCTACGCGTCCAAGAGGTAAGATCTACCAGTGGCAGTTAAATTGTAATTGTCAAACAGGGTAAATAGAGATGCATTTAAATTTCAGTGTGGTTGAGGAGTACTGCGGGCATTTGCGAATGGCTGTGTATTTTCGTGAGCCATAAATCCGCGTCAAGTGTGTGGTGCATTACGGGTCATTAGCTGCAGGTGTGTTACTCAATTTTCACGTATGAGGTTGTGGGAATGTATTTTCCCTCTAAATTCATTTGTTGTTATATTTCTGCAGTGACTTGGGGTGTTGGAGGTGTTGCAGCAGGCTGATGCCGGCGCTATTTGGGGCTGTGATTCTCCCTTATGGAGTAGCGCTATCGTACCTGCATGTATAATGACTGCCTGAACTGGAGTGTTTCCGAAATAGACAAGTGTCACTACTGTTCGCACTGATTCACCCAACTTACCGTTCTTTGCCATCTTACGGTGTAGCGGATCCATGAAGTTGATTGTTCCGGACCGAATTGGACCGTTCGTAGAGACGTGTTTATTCACGTGATTTCCCTTTCGCTCTGTTATATTCTATGATTTATGTTCATGGACTGCAATACTGAACCAGTCCGTTAGGGGCTGTTAGACAGAATTGTATGGTTGGAAAGAAGGAGAAGAAGTGTGTGAAGTAAAGAGAAAGAAGTTGAAAACATCTATTGATCTGGTCTGTTTTATTTCTTTTGATTACGAGTCTCAACATTACAAATTTTGGCGACGAGGATGTCTGCATCCGTACCTATGCCTGCATGTTTTCTTCCGATGGTAGGAGAGCCTGCTATACCGTTTTCTACATGGAAGAAAATTTTCCAAAACTACTTGTCATCGGAGCGCGAGGTGACGCATGGCCTGATGCTAGACTTCGTGCAGTTCTTTTACATTGTCTCGGTACGGAAGGCCAGAGGCTTTTCTATACGCTGCCAAACGGCGGTACAACTTATGATGAGGCCATGGCGGCACTTGATGCTCATTTCACGCCAAGAGTGAATGTTGTCGCTGCACGGCATAAATTCAGACAACGCGCACAGCGCATTGATGAAACTGTTAGTCAGTTTATAGCGGAGTTACGTCATCTGGCAGTGGATTGTCAGTTCGGAGGAATGGAAGACGAAATGTTAAGAGACCAGCTGATTGAACGGGTTTTTCTGTCCGCGGTGAGAGACAGATTGTTACTTGAGCCCGAACTTGCAAGTCGAATCGGCAGTACAAAATGCTACACTTCTTTCAACTACTGGTTCATCTCATGCCCAGGTTCAAGCCATCTCGAAGACAAAGGGCAGTTTCAAAAGAGGTAAACAAAAGTATGACAAAATGCCAGTACAAACTGGGAAGCCACAGAATTCAAATAAAAGATGCTGTTTTCGCTGTGGATCAAACGCTCATTTGGCCAACGCACGCACTTGTCCAGCTGCGTCTGCCACTTCACGAGTTCGCCCTCGCTAATAAACAGCTCCTTGTTGGGATAGATGGTAAAGCATGGGAATGAAGGTTATGCGTATTTGGCGTGTTGTGCAGGGAGTGGGCTCCGAGCCCGCCGGATCTATCCGAACCCGGAGCACTCTACCCTGCTCAGAGCAAGTGCTCCGGGCTCGGAACCGGCTCGAGCCCAGAACACACCCCCCCGGGGGTCCTGCGGGACTTTAGAAAAATGAGAGGAGCTGGGGTGGAGGAGGGATGCTTATCTGACAAGATGCAACAGGTAAGATTGTTTGTCTATTTATGATAGAGCTTGCAGGAGCTGATAGGGTAGATACGGTGATTGCTGATGGTGAACCAGCCTAGATCATTAAGTAGAGATTACGTGCTCGGCTGATAGGTGATTGCTGATGGTGAACCAGCCTAGATAATTAAGTAGAGATAGCGTGCTCGGCTGATAGGTGATTACTGCTGATGGAACATCGGGCTGATTTATATGCTTAGGTTCCTCCCGAACTTTGTTAATAAAACATCATATGTCATCAGTGTGGAAAGAAAGGACATTTTGCAAAGGTATGTAAATCTGCTGCTGTCAGAGAAGTGGTGGTGCCTGAACTGACTGTACTGTGTGTAAATCAGTATCATGACAAAATTCGTTGCCAAGTACAGTTAGAAGCACCGCAAGGAAATAAAATACCACTGGATTTGATTGTTGACACAGGATCAAGTGTGTCCATCCTTCCAGAGACCCTGTTCATGAAACACTTTGCAAATTGTGAACTGAAGGAACCTCAAGTGAGGTTAGTTACATACTCACGTGAACAATTACCAACTTTAGGCTGTTTCACTGTTTCTGTGTCACATGACGGTGCTGCAACCACAGCAAATTTCTATGTGGTTAAAACGGGTTCACCACTTTTGGGCATGGACTTAATTAAAGCCCTAAAATGTCACATTGTGGGGGATAGGATTGTTACATTATCGAGCCCCGTTGTTTCACCAGTGCTAGAAATATGTAATGCAGCAGCCAGCTCACCAGGATGTGTCAAAGGATTTGTGCACAAAGTACAGATTGATGAGTCTGTAAAACCAGTGCAGCACAAACTACGCAGACTACCACTGAGTGTACGGGAGGAGGTTTCCAAGGAAATTAATCGGTTACTAGGTGATGGAGTAATTGAAAAGATTGATGCTTCGCCATGGGTGTCACCGATTGTCGTAACCAGGAAAAAGTCGGGAGAAATTCGGGTGTGTGTGGATTTGAGAGAGCCTAATCGAGCGGTAATTACTGACTGCTACCCACTGCCTCATATGGAAGATCTTTTCACAGAGCTCAGAGGCGCTACAGTGTTCTCCCAAATTGATTTGCAAAGCGCATACCATCAACTCCCTCTCCATGAGGAGAGTCAAAATTTGACTGCATTCATCACACACGATGGGTTATTCAAATTCACAAAGGTTCCTTTCGGATTGGCTTCTGCGCCCTCCGCCTTTCAGAAAATGATGAAAACTGTACTTGAGGGTTTACCAGGAGTACAGAACTACTTGGATGATCTCATCGTGTATGGCCAAAACAAAGCCACCCATGACGCCAATCTACAGGCAGTGATGACTCGACTCACAGACATTGGTCTAAAACTGAATATGAAGAAAAGCAAATTCGGCCAGAGCAGAATTCGGTATCTAGGCCATGACATCTCAAAAGAGGGACTACATCCTAACCCTGACTCAGTTGAAGCCATTGCAAATGCACCTGCACCAACCGACCTACCTTCATTAAGGTCCTTCTTAGGTCTTACGTCTTGGTTTAGCAAGTTCATCCCGAACTATGCAATGGTAGTAGATCCTCTGCGTGAGATACTCAGATCATCTCAGAATGGATTTACTTGGACGGAAGCAGCTGAGGTGAGTTTTCAAGGGCTAAAGCAGCTGTTAGTCCACACCCCAGCCTTAGCTTTATTCAACCCCTTTTTGCCAACATTTGTGTCCACTGATGCTTCCGATTACGGCATTGGAGGTGTCCTCTCTCAACGGCACCCAGATCAGACGGAGCGTCCAATAGCATTCGCTTCTCGTACATTGACGACAGCCGAAAGAAAATACAGTACAGTCGAAAAGGAAGCATAAGCGTGTGTCTGGACAGTAGAACGTTGGAGGACTTACCTTTGGGGCAGGAAGTTTACACTTAAGACGGACCACCAAGCACTGACCACATTGCTGGCCACCAGAGGAATGAACAGAGCAGGAATGAGGATAGCGCGCTGGTCAGCCAGACTTCTGTGTTTCAACTACAATCTCGAATACAGACCAGGTAAAACAAATTGTGTTGCTGATTGTTTGTCACGTTTACCGTTACCCGATTCAGATGCTGGTCAGGAAGAGGAATTAGGCCTTGTAGCAGAGATTTCAAAAGACATTTCAAAAGCCATTGCTATGAAGGATCTCCTGGAAGCATGCAAATCTTGTCCAGAGTTGTCCAAGCTGCGTGCCCAGTTCACACAAGGCTGGCCTAAATCACAGAAACAAATGGATCCAACGATCATGGCGTACTTTCAGATCAGGCACGAGTTAGCTGTGGAGGATAAGTACATCTTGAGAGGGCAGAGACTAGTTGTGCCAGTGGCACTGCGCTCTAAATTAATTCACTTAGCACACGAGGGGCACCAGGGAGTGGTACGAACTAAACAACGGCTAAGAGACTTGTACTGGTGGCCTCGTATGGACTATGAAGTGCATTCGTCCATTGCTTCTTGTTCCGCCTGTCAGTCCTGTGACAAAACCGCCCGGACGTGTCCAGCTCCATTGCAGCCAGTGGACCTGCCAGATGGTCCATTTCAGAAAGTCGCAATAGATATTGTTGGACCTTTTGAGAGAGCCACACAGGACTGTCGATTTGCTATTACGATGGTGGATTACTATAGTAAGTGGCCAGAGGTTGCATTTACCTCAAATGTTACGACCAACACTGTTACGAAGTTTGTAGCATCTGTGTTTGCGAGAGAAGGTAACCCACTCACCTTAGTCAGTGATAATGGTCCTCAATTTGTTTCTTCGGCATTCGCTGATTTTTTGACTGAAAGAGGGATAAAACACATTCGTTGCAGTGTTTACTGGCCCCAAGCGAATGGTGCTGTAGAGAGATGGAATCGTGTTTTAAAGAACTGCATCCAAGTAGCTGAAATGCAACAACTTCCATGGAAGCAAGCAGTCACAGATTTCCTCTTGAACTACAGAGCTACGCCGCACGCAACCACAGGCATGTCACCTTTTGAACTGTTAAGAGGGAGAAAGATGCGTACAAAGCTAAACACTCTACCAACCACAGCAGCTCAGGGAGAGAAAGCAAAAATGGACATACGGGACCGTGTACAGCGGATTCAGCAAAAGATGAAACTCTACACCGATATGAAACGTGGAGCAAAACCACCACCCTTCAAGTGTGGAGATCGGGTACGTGTAAGAAAACCTATGCATGTACCAAAGGCTGGAAGGAAATTCACTGTTCCAATGTTAGTGAATAAGAAGTTGGGACCGAGCACTTATGTCTTGAGTGATGGGAAGAAATGGAATGCGGCTCACCTGTCTCTGGTTCCAGAAACCACTCAAATGACATTAGAGAATGCTCAGGTTAATCCCGGAACAGAGAATGTTGTGTATGAGCCAGTTAAGAGCACACGGGCTAGACAGCCTCCAGTATGGTTAAAGGACTATGCTACGGAGTAAAGAGAAACTGAAAGGAAAAGTAAATGAAAGAACACTAGAGTTGTATTAGGGAAGAAACAGGAAATATATGGTGAATGTGTTTGTATGTTTATTCATATGTTGGTTAACTGATAGTTTAAGATACAGAAGTAAATTTATAGTTATAGACAGAGTTCATAAGTGATGGAAACTGGGTTGAATAATATGATTCCACTTGTTAAGATTCTTTCCTAAAGAAAGAGGGGAATGTTATGTTCTATGATTTATGTTCATGGACTGCAATACTGAACCAGTCCGTTAGGGGCTGTTAGACAGAATTGTATGGTTGGAAAGAAGGAGAAGAAGTGTGTGAAGTAAAGAGAAAGAAGTTGAAAACATCTATTGATCTGGTCTGTTTTATTTCTTTTGATTACGAGTCTCAACATTACACGCTCTTTCTCTTGTTGGCGTGCCTGGGACAGTGTCTTTGTCCTGGATTGGTGCAGAGGACTATTCCCATTTAGCTGGCATATATCTAGGGCATAATAGCCATTTTGTGTCTGTCGACGTGCTTCGGGGCCCAGTCTTGCGTGTCTAAAGGCACGACATCGAACTCTCTCTCTTGGAGGACTAGGAGAGGGGTGATTACTGGACTAGAGGATGATACACGAGTAATTCGTATCAATGTTATTTGGGGTTAATTTGTTTTGTTTAAATTGATTTTGTTTCAATTCGTTTTGCTTAGTGATTTTGTTTAATTTGTTTTGTTTAAATTGATTTTGTTTAATTCGTTTTGTTTAAATTGATTTTGTTTCAATTCGTTTTGCTTAGGGATTTTGTTTAATTTGTTTCGTTTAAATTGACTTTGTTTAATTAGTTTTGTTTAAATTGATTTGTTTCAATTCGTTTTGCTTGGTGATTTTGTTTAATTTGTTTCGTTTAAATTGACTTTGTTTCAATTCGTTCTGTTTAAAGTGATTTGTTTTATTTTGTTTTGGTTTGTGTTGAGTTTATGAATTTTCTTTTCGTTCCAGAGTTGGGGAATTGGTCGTGGCCGAGATCCTCTGTGTGTGGTGCTGTGCTGTGGTTGATTGGTTTGCAGTGTTCACAACAGAGAAACATTTGGCGTGTGGTGACGTGAGTGAGCACAACGGTTGTTGGATCAATCGGACGACCTTCCCCAATTCTGGGTTGGATGATTTATGTGGTGTGTGCGTGCTTTGCATTGTTATGACGGCTTGTGTCTTTTAATGCTTTAAATTAAACGTGATCTTGCATTTTAGATTGCGTGTGAAATAAATTGTTTGCCATCTTCCCTTTTCGTCTGTTACCTGTCTCAGCCAATAATGAACCTGTGAGCTTTTGGTATTCTCTTAATTTCGGGTCCCCGGACCTATCCGGGGTGGCGTAGTCGGCTCGTGTTTTGATTTATCCCCTTTCCCCTTTATGCCATCGCCACATTTGGCGTAGTCGGCAGGGTCATTGGCTGTTGTTAGGGGACAGACGTAGGGATTTTTTTTAGAGATATATATATATATTTTTTATACATATTTTGGAGACGCGTCTGGTAATTACCCCTTATATTGTGTAGAGATGGAGGCTGAATTACAGGAAATGAGAGACCTTGTGGCTCAGTTGAAGGCTGATAACGATCGACTGCGACAGGAGCAGGCACCGGTTGAGTTGCTTGATCCTGGCGCAGGCTCTAGTAGTGCGTCACGGCCATTAACGCCTATATCTGTGGGATCCAATGTTAACACCGTTGAGCGTTTTGTTTGTTCCTCGTGAACGGTGCTGTCCCAAATTTAATGGTAGGTCTGGTGTAGGCATTGAAGAGTGGGTCGAAGAAGCTCAGGCGTGCATGCGCATGCGGACGATGACGGCTGTCGAACAGGCTTTCTTTTTGTTTGATCATCTTGAGGGAGAGGCTCGGGATGAGATTAAATATCGGCCGAGCCCTGATAAAGATAATCCTGAAAAGATTATTTCTGCATTGCGTGAAGTGTATGGCTGTCTCGAGTCCTATATTACGCTTCAAGAAGCCTTTTACTCGCGGCGACAGTTGGAGGGAGAAACGTTACAAGAGTTCTCCCTGGCGCTCTTGAGTTTATTTGATAAGCTTAAACAACAGTCTCCGCATGCCATTTTGGATGCGCAGGTGGTAGTTAGGGATCAGTTTATTGAATGCGTGTTGGATAATGTCTTACGCAGAGAATTAAAACAATTGGTAAGGCGTCAGCCTGCTGCAACACTGTAAGATGTCCGAGGGGAAGCAATTCGCTGGGAGAGAGAGGGAGTGTACGGGGGCGCAGTCAGTCTGTTCCTTTGGTAAAGGGACATCAATGTGGCGTTAAAGATGATTCTGAGGTAAATCCTGAGCAGGGACATCATTCACAGGAATTTAGGGAGTTGAGGGAAATGCTGATTCGACAGCAACCGCAAATTGATCAGCTTTCTCAGACTTTAGCCCGTAACCATAGTCCCCAGTCTCGTGGTCAGCCCCTGCGTTCTAGTTACGTGATTTGCAGACGGTGTCAACAGCCTGGCCATTTTGCCCGAGACTGTCAGTGGCAGCCCCATTCGTCTGGCCCTCAAAACCATTCCCGGGGAAACCTGATATCTCGTGATGCTAGGTCAAGTTTCCCTAACCAGCCGGAAAACTGGTACCCACCGGACTGCAGAGTCTCAGTTCGGTTGGAGGTAAGAATGGCTCTTGTGATTTTCGTGCCAGCGGTTCTGTGCCTCGTTTAGTCTCCTCATGCCCGCATTTAGTTGCAAAGATTGGCGGTGTGCCCATACCCTGTTTGATAGACACTGGTTCCATGGTATCGACCACTACAGAGAGTTGTTTTCGGTCTGGATTCGAACCATGGGGCCAGCGTCGACTACAAAACTGTCATTGGTTACATCTTAGAGCAGCCAATGGACTGGAAATCCCTTATATAGGGTATA
The DNA here is from genome assembly GCF_947034865.1 of Barbatula barbatula. Classification (NCBI taxonomy): domain Eukaryota; kingdom Metazoa; phylum Chordata; class Actinopteri; order Cypriniformes; family Nemacheilidae; genus Barbatula; species Barbatula barbatula. Next base: position 4,513,545 of record NC_136769.1, read on the forward strand.
TGGAATTGGACGTTGAATTGTGTGATCGTGTGGTATCAGGGTGTGGCATATTGGTTGTGCGCGATCCACCTGGGGGTAATTCTGGTGTTCCCTGGATTTTGGGAATGAATGTTCTTGGTCGCTGTTATCGTGAGCTTTTCGGGCAGTACGGACCGACTCTATTTGAGCTACCATTAGTGACCCAAGACATGGGACTATCTCGGGCCTTCCAAGCCTGTCAAAAGGTAGCTGGCGTTCTGGCATACGGGGGCAATGTAAGAGTCTGCGGGCATCGGGTGTGTCGTGTTCCAGGAGGCACTATGAAGTTTGTAACAGCAACATGTTCATCCATGTTCAGAGATAAGATTGTGTTATTCGAGCCCCTTGACACTGGTCTGCCTGCTGGCTTATTGGCCTCTCCGTCGTTAGTATATGTCGATGGTGGTATGGTTTGGGTGCCTGTTGTCAATGTGGGTGTTCTCGACGCTGTTTTATACCCGAAAACCATCCTTGGGAAGTTGCGGGAAGTGTATCTGGTAGATTCACCTGCCGGACTGACTGAGGTATCTGCGGTTCCTGCTATCACAGTGACATGTGATCAGATGGTAGCCCCTGCGGCGGAAAAGGTCGAGAACATAGAACTGTCAGGGCTGTCGGATGAGGAACAGGGGAAGGTTAGGGCTCTCCTTCAGGAATTCCAGGCGGTGTTCTCTGCTGGGGAGGGAGACTTGGGTTGTACTGACCTCCTGTCCCATGAAATTCCTTTACTAGACGAGACGCCTGTTCGACAACGCTATAGACGGATTCCCCCATCTGAATATGAATTAGTTAAGACTCATATTGGCCAGCTTTTAGACACCCAAGTGATTCGGGAAAGTTGTAGTCCGTACGCCTCCCCATTAGTATTGGTTAAGAAGGACGGTGGCCTACGCATGTGCGTAGACTACCGTCAACTCAATGCTAAAATTCGGAAAGATTCGTTTCCACTGCCTCGAATCGATGAGACATTGGATTCATTGACAGGGGCTCGCTGGTTCACTACGTTAGATCTGGCCAGCGGATATAACCAAGTCCCTGTTGCAGAGGCTGATCGCTACAAAACAGCTTTTTGTACACCTTTTGGTTTGTATGAATGGAACCGTATGCCTTTCGGTTTGTGTAACGCACCAGGCACCTTCCAGCGGTTGATGCAACGGCTGTTTGGCGACCAGCAACATCAGTCTCTCCTGCTGTATCTAGATGATATTATTGTCTATTCCTCCTCTGTGCAACATCATTTACAGAGGTTGAGGATGGTGCTGGAACGTTTGCGGGCTGCTGATCTTAAGGTAAACTTGGCCAAGTGTGCATTCTTTAGAGAAAAGGTGCAGTACTTGGGACACGTAATATCCCCCCAAGGAGAGTCCACAGACCCGGCAAAGGTTGAGGTTGTAGCGCAGTGGCCGCACCCCAAGACTGTGTCGGAGCTACGTACCTTTTTGGGCTTTGGCAGTTACTATCGGCGATTTGTGGAAGGGTTTGCCCAGATAGCAGCACCGTTGCATCGGCTGGTAGCGGAGGTAGGACAAGGGAAGGGGAGAACTAAGATACAGGAGTTGGATGCGTTATGGTCCGAACAGTGTGAACAAGCATTCCGGACCCTGAAAGCTAAGCTTGCCACCACACCAGTCCTGGCATATGCTGATTTTAAGTTACCGTTTATCTTGGAAGTTGATGCCAGCTATGTAGGGTTAGGTGCTGTACTGTCTCAAGAGATTGGGGGCAAGGTGAGACCGGTGGCCTATGCCAGCCGTAGCCTGCGTCCTGCAGAGCGTAACACTGCTACCTATAGTTCTATGCGGCTTGAGTTTTTGGCTCTAAAATGGGCCATGGCTGAAAAGTTTCGTGAGTACTTATTGGGCCATCGTTGTATCGTGCGTACAGACAATAACCCCCTAAGTCACTTGGCGACTGCTAAGTTAGGTGCCACCGAACAGCGATGGGCGGCTGAACTAGCGGCCTTTGATTTCGAAGTACAGTACCGATCTGGGAGATCTAACCAGAATGCGGATGCGCTATCACGCATGACTCCTAAGGAACGGTACCTGGAAAGGGAAGGCTCGTTGGGAACATTAGTTCCTGAACTGCTTAGGCGTGCTGGAGTGGTGGATCGGGCAGACTCCACCACTGTGAGGGCCATGCAGGTGATGCCAAATCGATCTAGACCAGAGTTGGCTCGATTACAGGAGGAGGATCCCATTATCAGTGCAGCTTTTAAATTTTGGCGCCAAGGGCAAGGCCCAGGGCCCCAAGAACGACGACAGTTACCCAAGCTAGTGTTGGTGTTACTCCGGCAATGGGAGCGGTTGGAGGAACTGGGGGGCCTATTATATCGACGGGTTTGCAGTCCTGATGGTGGTGCAAAGGTGTTGCAGCTGGTGCTGCCTGTTGTGTTACAGACTGAAGTGTTGACCCAACTGCATCAGTGTCATGGGCACCAAGGCACCGAGCGCACTTTGGAACTGGTACGACAGCGGTGCTACTGGCCTGGGATGTCGGCCGATGTAGCCCGTTGGATACAGCAATGTGAGCGGTGCCAGCAAGCCAAAGAGGCTGCCCCAGTCCCCAAAAGCTACATGGCTCATCTGTTAGCTTCCCGTCCAAATGAGATAGTGGCCATTGATTTTACGGTCCTAGAACCTTCTCGTTCGGGGCATGAAAACGTGTTAATAATGACAGACATTTTTAGTAAATTCAGTGGCAATCCCTACTCGGGACCAACAGGCGGCGACTGTGGCTCGCGTCCTGGTTGACGAATGGTTCTTTAAGTTTGGGGTCCCAGGCCGTATCCATTCGGACCAGGGACGTAACTTCGAATCGCATCTTATCCAGCAGTTGTGCACCCTTTACCAGGTGGGTAAGTCTCGTACTACCGCATAACATCCAGCTGGTAATGGCCAGTGCGAACAGTTTAACCGTACCGTGCACAATTTGTTGCGGACTTTGCCCACTGGAAGGAAGAGGGATTGGGCCTCTTGCTTGTCCCAGGTGGTATTTTGCTATAATACCACTCCCCATCAAGCCACCGGTGAGAGTCCCTATTTTTTGATGTTTGGACAAGAGCCTAGACTGCCGGTGGATTTCTTGCTTGGTCGGGTGCGAGAACCAGTGGCTGGTGGAGTCCATCTCTGGATGGAAGAGCATCAGGCTTGCCTTAAAGTGGCCTTCGAAGGTGCCCGTGAGCGGTTGCAGGCCGCAGCTCAGCATCGCAAGGCGAAGCATGATCAACGGGTAAAAGAGCAACCGCTAGAAGAGGGCCAAAGGGTCTATCTGCGGGAACGTGGGTTCTCCGGGCGGCATAAGATCCAGGATCTTTGGAGCCCAGTCGTCTATGAGGTAGTTCGGGTGCCACGGGATGGGGGATCTGTTTATTCGGTGGCACCAGTGCAAGATCTCACTAAAGTCCGTAACGTTCATCGGGTGTCCCTAAAACCCAGAGTCAAAGGGATCCCATGCCGACCAAGTCCTTTAAGGATTGGCCGGAGTTGCCAGTACCTTCAGTAAGAGAGGAAGACTTTGAGGAATTGGAGGATGGGGATTTAGCCTTGGTGGTGACCCAGGCCCCATCAGCAATTCCAGAGAGCATTGAGGAGAATAGAGCACCGCCAGAGGTAAGGGTGAGTTCCGCGGTTCCGGTGGGTGCAGTTGGGGGGAGTGAGAGGAGAGTAAGTTTACCAGTAGACTTGGGATCTGGTAGTACCGGGCCGTTTAGTATCCCCGAAAGGATCGTTAGACCTAGACGTGCTAGGGCCGGGCAGCATACAAATTTGCACCATTTACCACGAACAGTAGGGGCGGAGGCTCATCAGATTTCTGCCAGGTCTACCTCAGGGCTTAACCCTACTATGGCTTCTTTTAGACCTTGAAGTTATGTTTTTCATCGTCGGGACTACGATGACTTGTGGGGGGGGGTAGATTGTGGTGATGCGATCGTATGATCTACCCATGTTTGAGGAAATGGTACGGTCCAGGGGTATAAAGGTAGATAGGACTGGCATGCCACACAGGTGTGTCCTATAGGGCTTCGGGAAGTACCGTTATTTCCGGTGGGTTGGGCTACGCGTCCAAGAGGTAAGATCTACCAGTGGCAGTTAAATTGTAATTGTCGAACAGGGTAAATAGAGATGCATTTAAATTTCAGTGTGGTTGAGGAGTACTGCGGGCATTTGCGAATGGCTGTGTATTTTCGTGAGCCATAAATCCGCGTCAAGTGTGTGGTGCATTACGGGTCATTAGCTGCAGGTGTGTTACTCAATTTTCACGTATGAGGTTGTGGGAATGTATTTTCCCTCTAAATTCATTTGTTGTTATATTTCTGCAGTGACTTGGGGTGTTGCAGCAGGCTGAGCCGACGCCAGTTCGCAGGCTGATGCCGGCGCTATTTGGGGCTGTGATTCTCCCTTATGGAGTAGCGCTATCGTACCTGCATGTATAATGACTGCCTGAACTGGAGTGTTTCCGAAATAGACAAGTGTCACTACTGTTCGCACTGATTCACCCAACTTACCGCTCTTTGCCATCTTACGGTGTAGCGGATCCATGAAGTTGATTGTTCCGGACCGAATTGGACCGTTCGTAGAGACGTGTTTATTCACGTGATTTCCCTTTCGCTCTTTCTCTTGTTGGCGTGCCTGGGACAGTGTCTTTGTCCTGGATTGGTGCAGAGGACTATTCCCATTTAGCTGGCATATATCTAGGGCATAATAGCCATTTTGTGTCTGTCGACGTGCTTCGGGGCCCAGTCTTGCGTGTCTAAAGGCACGACATCGAACTCTCTCTCTTGGAGGACTAGGAGAGGGGTGATTACTGGACTAGAGGATGATACACGAGTAATTCGTATCAATGTTATTTGGGGTTAATTTGTTTTGTTTAAATTGATTTTGTTTCAATTCGTTTTGCTTAGTGATTTTGTTTAATTTGTTTTGTTTAAATTGATTTTGTTTAATTCGTTTTGTTTAAATTGATTTTGTTTCAATTCGTTTTGCTTGGTGATTTTGTTTAATTTGTTTCGTTTAAATTGACTTTGTTTCAATTCGTTCTGTTTAAAGTGATTTGTTTTATTTTGTTTTGGTTTGTGTTGAGTTTATGAATTTTCTTTTCGTTCCAGAGTTGGGGAATTGGTCGTGGCCGAGATCCTCTGTGTGTGGTGCTGTGCTGTGGTTGATTGGTTTGCAGTGTTCACAACAGAGAAACATTTGGCGTGTGGTGACGTGAGTGAGCACAACGGTTGTTGGATCAATCGGACGACCTTCCCCAATTCTGGGTTGGATGATTTATGTGGTGTGTGCGTGCTTTGCATTGTTATGACGGCTTGTGTCTTTTAATGCTTTAAATTAAACGTGATCTTGCATTTTAGATTGCGTGTGAAATAAATTGTTTGCCATCTTCCCTTTTCGTCTGTTACCTGTCTCAGCCAATAATGAACCTGTGAGCTTTTGGTATTCTCTTAATTTCGGGTCCCCGGACCTATCCGGGGTGGCGTAGTCGGCTCGTGTTTTGATTTATCCCCTTTCCCCTTTATGCCATCGCCACACTTCGAAGTAAAAAAAATTAAATAATTGACTATTATTATTATAAGATAAGCTTTATTAAGTGTAGTTGTTGATTTGAACACGTCTTTAATCCATTAAATCATTTATTTATCGTTCAAGTTATTGTGAAGCACCGATTAGGCTACTCTCTCGTGACTTCCTCAAAAACGAAAATATCAAAAACTCTTTAAAAAAGTGAATTTAATACACGCGCATTCCATCATCTTTGAGTCATATAGTTGTAACTTTAATACGTTCATATTTTTGGAGACGAAAATAAAACACAAGACTACAAGCATGAAACATAAAAAAATAATACATACCATAGAATATCTCGAAGATGAGCATCAAAATCCAGTTTAGAAACTTCATCTTCAATTTTTTTTACAAAAGCATTAGCCTACAATTTGTTTACCACGCACATGTCGTGGTACCGTAAATGACTTTAAATCCATCTGCATCACTGTCAAGTGCTACTTCCGCTACAAGAGTAGTCCTTTTTTGCTATAGGGGAGGCTGCAGAACTCGGGGCTCTTTTTAAAGGTTATAAACGCCATTTTAGTTTGTATAAATACATAGGCCTATGCAGTGAGGTGGGGTTGCTTTATTTCATAATTACTTTAATTTGTTTGTTATATATATCACAATCACATGTTAAAAAATGAAATGTCATTTTGTGTTTTGTCTTAAATCTTTGCATGTGCACAATAAATATTCAACGGAGAATGGTGAGGGTTCCAGAAGGAACTCTGCTGGTTCTTTAATGCACCTCTCCATCAAAAATGACCCTTATAGGTTTCCCCACAGTTGCAATCTCCATCTTCAAATGTTTTACCATTGCATTACAATTTGTTTACCACGCACAATAAACAGCTTTAAATCCATGTCAAGTGCTACTTCCGCTTTCGTTTTAACACAGTCCGTTATTTTCTATATGGGGAGGCTGCAGACCTGGGGCCTCATTTATAAACGTTATAAACGCACAAAAGAAAGCGTACGCAGTTCTCTACGCAACAATTGGTTTTTATAAAAAGCAAACTTGACGGGACAATGTGCGGCCCTTCACGCAAGCTTACGCACAAAAACGGGTGAAAAAACGTCGGCAGATGGAAGAAACACGTGGAAGTGTGTGAATCTGAAATGGCAATACTGCCTCATAAATAACATGAAGACTTCACAAAGTAAGTCTTACAATAAGAGCCTATAGGATACACGAAAACCCGTTTGATCGATCTGCAGTGTAAAACTAACTAAATCAAACGAAAATGACAACAGAAATGCAATTTAACACATATTTGCTAAAAGAAAAGTGAAATATGTGATGCAATAATCTTGGCATGTTATGCAATTCATCCTCATAAATAATATGGTAAACAGAACGAAATAAGGTACAAAACTGATCCCGTCAACGTGTCCGTCTGGCGGAGCAGATATAGATGCATTTAGATAGATAGATAGATAGATAGATAGATAGATAGAGAGAGAGAGAGAGAGAGAGAGAGAGAGAGAGAGAGAGAGAGAGAGAGAGAGAGAGAGAGAGAGAGAGAGAGAGAGAGAGAGAGAGAGAGAGAGATAGAGAGAGAGAGAGAGAGAGATAGAGAGAGAGAGATAGAGAGAGAGATAGAGAGAGAGATAGAGAGAGAGATAGAGAGAGAGATAGAGAGAGAGATAGAGAGAGAGATATAGAGATAGATATAGAGATAGATATAGAGATAGATATAGAGATAGATATAGATATAGAGATAGATATAGAGATAGATATAGAGATAGATAGATTTCCACGTAGATTATAACCAACATCTGTAGCTTGTCAAATGCAATTAAATGGATGGAAATAAAATGTCCCATCACAATCCGTAATGACGCACAATGGCGGATCGTGCGCTCTAGATGTAGCAAATGGAAGGATTCGGCGTGAACGCATCTTCAGACATCAAGAAGACTAGTGGCTTATGAGCCGGTTCCGACTTCCTCGAGCAGTCCTGTTGCGGTCTTTTGGGCCCAGCGTTACAGAGGAGCACTCGGAGGAACCACGCCGTGCCAGTCCCACTTCAAGTCCTAACAATGCTAGGATTCCTGGCGACTGGCACTTTTCAGAGGGATTTGGCTGACAGGTAAGGTATATCTCAGCCAAGCCGGGTAATGGCATAATAGCTTTGTCCCATGATTCCATAAAGTTTCCATAAACGGTGGGTGAACAGGTAAACAAGAAAGCTAAATTTGAAGCTATATCCGGGTTCCCAAACGTAATCGGTGCTATTGACTGCACTCATGTAGCCATAAGGGCACCGAATGTTAATGAAAATGCTTTGAAACCGCAAATCCTACACAAAGTTTTATAAATAAGGAAATTTCCGGATTCCCAAATGTAATTGGTGCAATTGAGAGCACTCATATTGCTACTCATATGCAGTGGCGGTTCTAGACCATTTCAACTGGGGGGGCCAAACTGGGGCCAGGTGTACTGTTAGAGGGGCCAGTTACATTTAGACCTTATTGTTGTCATATCATTTTCTGCACTGCATGCATTAACAGGCAAAATACCATGGATATAATCATTCAACAATGTATTTGAATTTCCATTTTATTTTTCACATTTGCATTACATATTCAGAATTAGTCACAGTAACTGTAATTGCATTTCCATTATATTTTTACATTTGCATTACATATTCAATATCGGTCACATTAACTGTAATTGCATTTTAATTCTATTTTTACATTTGCATTACATATTCAATATCAGTCACATTAACTGTATTCTACGATTTTTGTGTTTTTTTGCAAATAGATCAGCAAATTCATCTGGATTAAAGGCCTTTGCCCTCCTTGACTCAATACTTAGAACACCTAAATTGCTTAATCTGTCATCTGACATTGTGGACCTGAGATGGAGTTTTTCTGCACTAAAGCTGGTGAAAACCTGTTCACAAGATGCAGTACTAACAGGGATTGAAACAGCTATCTTGCATAGTTTAAAGAGCTCAAAGAAAACTTCTTTGTAAGGTTCAAGGAATAATGACAGCTCTACTACACTGGAGGGTTTCTGCATGCCACCCTGTATTTTCCTTTCTAAAATTCTTCTGAACTGATGTAGTTCATACCCCAAGTCCTCAATATTTGATTCATACATTCTTGCAAATGGAAACAGGGACTTTTCTTTGAGAAACACATCACTTGTAGGGTTTAGAGTTTGGATGCCAGTCATTATTTCACAGTTTTTGCTAGAAAACCTTCTGTTAAGCTCATTGAGCATCTGATCTAAAACAGGGTAGAAAAGGGTTGTACGAAAGCTATCTTTTTCTCGTTCTGAATCTGACCTCTGACCTACTGTACGGAGTACACAGTCTGCATTAAATTGAGAGCTTAGCTTTTTTGGTCGTTTTGCAGGGGGCTGTATTGCAGTATCACATTGCTCAGCTGTGTTCAACACTTCATTCCATAGGTCATCAAAAAATGACTCATCCCATTAGTCATTCAAAGTCTGAACTAAGGCTTCAACTAAATCAACAGCCTTTGATAGATCAAGTGACGAAGACTGTAGCATATCTGATAGAAATTTTGCTTCTCCAAACACTTTATGGAGGGTAACAAGGCATACAATGAACTGTAAATCTATCTGTGCAAGCAGACCTCTAGCCTCAACAGATCTGTCACCACTGTGTTCTTGGACTATGTCTTGCAGGACTCACTTAATGGCAGGCAATCTATCCATGATAGTATGTAGAGCCATATATCGACATGCCCAGCGAGTGTCGCTTAGCCTCTGAAGCTCTCTAGCCGGTGCACCTGGGTACATTTCTTTCTGTATGCTAAGCCATTTTTGATGCACATATGACCCAGATGTGAAGACATACAGTCTTTCTAGTAAGGAGAAGAACTCTCCTATCTCAGGGATAGCTTTGACTGTATCCACTAAAACTAAATTCAGACAGTGTGCATTGCAGTGGACGTAAAAAGCATGCTTTGCTTGTTCTTTAATGCGTGCCTGGACACCTGAATGCTTCCCACTCATAACTGAAGCACCGTCATATGCTTGGCCTACTAGGTGGTTTTTGTATTCAAGACCATGGCTTTCTAATATGTGTATGATTTTGTCAGTAAGCCCTGCTGCATCTAGTCGTTCAGCCGATTCAAAGTGGAGAAAGCTCTCATGGACAGCTCCACTGAAATAGTACCTGAGTACTAGAGATATCTGCTCCTTTTTTTTTTACATCTTTTGTTTCATCTGCCATTATGCTATAGACCTAACTGTCTTTCACTTCTATAATTTTAGTTCGAACCATGTCTGCCAAACAACTCAGAACCTCATTCTGAATCCCTTTGCTAGTATATTTTGCATTATGAATGGATGTCAACCTTTTTTGCACAGTTTTGTCATGCTTAGCTATTGTTTCTAAGATTGCCATGAAGTTCCCTTTATTATCTGACTCTGCAGACTCATTGTGTCCTCTTTGTGCAATGTTTTGTGTGGCTGTAAGTAGTAGTATTTCTCCTATTGTTTTAATATAGTCCCGATATTCTTGAACCTGTTTGTTGTGTTCCTTGTTTAGGGCATTTACCAGTGTTGCATTACTTTTTACAGCTTTCTGATAGTCTCTCCATGTAATCATTGCTTGTTTGTGCCGCTCAGACCTTGCATGAATGGCAAATCCCCCCTGTTTGTAAGTTGCCTTCTTCCAATTGTTAAATCTCAATTTTGAATCAAATACCGTCTCTGAGACTTTGGCATAACAAAACACAGAGTCTGATTGTTTGGAATATTCAAGCCAGGGGTGGATATGGTACCAGGCTGCCTTGAAGCTCCTCCTCCGGTCACCCATCAGAGTTCTTGGGTATATATTCATCATTGGCTGCACCGGTGGTTCTTCCCGGGATTTGCTGATATCTGTCAAAGAAAAGAAATATATATATACATATTTTAAAAGTATGTATACCCTTTTCAATTACATAAATATTGAGAATTAAGTTTTAAATACACTTATTACTTTGTTTGTCTAACTTAGTATTTTTCAGTTTTCCTTTATTTCCTGATGAGAATGTATTTATTTTACCACCTTCATTTTTACTCTGTCATGTATTTTTGTTGTTATTACTACTGTTATGATTACTCATGCCTGTTTATTTATTTGTTACTCTTTCTTTTTCCTACCCTGAATGTATAATCTAAAAAAAATCATAAAAAATATTTGGCTAATTTTAGATATACAGGTGCTTAATAAATTAGAATGTCGTGGAAATGTTAATTTATTTCAGGAATTCAACTTAACAGGTGAAACCGATATATTATATAGACTACTCATTACATACAAAGTGAGGTATTTCAAGCCTTTTTGTTATAATTTTGATGATTATGGCACTTCATGCTTCCTTCAGATGACAAGCTTTATGGAGATGCTGAATAAATGAACTCTTCCACGACATTCTAATTTATTGAGAAGCATTGTTATTGTACAATTGGTATCAGGCAACTTGTGAAATCCACCTGATATCACAAGCTCATAGCATGTTAAATAAGAATAAATGTCATTCACAAATTGATTAATTTCTATAAACACCACATAACCTGACATATTGCACTGCTTTACAGATGCATTCAACAGCACAAACCTGATGGTCCACTGCTAGTGGAAACATGTGGCTCCTCTGTAGGTGTATCACTCTCAGCCTCTCCATCTGTCTCACTTTCCTCCTCTACTATTCCTTCACTCTCCGTCTCTCCAATGGACAACTCTTCCTGCTCTCTCTCTGCAGGCTCTCTGCTCTCTCTTGCTCTCTCCACACCTGAACCATCTGGCTCTGTCTCACTGTCTACCTTATCTTTTCTTTGGAAGAACGACATGATGTCCTTCTTTCTCTTCATTTTGGTGAGAAGCTGAGAACTATAGAGCAAAAGCAATGGGGACCATGAAGCTTATGAATTGATTTACTGAAAATAACTGATTTGCTAGGAAACTAACTATGTCAAAACATTTAATGTTACAACTCGTTTACTGAGTAAAAACACTCAGAACCATGTGTTTGTTGATCATATCCCTTTTCAAACTGCCACAAAATAACAAACGGCCAGGTTAAGATTAGCTGATCTAACGTTATGCATTTACATATACATAATACAACATATTAACAACTTTACTCACCTCTATATTTACTTTTTGCTTGAAGTCTTCAACTATAATATTCGTGCAAAACTTCCACCAACCTCTGAGTAGAAAAAAACCTGCAGATGCGTGTTCTACGCACTGTTGTGTTCCGCTTTAAGCAGCCCCTCTAGAAAATGTGTGGGTGACATTTCTGTTCCGCGTTGCCACTGTCTAACAGGTCTAATAACGGATGTAAAAAACGATCGGGACAAAAAACGTTTTTGTAAAATTATTTCACACTCCATATTTAGGGGGGCCACAGGGGGTCCAAGCTTGTTGTCACAGGGGCACTGCCCCCCCTAGAACCGCCCATGCTCATATGGGCTCCACATTAGAACGAGTACATATATGTGAATCAAACATGTGCATTCCATAAATGTGCAAGTTGTTTGTGAGGCCAATATGATTTTTTACAAACGTTGTGGCGCGATGGCCTGGTTCAACACATGACTCGTTTATTGTAGTGCACAGCAGTGTAGGGAATAGACTTGAGGCAGGTGCTGTGCGCGATGGGTGGCTTCTTGGTGAGTGAAAATTAAATAATGGTTTGTTTTCCAACAGTTCAAGCCTAATGTAAAATTAATCTGTTATACTGGTAGGTGACAGTGGTTTCCCCCTGAGATGTTGGCTCCTCACCCCATTTCCAAACCCTCAGAGTGCCGAGCAAATGCGTTACAATGATGCCCATGCTCGTGCGTGCTCTGTAGTTAAGAGAGCCAATGATTTATAAATGAAAAATTGCGTGTAACTGTAACCGGCCCAATTCTGACCATCAGACGATTAAGGGCTCTATTACGATCTGCGTTGTGTTGTGTAATTGAAGGAAAACATAGGACAACTGGATCTGCTGCTGGTCTGGAGAGTTTATTTTCTGTGGCTGGATGGAATAGAGATACAGCATGAAATGTTTGCTGCTGTGATTTTATCACCTCTCCTCAGCGCGCTCAAAGCATACTCAGGACATCACAATAACAGTAAATGGTCAAATTAACAATAAAATGGATGAAGACACATTACAAACAATATTTAAGGAACATAAATCGTCACAACAATTAATAAATTGTCACAATGAACAAATATAAACCATACCTGGATGGAATAGAGATACAGCATGAAATGTTTGCTGCTGTGATTTTATCACCTGCAGAGATCAAAGACCAATTCATAAATCGGCCAAAATCACCGCATTTAATTGTCACACACACATACTCAAACCGCTGTACTCAGCTATAAAACCATTATATCCAATCCATCCATGCATAAAACACTTCGTAATACATTTCTAACACTTTAAACATGAATATAACTGAATATCGTGTACTCAATTCAACTTCTACGAACTTTTATACATAATATTGAAGGAGCACCGCTAGCAGCTTACCTCTCCTCAGCGCGCTCAAAGCATACTGAGGACGCAGCACGGCCGGAACAGTAATGACGTCATGACGCCGGTACAATTAAACATAAAACTCTTTTTCCAAAATAACACTTAAGTTCAAAACTAAATTATGTTTTCTTAGACAAAATAATACAGAAATAAAACAAAATAAAAACTGACAGGAAGGATTATTAGTGAAACATTAATTTACATTGTGAACACACTGTGAATATAAACATCCGTCACATAACTGTGTGTGTGCACGGTTTTATAAGTCTCCATTTTTTTTGCATACCCCATTTTTGGATTTCGGGCGCACGTACACTTTTAGTAAGGATCCTACACACAGTTTTATAAATGAGACCCCTGGAGCCGGTACACGCCCCTGGCAGTTTTACGCCCCTGTTGTTACTCATGCGTCCAGTAGGGGGATGCTGTGTATTAGTAGGCTATATGAGCCAAGTCATATATCATAACAGCAGACCATATCTATATGCAGGGCTGGACTGGTAATCTGGCATACCGGGCAAATGCCCGGTGGGCCGACGCACTTGGGGGCCGGTTGATATAAAAATTTTTTTTTTTATTTGCCAACGACCGGCCCATAAAGCAGGGACAGCGGCCCATTGGTTCATTATCCATACTGACACTGGGCTGGCCCAATCATCTCTTAGGGTTAGGGCTCCAACCCTCCCCCTCGGTTTCTTGTGTCAAATGCAGTCAGTGGGTCAGAGCCAGAAATCTGTGGATTTAGGATGGAGAAACAAAAGCGCAAGGGCAAGGGGGGTGCGGAGAAGTTGCGGGCCAAACAAATACAAATTCTAGAGGTTGATGCCTCAACATGTGCAAAAATAACCGACATGTTAAGTGCTGTAGCTTCAGTTTCCAAGCCTATAGTAGCTTACCTAACGACATTTTGCAAAAACAGGTGAACATAGCACATGGAGGAGAGGTGACTAGCCATAGCGGCACCCAGGAAGAGGAGTAGGTGTCTGATAGTGAATTCAAGGAGAGACAGAGTGAGCAGGAGAGTGTACTTGAAACGGTAAGCAGTGTTGGGCGCTACAAGCAGTGACGCTACTAGCTTAACTACATTTTTCAGTAGCGTGGTGGTAACGTCGCTGTTTTCTGAATCAAATAGCTTTTCCGTAGCGAAGCTCTTTTGTTGATCAAGTAGTGCGGTAGCGTCCACACAAGCTAACGTTACATATTACCAAACACAGACATCCCAAGTCTCCCGGAAGTTCCGGGAGTCTCCCGCATATTGATAGCGGCTCCCTGGTGCCCGCAAATGAGTTAAAATATCCCGGAATCTAGAGTGAATGATCAAGAGCGCGCATGCGAGACAGAGACTGTGCTTCAACACATGTAGCGCGCGCACAGCAGAGAGGGAGCGCGATACCTTGCGTGTGTGTGTGTTTGTGCTAGTCTGCGTGTGTGCCTCGTGAAGCGCAGGTAATACAGAGAGCATCCTGATTGGCCCGTTTCGGTAAATCAACCAATCAATTGTCAGTGTGGGCGGGCTTTTGTCTCTTCTCCCTAGTCCCGAACTGAATACTGGGTTTAATGATTGTAAAGACATGTTGAGGTGAGTTCATCAAGTTTTATTTGATTTCATGCGCATATTATTCAGGTCGGCTAACAACTAGCTACGTGAAAACACCTTAGACATATTTAAAATGGCAATGGAATGTAATTAAAAGCATTTCCCTGAAATTACTTTTTGCAGGTTGGGATGTCTGCAAACATTTCTGAAGAACAAGCTCATATCGGAAACACAACTGCTAAGGATCACCGATCCTGGTCCAGTAAGTGACGCCACCACCATACAGGGACCGGCCGGTGACTTCTTCGTGTTTTACGGTAAACAGCTTTTTGGTGCATTACTGCCACCTTCTGCACCGGATGGTGACATCACAGTGTGTGGGCCTGGTTGGGCCACGACGAAGATGATGATTAACCTAAATTAATGAATATTATAGTAAGACAACATAATCGTTGTCGCTATTATAATGTCTGTCAGATTGTCACCTACTGCACTAGCCACTCAGTCAGCTAATGTCAAATAACACAGCATAAGCTATTTTGCATTGTTTTTGTAGCTAGGTTAGCAGAGTTAACTTATTCAATTGCAACTCCGGCTGATTATTCTAATGTTAACTAGCTTTTATAACATGGAGCACATTGTAATTGACAGAGTTGCAGAGAAGAGCAAGCTACTGAGGGAACTGCTGTTATTGTAAATTGTGTTGAGATTATTGATATTATTATAAAAATATTCATAATATTGTAGACTGAAATGTGACTCGTTATTCTCTCTCTCTCGCTCTCGCTCTCGCTCTCAGGATGCCCTCACGTTTGTAGTTCGTTGTCTTTGATGTTCAGAGCACCATGGAGCCATTTCCACTAAGTAAGTATAAAATATGTGCAACCATCTCTCTACATTGTTATATATTAAAGATACTTGTATGGGGATCATTTTTCTCATTCAGTTATCATTCTCGTCTCTCTCTTTCTCTCTCTCTCTCTCTCTCTCTCAGGATGCCCTCACTTTGTGTAGGCCCTACTCCACTGCCACCTTTGGTCACCACGGAGTCAGTCAAGAGAGAGTGAGTACACTGGTCCATGGCACTTAGTTCTCAGCTTTGTAGGGGTTTTTGGGAATGGAAAAGTAGATATGCATATCTACAGGGACCGGAAGGTGTACTGGTTGGTTGTGTCCCACCGATTGTGGTGGGCCGGTCTGAGCAAAAATGCCAGGGCCCTTTTTTTATCCCAGTCCAGCCCTGTCTATATGTATGATAGCAGCAGACCTTCTTGAAGCGATACGAATTGAGGTATGTCAAATAATCTGCTAAAGTTATTGTCGTTGATTGTATTTTAATGATGCAACATTTATTATTTATAAATGATAGATGCGATATCAATTCAAAAGATGGGTCGATCATTTATTTCGAGAGGCAAAACTACTTGATTGAGGCAGATCACATGTTATGTCCGACTCAAACTTCGCTAACCACGTGTAGGTAAAGCTGCCCCTAGTCTTCTCTTTACCGGCTCTGTCTCCCTTTAAAATTAATGACATTTTTATTTTTAATCTTGTTGTCTGTCTTTAGCTTGCGTGACATGGCTTCTTCTGTCTACTCCTTGCATTTAAACATAGGCCTACTCCACATGGTTTCTGGAGCAACATTAGTGGATAATCACAAATGTATGATTTTTTTGACAGTCTATGATGTGAATCCACAAAATACACATTTATAATAGACATCTATGTATGCAAATCTCGAAGTCTCTAGTAAAAAGAGTTAAACTGAACACTCACTATAGTATTTTGTCAAATACGTCATGCATGATAAAAACCGACATTAAAAACTTCGGCCCCATATGGTTTGAATGTAGATTTAGGTTTGAGTTGTTTCTTATAAATGAGATGATCTAATTCTCTAATGTATTTCTTAATATACTGTTTTCTTAAAATAGCTTACTGATATGGACAAATGTATGTGCACTTAATGTGTGTTTTATCATACTCCGTCTTAAGTTCTTTAACTTGTATCTCATAAAGGTGTGTGTTTGCTTTAGCTACTTAAGACAATTAAAATCTCTCTTTCTAAACTTGTATAAACTAAAAACACCCATCTCTTTCTCTCTTCAGGGAAAGAAATAATATCTATACAGAGAGGATAAAACTCACCTGCGCTTAACAGGTGCACCTCCTGCTGTTCCCTAATACACTGTCCTTTCTGTACTTCTGATTTTTTTCAAGCCCTCAAAGATAAATGAAGTACAAACTCATCTTCAGCTTCACTTTTCTAGGGCAGTCGTCCATGAAGGTAGCATCATTTATGCTTGATTCAAAAATGTTGTAATGAATGTTAATATTAAATGGATGCATGATTGATGTTTTTGTTTTACTGAAATAAAGCCATGTCAACATTGTCAGGGCACTTTTTCACTCAGATTATACAATCCGTGTGGTCTAGGTTGTGTGTCACAATTACACTTCCATTGTGTATATTGTTTCTCAATAAAAATCAGAAGTGACAACTTTGTGGCCCACTTGAAAGGCTGTAAAACTGCCAGAAAATTAACCACCGTTCCTGATGTGGCTCCCCTGCCTGCACAGCACACAGTTCTGTCTAATGGCCTAAATATGGTTAATATCTAAATTAATATAAATTCACTACATAATATATCAGTCAGTTTTCTGTATATAAAACGGTTTATAAATAAATATAAATAATACATTTATTTTACAGTAGGTCATAGGTCTGCAGCATCCCCATATAGTGTTATTGGCCGTATTTCCTTCTCCCCCTACTGGACGCATGAGTTACAACAGGGGCGTAAAACTGCTTGGGGCGTATATCGGTTCCAGGTCTGCAGCCTCCCCCTACTCCTTTTTGGGTTTTCATTCGACGATATAAAGGTCTTATTTTGCCATCCAGTGAAGAGAAGTGTGCCAGTGTCTTCATGAAGAAGCTTAGGTCGAAATCACAGAATAACTCTCAGACCAGACACCAGATCTGAGTCAAATAATACACTTCTTCATTTATGGATAGAAAAAGTACGTTTTGTATAATTAAAAACGACATCATACATTTTTTTAAACTGGAGCATCTAACGATTCTTGTGAGTGCATGACAACAGATTTCAGAAGGAATTCAAGATAGAAATGACCTTCTGAAGACTGAATAAAAAAGTACAATTGAAATGATCGGAAAACTCTACGGTTTGATGTGCTTTTTGTAATCCCAAGCACCCTAGTTACACCAGAACTGAGAACCGTGCTCTTATCAGTATAGCACTGATGCTTCCCATCTGACTGAACCAGAACATTTCCAGAGATGTCCTTTATACTCCGTTTAGCAGCAGCCCAGCACTAGATCAGAGTCCATAGATTGAAAAGACCTCACAGAGGACAAAAGAGGTCCGGTAACCGATGGGAACATAAAACAGGGTCATAAAAACTGATAGGCTCGACATCTGATGAGGTTTTTATGCTTCTGTCAACATGGTCTGCCTCTTGTCACATCTGAAAGCAGTAGAGACGCTCTACAATGTGCTGGACATCAAGGTGTCCTTTACTACTGTGATTGAAAACCAAACAATAAAATGTAGTCCTGCACAAAGATTTGTGAAAATGCTATTATGGTCTGATTTATGAGGTTTTCTGCCGTTTCATGACTTTTCTGCTGTTCACATTTGATTGTACAAATTTGCAATTACAACCTCTATCATCTGCCGAACCATGACTCCCCTGAGCTTTTCATGTTGTGTTACGGACTGTTTGTGGAAAACTTTACCATTACATGAAGGTCAAATAAAGTCATTATTGTTAATTATCTTCAAAGCAAAAGCAAATTGGATTTCTTGTTTAACATTAATACCATTAACAAAAATGACTAACAAAATAACACTTACGAATTTATTGTTCTTCAGCCAAATGGCTAACACTGTCACTTCATTTACTTTGTGTTCCTATATACAGTATATGGCTAGAACGTATTTAAATATTATGGCATTAACTTCAATGTTTTCTGTATGATGGACACTCTTAAAAATAAAGTTCAGCGATGCCATAGAAGAACCATTCAGTCAAAGAACCATCTCTTTCCTACATTTTTATAATCTGAAGGACCTTTTTTTGCCACGAAGAACCTTTTGTGAATCATAAAGGTTCAACAATAAATTAAAAGAAACCCACGAGGCCCTTGATTTACCACCTGTCAGATTACAGTAATATAAAACAATTAGCTTATTTTGGGGAGGGGCATCATTTAAAAAGAGGGGCCGGATGTTGGTTATGTCAACAGCACAGCCAGATAACAGCAAGTGGGTCTTTTCTAAAGCACAAAAACACACACTTTAGTAAGTAAATGTCACCTTATTGTTTTGGAAGTTGTATAAAATAAATCTGAATTGAACTGAAAATTAAACTGGAATACTGAAATGCAAGTAGAAGATTTGATATGGAAATGAAACAGAGCCATGAGGATTAATATGAATGCCATTCACATCCCCTTCCCTTCCTGGATCTATATGTATTTCTTCCCCTCCCCGGATTTGACTGCCCCTGACTTTACTTGATGGGTCTCCGATGATCTGTGGTGACTCCACGGATGTTTCTCATACACAAACGTGTCTGCAGATCTATAAATATCTGTGGATTTCCCATTCAAGAACACAACATACAAAAGCAACTGATAAAGCAGTATATTCTTGGCGTTGGATAGTTGCTGCGCAGCTTCATGTTCACATTACTGAATTGGCTGTAAAGTGCATCTTGACTCCTGAGCTTTTATTACTCGCTGCTTCCTGCCCTGCAATTTGTGCACTTTCATGCAAGTCCCTTTGATAAGAAAGCACAGGCACCACAGGTATAATTCAGCTTGCATAACTTCAGATCCAGCGATGCAAGAATAACTCAACGTTTTTAAAGACCATGTTCTTCCATCATGTCTGACAGCTCTCGTGACTTCAAATTCAAACTATGTGAGTGCTACAAAGACAAAAAATCATAAATCTGCAAAATGATTCATCCGTGTAACGCTTCACGATTCAATTTTCAGACCAAACACTGCAAATAAAAATGGAGCCAGATGGACAGAATGTGTTTCTGGTGCTCAACAGTTATTTAAGATTCTCCGTTGAACAATTCGAGAATTCCCGTGAAGAAATGAATCACTGTTTTGACCAAGAATAAGATGCGCGCTGAAATTAGAGGTCTCACCAGCATGTGAACAAAATGAACCACCAAGAATAAACTTTACAGACTTTAGATTTACTAGAAAACTTTATGTCCATAATATCAAACTGGAATGCAGTGAAACACAAAGACAAACATGCACACCCTTGTCGATAACCATTAGACCTATAACATTTGAGCTCAGAGAACTTGCACAATGGAGAGTCTTAAAGCTTTTTTGAACATTGAACTTTTCAACCAATATATCATTTTGACTGAAAGATGCGCATATATAGTGTGTCACATGAAATGATATTAATGTTACATTACTGGACTGTTTCATGCCCTGTCAATTATGATTTATTCTTACGCACACTGTAGGGCCGGTCAATAAAGTAAAAGAGAAACTGGTATGTGCTTGTGACGCACGAGGTGCTCTGCTCCTGTTGCGCGCGGCTGAATCAAACGCGTGCGCGCCTGGAGAGAGCAGCACCTTACAGGATCCAGCCGGGGCAGGACACCTTTGTATAGAGGAAAACGCTTAAATCCTAATGATATATTTCTTAGATGAATGTAAACAAATATCAGCATGCATTTTGGGCTGAATGTGGAAGTTTAGCCAAACCAACTTTGAGCGTCTCTGCGCAGAATTGCGCGTAATGCGCGCACCACCGATCACTCAGTAGTGCGCTAGTTTACACGTGGATTGGGAATGAAGGTGATGTCTTATTGGTTGTTGATGCTGGATCTAAGACAACGAGACACCGAATTTCTTACTGATCTGGTTTGAAACAGGAGTTTGGTCATCTGGCGGAGGCGCACCGATGCATCGCATTCAAGGTAGGGTTGGATGTATAAAAACTAAGAAACTACATTAAACGTTTTGATTCTCTACAGAGTTTTTGATAAGCATTTAAAATGAAAGATTGGCTCACCACTTTTAATAACTTTCATTGCAATAACGCTTTAAACTTGTAAAATCATCGACAATTGGTAGCGTTTTATCTGATGCAAACAACAAAGACTGCTTGAGTCGGTATACAGAGCTTATTTAAAGTCGCACTTTCCATGCCAAGTGCTTGGCAATTGTACTGTTGCTATGGTTACTCTTTGTGAAACTTCTATCCGCAACCGGCAATTTAACGCTACGTAAAATTACGCACTGTGTAGCATAATGAAAATGAAATGAGATGATTTTATTAACCCCGGGTGAGGGTTCATGCCACCACGGGGGGCTTCAGACCACTGAGATTTGCCATTTATAGAGTCATTCTGCTCACTGGATGAGACCCCTGCTGAAAATACAATACAAACTCTATTACAGTTTCCATTACAGATCATCTTTACGCATGATGATAGTGTATGTGTTTATGTGTTTTGGGTCTTATTCCACATCTGCCACATAACATCCCACCAATAGAACCCAACACATTACCAGCAGACACCCACAGAGACCATTTTAGTTTCCATTCCAAATCAATACAATTCCCATTATAGCCATTAAATTCATGAGAACTTCCGTGAGATTTTCCATTGTTGTTTTCAGCAGCGATGTCAATGTCTGAGCGAGCACTCGTGGTTATTAAATAAACTGTCTGTGTATATTAAGGCTGACTGTCATACATGAGCCATGCAAATAGAAGATGTGATGTGTCACTGACATTTTTCTCACTTAATGAGTGCTTGTTGCACAGAAGCAAAGTTAAATATTCACAGGTACGCTTGAAATGCAAGCGATTCATATGAATTGTGTCCACTGGACTGTTTGTACTAATAACACAGACATCGTTACCCTTGTTTCGATTTATGGTTCAGCAGATATCTTAGGCACTCATCTATTTGTGCACTCAACACATTGGGTTACTCTGTTCCCTTTGCATGCCCCATGTACAACATGAGTGCCACTTAAAGTCAAGGTCATACAAATATATATATATATATATATACCTGAAGAGTAAACCACTCAAATTATCACCAGTCTTAATACAGAGCTGATCGGCCAAAAATGTATATTATTTTCTAATTTATTCACCATCATGTCAGTAAAACACAACATTTTTAAGAACGTTGGGAACCAAACAACACTAAACTCCATTGATTTCCATCGTATGAACGCAAAAGCAAATTGTAGACATTTCTCAAAATATCTTCTTTAGTGTTTCACTGTATATACAGATCTTTAACCACACAAGGGGGAATAAATGACAGAATTTCCATTTCTATGGACTATTGTGAACTATTTCTATGTCCACTATGAACAATTTAATGTGATAGGGAACAAAACGATTGAGTCTTTAAAAATGTGCGGTTTATAGTTTATTAAATGTACTTTATAAAATATTGAAAGTTCATTTAAACACTCCGATTGTGTTTTTAAATATACATTTTTTTTTTAATTTTCTTGTTTTCAGCCTCTTGATGACTCCAAAATCAGAAGTAGTTGGCCAAAGCTGAACGTGCGTCCCAAGATGGCAATCGAGGGTCCAATGTGGAACATGTCAACCTTCGACCTCTTAAATCGATCTGAAATCGCCAACGTCACCCTAAACTCCAGTGAAAGCTTTCTCTCTGAGGACGAAAGCACCAAAGTCATGGCCGTGATATACCTTGTCGTGTTTGTCCTGGGTTTGACAGGAAACTCTTTAGCTATATTCGTGGTCCTGCGTTACACTAAAATGAAGACTGTCACTAACATGTACATCTTAAATTTAGCGGTAGCCGACGAGCTGTACATCCTCGGACTTCCATTTCTCACAACCCACAACGTGCTCTCCTACTGGCCGTTCGGCAACTTTCTGTGCCGTATCGTGATGTGGGCAGACTCCATCAGTCAATTCACCAGCACATTCTGTCTGACAGTAATGAGCATTGATCGCTACATGGCCGTGGTGCATCCCATCCGCAGCGCCAGGTGGAGGCGACCCAGCGTTGCCAAGGTGATAAATAGCATGGTGTGGGCGCTATCTTGTGTTCTGACGCTGCCGGTCATTATTTACTCTGACGTTCAGCCCGATCTGAACACCTGCAACATGAGCTGGCCCGAGCCGCGTGACGTGTGGTCCACCGCCTTCATCCTCTACACCGCCATCTTGGGCTTCTTCTGCCCTTTGCTGGTCATCTGTCTTTGTTACCTGCTCATCGTGATAAAGGTGAAGTCGGCTGGGGCGCGGGCCGGGCTCTCCAAACGTCGCAGATCCGAGAGGAAGGTCACGAGGATGGTGGTGATCATAGTAGTGGTGTTCGTTCTGTGCTGGTTGCCATTTTTCATCCTCAACATCATCAACCTGATCCAGACTCTGCCGGAGAACAACCTCGTCACTGGCATCTACTTCCTCGCTGTCATCTTGACCTACGTCAACAGCTGTGCAAATCCACTTCTCTACGGCTTCTTGTCTGACAACTTCAAACAGAGCTTCAAGAAGGTGCTCTGCATCCAGAGGGCCAGCGTGGTGAGCGAAGGTCGCCTGGGTCACTCGCACCTGAACAGGAGCCGTCAGAATGACCCATTCTCCTCTCCAAGGAGCTCTCAATACAATGAGCATGCGCAGAGCTATCAAGTAAGGTCATCAACGATAAAAGACAGAATATACAACACCTCTCAAATCAAAACATTATACATTATATACAGTCACTGTCAGACTAAAAGCTTGTATCTTGAAAACTGTAATCTTGAAAGGACCATGGTTTAATGGGGATAATCCCCGGCTAGCGGTGCATTAAATGATTTAAACAGAATTTTTTAAAATTATTTTAATGCGCTTTGCGGAGAGGTCCTTTGCCTCAACGTCGTGCATTAAAGTCCTATAATGCACGGCTAGCCGTGGATAATATACATTATGCACACTTACGGAAACGCTGCTCAACTTCTATATTGACTCTCAAGTGAGGTAGAGTAGGATTCCCTGGATAACTTAAAACACATCAACAGAGCGCTTAAAAAGATTTCCACTCAATGTATAACAAATGTTCACTCAGTGATGTTTTGTTTCTTGTAGACATTTCATTAGTACTATCACTCAAGAGGAAAGAGCTCTTATTGATTTCCGTCATAAACGTCAGGCTTATCAGAGCAAACATTATAATAGAACATCAATAAATCTCACCAAAGCCATCACACATATTTAACATCATATTATAAAACACCAGCCTGATTCAGAATAACAAAGAAATAACTTTTCTCATAGTGTCTCTAAAGGCTGATTAACACCAGAGCCGTTGAGAAAGAGAGAGTTACGTCAACTCCGTTGAGTCCAATGGAGCAGTTTTTTCACAGCAATAGCGGTTCATGGAGGTTCTCAATAGTTCCCAGGAGTTAAAGCCAAATAGCCATTAAATTAATAAAGGAAGGAAGGAAATAAAGCATTTAAAGAGAAATCATAACTTCCTGGAACTATCTGAAGGCTCCATGAATCATGTGACACGGGAAAATGTTGAACTTCCATTGTCTATCTCTCTCAATGGCTCTGGTTAACATTATCTAACATGATAATCACTTTGGCCGGTGGTTTAAGAATGTGAGGATGTGAAGATATTGTAGGAAGTTGCTTAGAGTAAAAATACTTCATATTGTTGTTGTTTTCTGAAATCCTACACAATTTTATTTTAGACAATCGGTTTGGAGACCGGGCGCTGTGACAAAACGGAAAACCACCAACCCGGACCACAAGCGCTCAGCCAATCCATTTAAAAGCGACACCATGTGTGTGGAATCTGTGGGATGGATGTTTGAAACGGACATCTAGACATTCCTCCACAACAACGCACGGCATATATGGAGTTTCGCGAAGAAAGACGTTTATTCTCAACCCTTTGGACCCAGAGAGGTTGGTAGCTGTTACGGAAAACATTTGGCTGGACCTTTGACCATTGGTAGTGGTTTTACATTTTTGTTACTCTCAAAGTGTCTTGGTGGATTTCCATAATTCCCTGTGGATAAATCTGAGGATACATGAGAAAATACACATCAACTTTATTTTACATATCACATTGGATCCAGTTCTGCATGACATGGCAAATAAATAATCTTTCATTTCAATGACTTCACACATTAATCTAGATCTAGACTTCTGGATGGATGGTTGCATTCAGTTTCAAATCCAAACATGTGTATCTTAATGTGTATTTATCATAGAAACAATTCGGTTAAGAGTCACATGTCAACAGTCAGATGATTTGCTTTATATGTTGAGCTGTGTATTGTTTATGATGTTGTAAAGTTAGGTGTTTTGCATAGAGATCTAGGAAAAGGGTGCCAGGGCTTTATTTACATAATGCACACAGTTCTATGGGGATTTCAACACATTTCATTGGTCCATCCTTCTTTGTTGAGACATCACATGACTTGTTTTTTTACCTTGACTGTTTTCTAATAGATATAATAAGTGTTTTTCGTGTGTTTTAGTAAATCTGTATATATTTGTGGGTAGCTATCTAAGTGTTTTGTTTAATGTTATCATTTCTGAACGACCTCAACATCGTGACCGATGCAATAGACCTATTTGCAATTTGAGACAGGGTCAAAAAGGGCTTTCTGTATTAACTTCACATTTACAGTTAGTACACACCGATTTACAGTTTAGCCATTTCAACTAATCGTGAACAGCAGCTCAGGGGCAGGTACAACTAAAAACTCGAGAAAACTTCAAAACAGGGACGTTACAAAGACAACAACACACATTACACACCAGCAGTCTAGACGAAACCAGAATCTCTCAGTATTCAGAAAGTGGACTTTAGCACTGAGTTTAACATTAACATTCAATATAAAAATACCAGAATCTACAGAGAAAACCGTCTCTCTGCTTCTTACGAGACATCATACGACGAAAGCAAAATCTAAAGGGCCATTCACATCAAGAACAGATATATAAGCATCCATGTTTATTCTTAAATGAACAACTCCAACTGGCTGAAATTTACCCAGAATATGTCGATACTTGACTCAACCATTGGGGTTAAAAAATATCACAGCCTTTTGTCCTCTACAGAAAAAATCTGAAATTCACATGTGCAAAAACACATGATCGCACGTGAAATGTGTGTTTTACGAACATTTTGGGATGAATCCCATGTGAAACCGATGGGAACATGTGTGCAACATGTTGTGATATGTCTCTGCATGTGATCACACATCTCTCATATGTCACCACATGTTGCACACAAAATGTTCCAAAAACACACATGCGTTTTCTTTGCTGCAAGGGATGGTGTGTACTGTAAATGTGCACGCTCTTTATTTCAGGATATATTTTGATTGGCTGTCGAAATTTCATCACCTAGAACCCTAAAAAGCGACCTTAACAATATGGACCCTCTGTATTGTTATATAGCTGTGGTGTGGACTGTGGTGCCATTCTCTTGAATTCGAAATGACATTTAAAGCGTTATCTTTATAGATGTTGTTCTTGGCGTGCATGGGTCTTAAGGTAGTACAGTACCCATCCCATGATGAATCACACACTTTAGACATGCCTCCAAATTCGTTCCAAACTGGCTCTCCTTAACATTCTGTCAGAAATGTGCTTTCGGTGACAACTGAAGAAATTCGAGTCTTTCGTTAGATTAAATTAAATGTCGGCCAATCAGCAGAAAGATTCATTGTACGCCGCTCACAAAAAGCCAGACAAGACCTTTCATGAGCTTTCCGAAACGCTACACTCATGGGATTCAGAGCCATCAACCCAACAACAACCACCCAGCAACAGGCTTCAACAACTCAGTTTAACCATCACTGTTGCACTTTGTACACTATACATTTCAGCCCGTAAGCACATTCCTGTGCGTCTGCACATATTCAAATACTTTCCCTTTTAAATGTGATTTTATACATATTCTATAAACATTTAAATGTTGCGTCTGGCAGATGCCTTCAACGCATAAATTGTTAAAATATTAGTAAATATGATACTCATACCGTAGGTGTATTCTCAAACGTAAACATGATAGAGTTACAATACAACATAGTTTATCATCAACAGGTCACATGTTTACAGCGGGACCCGCTACCTTCAGTTGACTTGTTAATGTTAGAAAGACCAGTTTTCCATCTTCAGCCTCGACGGACCAGTTTAACACATTTTACTCGGTTGCCTCATCCACATGTTTCTCTTTTGCCGTCTCTACCCTTATATTCACACTGTTTACTGACAAACTCAAGGTGCAGGAGACTTGCAGGTGTCAGTCGTGCAGGTACACCTGTCTTTTATCTGTACATCCGAATCTAATACAAACTCCAATGTCACACCACACGACATTACGCAGCATGCACTGGGACATAAAATGGATCCGTGTCTAATATTCAAGTTTGGTTTGTTTGCATGAAACTGCTGTGTTAAATAGGGGCGCGTGAAGAAAATGTTTGTTGGTCTATAAAAGAAGGGTCAACTTTATGTCATTTACAATATTGTCCAAAAAACGACATATGCTTTGGTATTGGTTCGATATGCAGAAAACAAACATAGTACAGATTAAATGTAAAGTCTGTAAGTCGCTTTGTCGTCTGAAAAATGTATATATATATTATTGAGAATTAATATTATTAAATAATACATTTCCATATATTGGAACAATCATTTTCAATACATGAACTTAGCAATTTCTTACTTACAATCTTACTCATTATTCTAAACATTTATTCGTTATTTATCATAAGAATGTATTAGTTATTCGATATTATTCGATAAAATACTTTTTCGTTGCATAAGGGATATTCATTTTCACTCTGAAAAAATCTGCATGACGTGTTGACGTTTGTCCTCCTGCAGTGACGTCATCACCGCAACATAACTCTGAGGTCAGCAAAACAATAACTGAACTGTAGTAAACACAACGCAGAAACACCGAACTCATCTTAAACAGTGAGCTGTATCATGACAATAAATCATTAACTTTTCATGTCTGTGTGACCTGCAGGTATATTAAATGAAAGTCAAAGCTGCTGGCTTTGCAAAGTTCACCTGTGAGAGTGGACGAGGAAACGCCCATCCAGAAGAGATTGTTTTCTGTCACCTGAACCCGCTGAGAATGGAAAAGGCATTTCAATTTCAATTGGCCAGTTTAGCGAGGCGTTAAACTCTATTGGTAAGGGTTTATGAGTAAATGCAATTTCAGGTGCCATTAACAACAAGTAAGACTTGTATATGCCTTTCATTTAATTGGAAAATAAATGGGATTGGTTATTTCTGGAAGCTGTTAGAAAATTCTGTTGTCTGAAACGGAAATAAATATAAGGAGGACGTATCCTGGACCTTGTCCATCTTAAATGTCTTTATATCAAATCTGATTCAGCATCCGTTCTTTCAGTGCCAGATAGAGAACTTCACAATAACCAAAATCTGCTTTTTTGCAAACAGGTCGGAAGACAATAAACAGTATAATGGAAATAAGGCCACTTTTTTCATTATTCAATTTAGTGTCCTCCCTTTGATTTAATAAAAGCATGCACACAAGCAAATCGGACGACGTTTTAGGATCTTAAAACAAGCAAAATATGTCTCTGTATTCAGTCCGTACCAAATTTCAAATAGAGGTTTATGATAAAAACAACATTATCAGCAGGGTTCAGAGCTCTATTTGTGATAATGGTTCTGAGAAATCGTTCTTGTTCTGAGCTCAAAGCCATTAAAGCCATTAAAGCAAAATGGAAAATACCTGGAAGTCTTACTTGAATAAGCAGCGGTTTGGTCAGGTGATTTGACCTCAATGCCCCAAGAAATAGTTCAATTGTAGTTGTCTAGTGCAGCCTATATATGGAAAAGATTAAATAATAGGTTTAAATCACAATAACAGAGTACAGGTACATTATAGCCAAACGAAAAACAAGAATAAACGCACTACACTTCAATGACATCAGGCCACTATTGCTTTCTTAAATTAAATGTAACCCAAAAAAATGTGACTGTTTATTTATTGTTATTACTTTATTAGTCCCTTAAGGGAAATTTGTTTTGGGCAATACAGATAAAGGTACACCTGAACTACTATTTACGTCGCAGTCGACCATACAGAACTGTAAGCAGAAAAATGTGTTGTATGTAAACATACACCTACCAAGACCAGAACACAAAATATTGGTCATATGTGATATTCATACTTCTTATTGCTTAAAGGAAACGTGATTTGTTCGAGATATGAACCAGACTGAATGCAGAAAGAATTCTTTAGTCGGTTTAACATTACTTATAATGATCCTGAGATCAAAACAAGTGTGAAAACTGAGCTGCCCGAAATAAGTGGGGAAAGCGACATCTAGTGGCCAAAAGTGATCATTTTACATGTTTTACTCATTTAAAGTGGTTGTTTTTTCACAAGCTTTCAATCTGCTTTTACTTTAAAGTTTTGAAAACTCATTTTAGTAATTTTGAAACTGAAGCATTGTTGTGTCGGATCCTGGATTTCATACTATAACATCCTAAAAACCAGAATGCTAGAGCCAGTCTTCTTAACAAAGAAAACAACACACTTAACCACCTCTGTGAATGACATCTGAATTGTTTAAGGATTGGCAAAAGCCAATTAATAAATATAATCAATTAATTCATTAAGTCAACTGCTTAAGTATCTGTTATTATATCATGTTATTTAATACATTCTTAGGGATAAGATGACACTTCCTCGCATTAATCTTAAAGCGTTACAACATCAAGAAATAAAACGTTCTTGGTTAGTGTTTCTCAAGATTTAAAATTAAAAACACAGTCATTACACAACCCATAATCTCTACAACACATATTGGTTCACTTGACGTGGACGATTCTACGTCAACTAACTAGATGCAAAGATATTCAAACAAGTTTGTATGTTGCTCAAAGCACACGGCACGGCAAGAAAACCAAACGTAAATCTGTGCTGTCATGGCACGTTTTTTCCAATATCCCGCAAACTGCTTTTTACCTAAATGTACTGTATATGTGTTACATAAGACACTGAAAAATGGAATTATATACGCTTTCGATCTAACCTAAATGTGCTGATAAAAATGTATATAACAACCAAAAAGCATCTTTGCAGAGATGAAAGGTATAATCTGAAAAATTAGAGAAGTGTTTAAACAATTTCTAGACATTTTGATGGATGCATTAATACATTTATATTTATATACTTACAGTATATCTAGAGTATATATAAAGCATCTCGGAGTTTTTAAGCAACGTTTGACTGTCTCTGTAACTTCGTCCATTAAAGCACCGATAAACATATTAAGGACTACATTTAAATAAGTGAACTTCACTAACTGACCCACTTCCTGACCCATCCCCAGGAAGTGCACGTATGGTATGGATTCCATCTCCTCCCATTTTTGGCTTCTTTTCATCCTCTCTTCTACATTTCACACACATTGATCCTCCTGAAGTCACTGATTCTTCTGATCTCCAAAGAGACACCGCATCCAACTTCAACCCATCTCACTTAACCATCAGTCCTGTAGGTAAGTGTTTATGAGTCATATACAGAAAGGATATCAAGTAATATGGAATCATATATGTGTTTTCAATTTGGTAAAAATAGTCAAACAGACTTATTTTAAATCAAACCGAAAGGCACAGATGCTAGGTTATATTGCAGGCATTCATTTTTGACAACTCCGTTTTCCTCCGTATAATAATTATGCATCTGCTTAGTCTGTATGATGAATGTAAGGAAGGATCATTCAGGGGCGATGTGATGTCACCCTGCACATTGTCTTTAGAAATGTATTGTAATGGGTTAAGCTTCAATGAGATTCATTTATTTCATTTATTTATTGTTCAAAAGTGACTCTTTCTTCACCCGAACACAAAAGAACACATTTTGAGAAATGTTGTTTTGTGTTCATACAATGGAAATCAATGGGGTTCTATGTTGTTTGGTTATCTACGTTCTGCAAAATATCTGCAGAAGGCAAAAATCATACAGATTTAAAAATACTTTTGGGTGAACTATCCCTTTAATAAAACTGTAAGGCCTAATATCTGCTTCTCTGTACTTGTCACTCGGGCAGTATACGCTTAAACATCTACAATACACTTGCCCATAGTATACAACATAAAAAACATCTTGATAGTCTTAGGGACGCAGCGACCTCTGCTAATTGTAATTGTAAATAAGGTGAAATGTGGAATTCAAACAATCTCAGTGTGTTCGGAAATACCTGGATTTGACTTTCAAATGGAGGAGGGAAGTCTTCGGACTTCATCATGTCTTCAGTTCCTGGTCCTGATGATGCTGTTTCCATGACCAAAAGGAAAAGCCACGCAAAGGCCTTTACAAACAGAAAGTTTCCATGGCAGAATGAAATTTGGCTGCACTGTGAAGATTTGAATACGTCTTGACAACATTTTTTTTACATTTGCATCGGTGCGCAAGCACGCAGTCTGAGTCTAGAAATGTGTGCTTTACACTTTTAAGCGCAGATGAGAAACAGTAAACCTCACCTGTAACGTGCAGTAAATCCGATTAGTTGATATCAGAGTAAATTGATTGTGATTTTGTAATAACTGTACGGTTTCCTTACCTAAGACAATGGATAAAGGCATGGATGATGATCTGGATGATTTGGAAGAGGTGGTATATTTGGAGGATATGGAGGACGCTGAAGTCCCAGAGACTGCCCCACCATACCCAGGTCATCCCATAGATTATGGAGGAAAAGACATGAGCCAGAATCAACTGGAAATCCAGGCACCTCCGTATACAGTAAACGTGGCGTATACAGCATCCTCAGAGCCAGGACTCAAAACTGGAGTTAACAATCCGTACTTTCAAGCAGGTAAGATTCTTCATCATAATCTGAACTACTTCATAATCGCAGCTTGATTTCTATTACATGGCAGAATTGAAGCATTCTGGACACTTGCAAATATAAATAAAATATGAAATATGTCACAAATGCTTTATGATGTTATTCAACATTACAGTATTTATAATCACACTTCCGAATGAAGAATAATTTGGACATTGTGCTGGAAGGAGCGTAGATTTATTAAATGCAAATGTTCACATACTTATTCTGCCACACTGTCATTTTCATAAGGTTTGTTCAGGAAAGATAATTTATGCAGAAATCCATGGTAAATGCAAGGGATTTACATAACTTTTCCCTACAGTCTGGGAGGAGGGCCATTACACTTCAGACAACAGTGTCCTAAAACTTATCAAATGTGACCACCGATGGACAACATGTCTGTGCTTGTTGTATTGCAGTAACACAGCAGAAGTGTACAACTTGCCTTAAGTGCGTTGTTTGTGTTTGCTGTGGTAGAGTAGAACGGCAGTCGTGTTTCCAGACATTTTAAATATTTTGCGTTTGTGTTTCTTGGGAGTAAAAAGCATTCAGTATTTAGTGTGTGTTGGGATAGTCATGATTAAAAGCACAGCTTCCCCAAATGTTACCCTCTGGTGGACTGTGGCGGTATAACAGGAGGAGAGGATTTGGCTATAGGTTAAAAAAATAACACATATGATAAAACATTAAAGTATTAGTCTTACAAACACAATATTTGTATAATCATCTTCACCAGAATGTTCCAAAAATGTTGTAGTAGTCCATTTTGTACGATTGTACAATTATAAATACTATCGTTTACTAAAATATTAGGTTGTATTAAACCTTTAACAGTACACATAGTGGTCACTATACAGTGGACAGCTACGGTATCTCTTTAGTTCAAAACTAAATGCATATTGTTCATTGAAATTGTAAATGTTTTTTAAGGTTAAAATGTTGTTCATCATGCCCTAAGAGAAATAAAAGAGCAACTAAGGTTGTCATGATTTATACATGAAAGGGTTAACTATAATAAACTGGTAAGCTGTAGTCAACTTTTATATTTAGTAAAGTTAAGAAAAACCAGTATCTAAATGTTTTACTACGGTTTACTATAGTGCATATATGATTTCTCATATGAAAGTGCACATTTATTTGTATTCTATTTTACTGACACAACAAAGAAAGTTTATTTATGTTTGTGAACTTTGGGAAGCTCCGTTCAAGACATTTTTAATCCAGTGTTGGTGTTTGTTGGGGTAGAGTTTTATGTTCAATGTTGGTGTTTAACAATTAATTTTTTGATCTGTTTCTAAAGGTCCAAACCCTGGGATGTACCCTCAGGCTGGCGGTAAGTAATGGCCTTCAAATATCCAAGCCGCAAATATATACTACTATTGTGAGTAAATCAGCAGTACAGCAGCGTTTACTAACGGATGTCTAAATCTGTTTTTGTTACAGGTCCAAACCCTGCGATGTACCCTCAGGGTCCTGGTAAGTTATGGTCTTTATATATCTATCAATCTCAAACATTTCATTTAGTGTCCAAGCTCCGAAAACATACATTCAATAATGTGAGTAAAGCAGAAGTACACAATCTATTTCTAAAGGTCCTGGAATGTACCCTCAAGTTACCGGTGAGTTATGATCTCCAATTATCAATCACAAACGTTTATTATGTGTCCAAAAATGCATTTTATTATAGCTTCAATTGAAAGTGTAAAAAATGACAATATACGTTTTTTTGAAGGTCCAAATCCCGGGATGTACCCTCCTGCCATGGGTAAGTTAAGTCTTCAGCTACCACGTTCAGTCAAGTATAATACTTCAATATGATCAACAATACTGCAATAGTTATGTTTTGAAATATTTTTCTAAAGGTCCAAACTCAGGGATGTACTCTCAACCTATGAGTAAGTTTTCGACTATCAAACTCTTGGCTCGGTTCACTCTTAAAAAATGTGCTTCAAAGGGTTCATCGATGCCATGAGTTTATATCGTAATCTATATCAAAGATTGTAAATATTGCGTTTGTAAATATGGTTTTAGTTGTATTCAAACAGTGATGTGTTTGTGTTTTCCTTCATTACAGCTGTGACAAGCTCGAGGGTTCTTCCTAGCCTGCGTGATCAACCCGGTCAGACCATGTGCCCTCACTGTAAACATCAAGTGATCACCATCACAGACCACTACTCTGGACTCATGGCTTGGCTCGCATGCGGCGGTCTCGCCCTCGTCGGGTAAAACTGAACCTCCTGAGTCCTTCCGATACGATCAGACGACATTAAAATCGTATATAGTTTCAGTAGGACGCTATCTGTGATACGACGCAGGAATATTTCTATATTTCTAAACGAAGGATTATTAAAATGAGAGAACAGAAGGCTGATTCTCATGTGTCTTGTGCAGGTGTTGGCCGTGCTGTATCGCACCGTTCTGGATGGATTCTTGCAAAGACGTGGAGCATCGCTGCCCTAACTGCAACAAGGTCCTGTCCTTCTACAAGCGCATGTGATCTGCACTACAACACGGCCTTCACAACAGGATCGAAAGGGCATTACACGTAGAGATATTTCAAATTAATTTCACATTCGCTGTAATGTATACAAAAATTATATTTATATTATTAAATTCAACAATTGTAAAACAGGCAGTGAGTTTACATCCACACGATTTATTATTAAAATGATTGACGCATTGTGCTCATATTAAATGACAGTCCTAGTTTAAAATGCATTACATGGGATTCATTCATTTAGCAGATGCTTTTATCTAAAGCAAATTACAAATTAAAGAAAGCGTTTAACATTTTAACAATGAGTCAACAAAATGCTGTGAAACTTTATATATAGGCAACTTCGATGTGTATATGAACTATATCAAGGAATTCTAAGATTGAAACATCCGACCTTTCTTAAAAGATGAACAACAACCATTTAAAGCAGTCTCATATATTGTGCCTGTTTATTGTCTCGTAACTTGAAGGTTAACAAGTAAATTAACATTGCTTTTGGGGCATCCTCATAAAAAAATGTCATTATATTGCTCTTCCAGGCTATTCTTCAATTTCTTAGCATCAATATCTCATAATAAGCCTGTCTTATGTTATTATCTCAAGGTTTACTATTGTGATTATCATATTATATATATATGGAAGAAAACAAGATATATAGTAAAGTGAGATTCTTCCAGGTAGACACAAATGATATATATTCATTTTCTCACCTTTAAGAAACGTTGTTTCTGACCTGATTAACTCATTACGTTTAGTTTCTTGTCAAGCAGTTTCTTGCCCAAATTAGACCCGAGGGCACTGTATAATAACCTTGAATTGAAAGTCTGCTGAAGAACAACACAGTAGTAGTAGGGACTGGGTAAATCTCCGGAGATTGGAATGAAGCTCTTAAAGTTGCACTCGGTGTATATAAAATAGTTGTAATAAATTGTAAATGGTTAAACTTCTAGTGGATGTTCGGTTTATCTAAACATATTCCAACAATATTGTTTTCCTGATTAAAGGACTAGTTTCTCCAAATATACAAAAACTGTCATCATTTTTGTCACTTTAAGAAATGTCTCAGTGGTTTTGTGTCTATATATAACAGTCGTCAATGGGGCAAATAGGGTTTGGTTGCCAGTTTTTTATATTATCTTTTGTGTTCTGCAGAAGAAAGACATACAGTTTAAAATGACATGAATGAATAAAGAAAGGGTTTTCATTTTTAGGCCAAGTATACCTTTAAGAAGTGCTACGAGTGTGTTTGCATGCAATGTGTCCAAGTACCACCAGATAGCGCACAGAGCTACGCTCCCATCATAGATTATATTACACATTTCGCATGATAGGATTTTTCTGACAGATAAAATAAATAAATTAAATCGCACATTATTTTCACTGTCAACTGTAGAGACTGATATGTTATTTCTATAGATTGACACATATTCATTCGTATTCACCATTATGTATGATGTATTTGTATATTTACCTACGTTTGAACTTCCACATACTTCTACTTATAGTTAAAAAGTACTTTGATATTGTTTGCTCATAAACAGTTTAGGTGTATGCCCGACTAAAAATCTTTAAGCTCAATGTAAAGTATTAAGACATTATAGAAATAATAGTGTGACTTAAAGAGGTGAAGAACACTTCACAAAACAATCTTCACTTGACTTTGCTTAACTGGTATAAATCTACCACGGTAAACAGAAAAATGTCATCATCTAAAATGATTCATGGCAAACAAATCTGAACTAAAACCCATAAGACTGGAAAAAAAAAGCCTCGGCCTTCTCGGTCAGACATAAAAAAGGAGGCAATTACAATTTCAATAGCGCTTGTGTAGTTCTACACATACAGGTAAAAGTGTTGGCCAACCCCGAGAGATTTCACAAAGGCTCTGCGCATAAACGATGAGAATGAAGTACAGTCACCCCGCTCGTTTTCATTATATTCGGCATAGTGTGAGAGAAGTTTTGATCACCCGTTTTGGTGCCCATAAAATCTTTATGATCGAAAAAGTGAGAGAGGAAAGGCAGGTGGAGCACGCGTGTGTGTGGTGAATGGCGCCCTGCTGCCCGCCATACTAATTCATCAACGTGTGTCAGGCTGAAAGGTGCAGAAAGGCAGAACAATGAGGTGAGCGAGATTAGTGTGCCAGCGGCCACAGACTGCCAAACTACATGAACCCGATGAACCGAACTCACGGTAAAGTCTCGCAACGCTGGTAGAGACGGAGAGCGGAAGGCCCTACAGCTCTGAGGTTCAGTTAGCAAAAGAAAACATTGTTAAAGAGAGTAAACTTCAGACACAGTCAAATCAGACAAATATGTCATTAATAAATATATGAGAATTTCCATAAATGTCTCCGAAAGTGCTCCAAGTGCACCAAGACATGCAACTCAATCCACATTTTCATAAGAATTCAATTGGGGGCAAAATATCTTTGGTTATAAGCAAAATATCTTTCTCCGTGTTCATCAGAACAAAGACATGTCTACAGAAGTTACGGGTGCAGTATCCCTTTAAGACACATACCAGACACTTAAGTGACCTATGACAGATCAACACAATGACCTGTCTTGCGGGCATGAATGAATCCATGCGTCCCGCGAGCTCAAAGCAGAGACGGCTGGGAAAGACTGATAACCTGTCAATGGAAACCAGTTTGTGTCTCGATTCAGAAAATGAATCAAAGTAAAAGCCAGAGGGCGAGAAATACATTGGGCACTGGGGGTCCAGAATCTCATATCTGAGAGAGAAACCTCTCCACCTGTTCATTTATTCACTAAAAGTCATCTATACATGATTTGAAACAAATTTCTGAACCTAAATATCGTCACCACAAATTGTACCACACAGTTACTTTACAGACATGAATGACACGTTAAAGTAAGAGCCGATATGGTACTCTTCTATATAGTCAAACATTCAAATCTCAGACGAAAAACAATGCAAACACACATTAGTTCACTGAAACTACTTGTAAAATCAGAAGACAGCATGCAGAAGTGAATTCATTTTCTGTATTTGACTTGCGACTGTAGTTTGTATTTTCTATGTCTAAATTACATTTAAAGCTGCAATCTGTCATGATGAATTAAAATATGACATCTTCTATCAAAATCATACCTGCCAGTTATTGTATAAAAGCTTATTGATGTAAATCAGGGAAATGTAAAGAAATTGGTTTTTTATGTAAACCGATTGTTCATTTATTAGTTACAGATTGCACCTTTAAATAACAACGCTTGAGGAAGAATGATATGTTATACCCTTATTAAATATTACAAATATTTTGTTATTTAATTAAATAAAATAAAAATTACATGTTATAGTGCAAATATTGTGCATTATAGATACCAGGGGATTGCATTATTAAAAATAATGATTTTATTTTTTTGGGGAAATTATAGATTTTTGACATAAATAATTGATGTTAGACTAATGAAGTTTCTCTGTTGTGTGATCGTGTTGTATTGAAATTTTCTTCCAGTCATTCCGATTCAACACCCTTCCCCAATCCAATTTATATTCCAACTCATTAAAAGAACGAAAGGTTTTACATCTTGTCCAAACCTTGTCCTACAAATCTAGTTTCTGGCGGTATTTGCTTCCCCATCCGACAGGTGAAGCAGAAACCGATAAGAAAATGAAAGAGATCTGCAACCTCTCTCTTCACTTTTAATAAATGTCACATGTTCCTTCTCTTCCTCCACCCCCTCTGCTACCTTTGATGTCAAACCGGACCTAGAAAACATGGGAGTTTTAAAACAAACACCTTTCATGCCTGGCTTGTGTCAGATATAATCACTCAATAATCAAGGCTTATCATTCAGCCCTCAAAGGGTCGTGTTGCCAGGGCCTCGCGTGTGGCCAGAGGGGCCGAAGACTCAAAGAAGACCCCCGGGGAACATGAAACACGGAACCACACAACATCCTCACATGAGGGAGGCCGTGACCTTCAGCACGCTGCTTTCATAGCGGAGGCTCGGGGGCGATGCTGAGGTCTACTGGAACTGGAAAGAATACAAACAAAAACGCCCCACGTACGGCCACACTTTTACATTTACAGTACAGATAGTGAGATAATATTAAGTGTGACTGAATTAACAATCTGACATCACACTCATACATTTATGAACTACGTTTTTTTTTTATTATTCATTTCAACCTTTTTTATACATGCGTGAGAGTCTAAGACTATGAGAAATAGCAGGTTTAAATAAAGAATTATGTCTGTCTGTTGAAACCTTGGGTTTCAGATATTCAATAACTTGCTAAATAACCAATATGCTTTACTATATGCGATATGATAATGCTTGGTGAAATCAATTTAAACTACATTAAAGTACATTAAAAAATGAAAAATTATATAACCCACATTGTCTGATTATTGATCATCTTCCCCACATCAGACAAAGTCACTCTGCTGTCTGCATCAACCTAAAACTTTGCTTATACATAACTTTAGTTTTTTGCAAACCACTGCGATGTACATGATGTTAGGTTTGCGCGATCATGGGTAACATTTTAATCAAGTTATTTTGTCAGTTCAGATCTTTTGTTTTTTATTTTACTTCAGCATGTTTTTCAGGACTATACATTACAGCCAATGAATGTGTTATAATCTGCTGCCATTGATCTTCTTCAACACCGTATTTCAAAGCACGCATTCAATCGTCTAAAAACACACGTCCACAAATATGAACATTTTGTGACCTTCAGAATGAAACCTTCATTACTCCATTTTTTATTTCTTGTTTTTTGTTTGTAAATCATTGGTCACCCATCATGCCACCGTCTGTGGGTTTTGCTAAAAAGAATTATAGAAATGCAACGAAACAAATGTGTGTTTCCTGTAAAGTGTCAGTTTAAAAGATGCAAGCTTTGCGACGACTTTCCGACCTTATAGCAAGTTTTGTGCTTGCTTTTAAAACATGAATATCATATATTTTCATAATCAAAATAATCATTAATGTCATCATTGGATGAAACAATTCAACAGAACATAAGCGTAAGAGTAAGAAAATCTAAGTCATGACTTATGACGGATAAACAAAGCTGTTTCTATAACCTTACAGCTATGGCCTTTTGTAATGCATCACGAAAGACAATGACTAACAGAGGATGAGAAGAGATTGAGACGAGCTAAATGCAAATGTCATTATTATCTATGGGACAATGCATATCTGTTTGGAAGAATTGTGCAGAATTGGTTGGAAGACTATAGGGTAAATTCAGGATAAATACATCAGACTGTATATGGACAAGGCATATATTCAGATTGATGTAGGCCAAGATTGATGCTTTCAATTATTCACAGTTTAACGTTTTTTTTGCACACATATACAGCATTTGCATTGACTTGACCGAATGTGTTGTCCATGGGCTGTCAGATTCTACGTAAAGGTTGTCCTCCTCCGCTCAGGTTCATGAAATGTCAGCTTGACTTTGTTGTTTCCCTTTTGCAGATGCATGCTCGTATTAAGTTGTTTTGTCCTGGGCGTTAAAACGGGTTGTTTATTCAGTCACAGCTCGCACAGATCAAGGCCGACGGGAGAGAGAGAGGGCGAATACATTAACCGATAATTAATATCTCACTAACTATCTGAACGGAGCCATGTGAAGAGATGAATGCTTTAATAAACACTTCTGAAGGCTTCCAGAATGAGATTTGATGGTCTTCTGGTTTAATAAAGGGAAATAAAAGCTGTCCGAGCCTTTCTGGGGGTATTGATGCGGTCGAAAGAAAAGCATTAATGAGAGAACGCAGATGGGAAAGCGTTTGAAGTGCAAAGCACGTCGAGGACGTCACGGAGACGCCACGCATTGTGTTCATTAATGAAAGGCTTAATTTCACTCATCATATTCATGCGGTTTAGACATTGATGTGGGAACCAGGAAAAGCCCTAGGAAATCCCATAACCATGTGAATGTTGGGAAATATATATTTGATGGAGGTCTAACTAAATAAACAAAAATTAGCCATTGCTACGTAAAGGTACATACAGCATATGCAATATTTTTTGACTCTATTCACAACTAAAGGCCATTGCTCAAATTATTGAGTCGGAGGGCATCCCCGTGAATAATTTAACACATTCGGCACATCCATGAGCACCTTACTGCTTATTAAGCATCAACTTTCATTAAAATATTATTGAATTACTTTTTCACTGTTAAGGTCTTTGCACGTACGGTTTGAAATTTTCTTATGCGTTTTTCCGTATTTGGCGCTCGGTTGTACGATGTCTCTAAATTGTCAAAATGACTCTCAAAAAACTTGCTATGGATGGTCCCAGTCCGAATAGTTTAATGACAGATTAAAATATGGGAGGCCGTGTGAAAATGTTATTGAGGGCCTTTTTATTCATGTGAATTAGGGCTTATTTATTTTTCAACGTGTAGCAATTTCGGACGCAACTTTCATACTCAATGTGCAATGGCCTTAAAAGTACAACTATCTGGTATAACGTATGAAATTCCACGATGTGAAGTATGCCATACGAAATCGCGCACATTTTGTGATTTACAGTACAATACACTTTTTGGGATATATAAAAAAGTTCCATCTATACTCAAAATATTATAAAATATTTGGTTGCATTAATCTTTAGTCTAGTATCAGGTGACAAATGCACAGTGGATGGCAAACATGATAATCACATCAAAGTTACGCGTTATTACTGTAAAAGAAACTCATGTTCAAGTACTGTTGTATACTTTAGTATTTACTGTAGTAAAATTCCAAGAAAACGTTTTGTTTAAAACCTTATACTGAAGTAAACATTGATTAAAGTATACTCAAATATATACATTTACTGTGGTTAATACCAAAACATACACGTTACTAGAATAACACACTATGTATATAGCCTATACTGTATATTTTATTTCAGTTTGCCATAGTGAATACTGAAGTAAACTATAGTTATTGTGGGTGAAATCTGAAAAACGGTGGGACCTTTTAAACAGAATAAATCTCTGTGAATATTGTCATTTTAATTGAATTGAAACCTTACAGCGGTTATTCAAAGTATCGCAGTATTATTGTTGATAAACGTTTAGCCAACTGAGTAAAGATTGAACTCTCCTTTACCTTTTATTCTTCGTGATATATATATATATATATATATATGATATGTTGTTAACCTTAAATAAAGTTTGTATGATTTTATTTATTTAGTCGTTCGTCTGACGGTGAAACTCGCAGGTCTCTTTTGGAAAAAGGCGGTTTATTTTAAACACCTGACTGACTGACTGAAGTGTTCACGTGACCCCAATCTCCACAGCGCGTGCGCGTGATCCTGTCGCTCACGATTGAAGCAGGTAAAGTTGTTTTAAAGTGTAAATGAGATAATACGCTTTTTACATTGGGAAATAAAGTTAACATTGTACTGCGTTCGTGAGATTTAACTGGTTTTGAAATCATTAGATCCTAGAATACCGTAATGAAGCCGCGCTGTTGTATTAGCCTACAGACACGCCCCCAAAATAGGAACGCGTTTTCGACCTCCACTATTGTACGGATTATTATTATGCGTTTATACAAATATAACCTATAAGAAACAAATATTATGGTGTTTGAAACTTTTACAAACAAACAAAATGGATTGGATCTGGGACTTCATACACCTAGTGCTTGAGCGTTTATTGCTAGAAGGGAGACAGCTACGGCCGGAAGTGGGGCAAAATCTCGCCATATAATTACAAAAAATTATATTAGCGAACGCCTAGACCAACCCTGAACCTAACCTTACAATAATACAAAAATATGAATCAGCTGTTTTCAGCGTGACAAAATGTATGCGGTATTGAAGTGCGCATGCCCAGTGGAGGTAGCTGTATATAGTGTCAAATGATGAACCATATTCTGTCATGTTCGATCTTCAACATATCTTCAGACTTCCCCCTTTTATGGAAATGTCAGAATATATCAGACGAAAGAGCTGACAGGTGATATGTTATGCTATGCTATGCTATGCTATAGTAACAGTACACAGCCAACAATATTATTTAATGGGGTCAAATCAAGGTGTTCTTTCTGTTGCAGGCCATTTACTTTTATATATTATTATTATAATGCAATATTACGACCTTGTGTTACCTTACATATTTTATATCAATAATTGACCAACAACATACAATACGGATATGGACGGTTTTTCAAAGTGACAACATAAACAAACTTTACTGCGCATGCGCCGTTCCTGTACTGCCCTTAAAAGCAAAAAAGAAGAACCGTTACTTGGCTAGACCATAAGAAATACTAGACCGCACATTGGCTGCTTTGGTTGTGTCAACAGCGCCGCCATATTGGTCATGGCAAGAGTAGCATGTAAACATATGTAAGTAAACGGGAGAGCTGCGCTTTTTCGGCATTAAAGCACAATAACGTTTAAATTTCTTAACACAATATCAATGGTTTAGGAAATACTTGTATCACATACATCATATGTCTCCTTTACGTAATTGGAGCCGAAACATACCTGTACCGCACCTAAGTTGACAAGTATTCAAATCGGTTAAGAAATTGTTGTTTATCCGGAAAAAACACAGCACCGCGATTCACTTGCATGTGTTTGTAGTTGAAGGTACCACCCTTAATATGTGATGTTAACGTAAAATTCAGCATCCAACGAGCGTTCTAGTTATTTCTTATGTCTATGGGCTAAACTTGCCTCTCCAATATAGACTAAATATTTTATAGTTAGACTGCGATACCAAGCTCGACCGCTAGATGCCATACGGTTTATTTAAATGTAACAAATGTGACAAAACTACCCATTCAACAAATTGTTTATTTAATAAAATGAAGATACAACTAAATTAAACAAATTGTTTAAAACAAATTATGCAATAAAACAATTATATAAATGAATAGTAACATAAATTAAATTAAATATAAATACTTATATTAGACACCAAAAACAGACCGGAAGTTACCTGCAGTCCTGACTCATGCGTCCAATGAAACCATCTATATATTGTGGCTAAATGTGATGCTATTTTGTAACATTGATTTGTTTTGACTTTTTTGTGTTTGGGCTTAATAATTTAAATCAAATTTACATTCTAGCATTTCGTGGATTCTTTATCCGAATCAATACAGTGCATTCAAGCTATACATTCCAGCACAACTAAAATATAAGAATACGAAGGTGAGTAGCACTCCAGATGATACTCTGGGACACCGACAGGTTCAGACAAGTTTGTGTTGCTGAGATTGCTGACATATTGAGTGAGAAGAAAATCTTCACTTGTTTTATAACATGCCTGTGATGGTCTTCGCACTACTTTAACACACTGGCAAGGTGTGACAACAGTCAATGTTCTTTACCGTCTTTTTCACAATTCCCTCCATCCTGCCGTTAGATGTCTGATTTTGGTCCGTGAAATCTTATTTTCTTTATTGAATCTCATCAGCTCGCACCTCGAGAGAGAGAGAGTGAGAGAGATGGCATAGAAATGAAATCCATGTGTGAACTCCTTCACCTCTTTACCAGAATCAAACATCTAATTAAACAGTTATGTTATACACCGGCTGCTATTAATGTGTGCGGTTCATTATTTATACGGTCTGTCGCTTAGAGCCGAGCTGATGGATAATTCTGTTCAACACAGGATCTCTCTCTCCGTCTTTCTGAAATGAACTCGTGCCGTATTAGTGAAGCTTTGTTGGAGTGATCTGGGCCAACATCATCATACGTTTATTACTTCATATGAAAACTAATTCATTCATATCAGGTATTGTTT
The DNA here is from genome assembly GCF_947034865.1 of Barbatula barbatula. NCBI lineage: Eukaryota > Metazoa > Chordata > Actinopteri > Cypriniformes > Nemacheilidae > Barbatula > Barbatula barbatula. Next base: position 4,557,308 of record NC_136769.1, read on the forward strand.
GTACCGACCAGTTATGTGCTGTAAGTGATGTCGTGCATGGTAAAGTAGATCATGTTTTGTTGAGCAGTGGCTTCACAGCCTCAGGACCGCGTGAGGGAGCATGAGGAAAGACCTGCCACTCTGTCGCTCTCAGTAATCGATGCACGTCATGAGCTATGTTTTATTAAACGCCTTGTGTTCTCTCTATCACTTCACACTCATTTGCTGGGCTGCGGAGAAGTGACTCCGCACGGACAAAATCATCCGTTTCCCTTCCACATCACAGAAGTGACTGATCAGGTATGCAAAGTAACAGAAACGAACTCAATGAACTGCAGCGATGGAGAATGTGTGCTTTCCATCAATGTGCTATCATCAATGATGCAGCCGAGCGCATTATTCATGCAAAATAATGGTTGAAGTTTTGAAAAATAAATAAATGCCTTGTTGCTTTGAGTTCACAATCAGAGTTCACCACCGTTTTAATGTCATTTCCACCCTTTCATGCATGATTTGATGACAACCTCAATCAGGGTTTTTATGGATCTATTGTAAAACAAGATCTGAACCTCGTTTACCCGATGGATGGATGGATGGATGGATGGATGGATGGATGGATGGATGGATGGATGGATGGATGGATGGATGGATGGATGATAGATGGATGGATGGATGGATGGATGGATGGATGGATGGATATAGATAGATAGATAGATAGATAGATAGATAGATAGATAGATAGATAGATAGATAGATAGATAGATAGATAGATAGATAGATAGATAGATAGATAGATAGATAGATAGATAGATAGATAGATAGATAGATAGATAGATAGATAGATAGATAGATAGATAGATAGATAGATAGATAGATAGATAGATAGATAGATAGATAGATAGATAGATAGATAGATAGATAGATAGATGATAGATAGATAGAAAAGCTGTTACTTGGCTAAACTTGTCTCTCCAATATTTTGAATTGTGACTGCGGTACCAAGCTCAAGGACCCAACAAAAATAAACGCAACAAAATTCAATTAAAACAATTATTGTTAAGATAAATTAATATGAACATAAATGAAACTATATAAAAATAGTTATTAGACACTGGCCGAACAAATTAAATGGTAACTATATAATTCTTATTCTACCCTCTTATACCACTAATATTTTAATAAACGTATATTAAAATATACGCGCTTATATTAATGTAAAATATTGTTGTAAAATGTTATCTCATCAACTAGCATACCCATTTATAGGATTTTGAAAATTGTTAGCCACTCGGTTTGATAATAAACATAAACATTTCTATAATAATAAAATACTTTAGATTACATTTGATTATACTGTAATTTATGATCGTTCTATATTATTTTATGATGTAATATTTCTGCAAAACATTTTTATAAATTAGATATTCTTCATGTATTAGCATGCCAACTTTCTTCTATTTTATTATTATGACTTTTTTAATTCGTGTTTGGAATTAAACTTTTTTGTAATCAATAACAATTGTCAATTTCTAAAAAAATTATTTGACCGGCTAACCTCACAAAGGCACAGAGCGAGGTGTGTAATGGTCGAGTCATGCTCACAATTACTTTATGTACCGCTCGTCTCATGCACGAGTGTGTCACCACAGAAATCAACACCCGTCTTCTGTCTTTACCTCACTTAACGCCTCTCTCTCTCTCTCTCTCTCTCTCTCTCTCTCTCTCTCTCTCTCTCTCCCCCAATGTTCTACTCTTTCACACAACCCCACCCCCCCACACACTCATTTTCACCCTTTTTGCGTTCATGCCTCTCTAGATTTCATTCCCACCAGCTTGCACCCCCCCCCTCTCTCTCTCTCACATCTTCACACACAGTCTTCCTCACATCCCTGTCTCTCTTCCCATCACATCGCCAGCTTCATCGCCTCTGTCTGCGTCTCGGTATCATTCTGCCTCCTCGCGCTCACGCTTGCAGTCGGTCTCCGGCTCTCACACGTGTCATCCAGTTCTCGAGGACAGAGCTGTTTCTCTTTGAGCGTCCGGCTGTGGTCGTTTTCCTCTCCAGAGCTCGAGGGAGGGCAGCGACGCCATGGAGCACAGTCACATCTTCACCGTTATGTCCCCCAACTCTACTTCATGGGGTCCCGGTGGGTGCCCGCTTGGACAGTTGCCCATCATCTACTACAGTTCTCTGCTCTGCCTCGGCCTGCCTGGTAAGACCTACAAGACTATTTGTGCACAATTGTGTATGATTGTGTTGTTCAATATGGCAGTTTTGAACATTTGATAGCGTCTTTGACAAAGTGGTCTGTAACCTTGTGAGTTGCAGCTGTTGGGCACTAAATCTGGATTGCAAAGGTCACCGGTGACAAGACACGTTTCTTTGTGCCCATCTGTCTAACGTCATTTCCAAGGGGCGCTAATTGGATATCGGTACAAAATGCCTCATTTGTGCTACTCCACAGATGATAAAATTCGATCTGGCTCTAACTGGAATGACCCGAGGAGCCGCGCATTGTTCTATCGTACATCTTGAGCGATTAAACCATTAATTGGCCTCCAGCGTTAAATATTCAACCTGTCGGACGTGCAAATTGCGTCACAATCGGAAGCTGGTTGCTCAACTAATGATGTAGGTGAACAATTTAATCAGACCTTCTCTCTCAGGTCGCCCGGCACATGACACAGTTCACCCGCTAGCTGTGTAGAAAGATCTGTTTGTCAGATTGAGATAAATCGCCGTGCCCTTGAGCGGTGCACTCAGCCCGAGCAGTTTACACAAATATTTTCATTTGCTATCAGAGACGCGTGCGTTCCTGTTGCTCGACTGCTAAAGAGCAGCGCAGATCTTGACTGGGATGCAGTTCGAGGATCAGATCTGAGTCTTTCGAAAGTCATCACACACGCCTGCTGGGGGTTTCGGTAGATGGAGGCGATAGAACAGGAGGAATGAAGAGCAGGTGGGAAATGGACGTGTCTCGGAGGAATTGAGAGAGTGACAAAAGCACGGAGAAGGGAGTTTATTAAAAGATAGAATAGAAAAGGAGAGATAGGTTGAATAAAAGCAGGTGTGACTGAAGAGCAGTGAGTGAGGATTTTACAGAAGAGGATTAAAAAGATGGCCAGGTATTAAGATAGAAGGTGTATAAACTATATAAAGCCAAGTGTACAGTAACAGGTCATTAGGTTTTGCGCTTCAATAGCTTTTAAGTAAAAATATAAAATGTAGTCTTTTAGTTAGAATGTTGAATCAAAAAATTCTTCATCGTTTATTCACCCTCATGTCATTCAAAAACCTGTATGGCTTTCTATCTTCTGCAGAACAAAAAAAGAAGATATTTTTAAAAAATGTTGGTAACCAAACAACACTGAAGCCCTGTTGACTTCCATTGTATGAACACAAAACCACTGAGACATTTCTCAAAATATCTCCTTTTGTGTCCCACCGAAGAAAAGTACAGGGTGAATAAATAATGACAGAAATACAGTTTTAGGGCATTAATACGGTGGATCTCAACTGTTGGGATGCGAGCTATGAATAGGCAGGGAAAAGCAAAAAAATTAAAAAGTCAATATGTATAAATATAAATCTATACGTATAATTACAATCAATTATAGATATTGAAATAAATATACAGGGAAAATGTTTCCCATATAGATCTATTGTTGGCATCAAAGTTACATTGCAAGGTCAGTTGGCTGTCAAATATGTAAAATGGATGTGATGTACCAAATAAATACATACTGTATATTCCAAATAAACTTATTTGGAACAAGCTTACCCTTATCTTTACAAACACGTCTTTACAACGTGTTTAGGAAGTGAATTATCACCTGCCTAGAACATGAAAATGACCAAGTGTCTAGAAAGACAATAACTTTGCTTTTAAAGCGGAGGTAACACACAAGGTTTCTGCCAATCTTATATTCAGTACCTTAAGGGTAGTTTTGCATACTTTGTATCTTTGAAGACTATTTAGTTTGATCAAATTTATAAAAGACCGACACAGCCGTACGATTATTTCTGAAAACAGGCGAAGGGGTGTGGGGGGCGGCGCACACATTACATCATCGCATTATCCCTGCAAAACTGTTGATTCCCTATAATTCGTGTTGTTTACATAATGCTTGTACGATTGGCAACAAAACACAAACATTTGACTTTAAGTTTGACTTACCGCGTGCGGTTTGTGTCCGGCATCTTTTAGCGCTGGGATTGTGCCGTCTATCAGTTTCAAACTATCTCCAAGTCCAGCGTTAAATCTACCGTTTATATAACATCCATCACTGAAATGCCTGAACTAACAAACGCAGCTGAACTTCAGTACAACGAACCAAGCACATTGATGGGCGGTTTATCGCTGGTTGACGCGTGGGCGTGCACTTTTCTCGCTCCTGCTGGTTGACGTGTATGTGTGCTTTTCCAGGAGAATTATCCAATAAGTGACTTTAAAAGAAAACTTGTTCTTTAAGGGAATTTCATGTTCGAAAAACACTTTCCGAAACCTATACGTAGTCTAGGGGGTTGGTTTGAGCACAGAAATACTACCTGATACGTCCGACTCATTATTTTGACAAGTAGACCATCTTAAGCATGAGTCGCCAGCACGTTTAATATTTTTAAGAAGGCTGAATGCATGTTGCACCTCCCCTTTAACATCACATTGGCATATTATGACGGGTTCTAAAAAGTTTTTGATTTGTTGTACTGTTTGGTCCATAAAAGCAAAACACAACGGCGTCTGGAACTGACATTCAATGTTTACTTCTTAGAAAGCAGAGAGTGTTTCAGATGAACTCACGGCTGTTGGATTGATTGTGAGATGTTAAGCTCATTAAGGTCACTAATTGAAGAAGGCCGGTCTCATTTCATTCCCTTCTTCAAAGTAAAGTGAAGAGCGTTTGATTTGTGCGTTCGTGTGATTTCCATCGAAGACGGAGGAGGTTAATCCAGAATGAATCTCTATAATATCAGCGTCTGTTGGAAGGTCACAGATCCTCAGTAATGATCTCTCGCTGGCTCCACATTAGACGGCTGCTGTTATTCCTTACTTAAGAGGTGGAGCCAATGATTTCCAATTTAAGAAAATGAGCTTGGGCTTTCTGGGCGCTCGATGCCTGAATGAAGAAAGTGTTTTCCGTGAGTGTTTTCCTGTTAATGTTCATGTTATTGCTCAAATGATGCTCTTGATGAAGTTCTCAGCTGCGTTTCCTTTAAGTATCAAGTAGTCTCGTATGCTTCTCCTAAAATCGCTTAAATTAAATTGAATCAAATGAGAGAATTGTTGAAATATAGAAAGAGTAGGAAGGTGTAAAATGAAGGTCAAACAATCTGGATTTGGGTACATTTGATGGGAGTTCATATTGAGATCTTCAATGATATTGACTTTTGATGGCAGACATGACAAAGCTGAGCTCAGTTCGACACATTGTTGACATTGTAACTCTAAGGACGGAGACAATTTTTCGGAGACTCTAAGGAGAAATATCTGAGACACAAATGAGATTTGAAGGGATAGTTCAACTAAAAATGTTAATTCTGTCATCGTTTACTCCCCCTCAGACAAAGGAAGATATTTGGAAGAATGTCAGTAACCAAACAGATCTCCCCCCATTGATTCCCATAGTATTTATTTTTCCTACTTTGGGGGATGAGATCTGTTTGGTTACTGACATTCTTCCAAATATCTTCCTTTGTGTTTAGCACAGCAAATAATTCATACAGGTTTTGGATCATTAGGAAATGATGACAGGATTTTCATTTTTGGATGAACGATCCCAGTAAGCAAAGGTTTCTATTTGCTCTCCGTTTAATTTGATGTTTAGAAGGAGAGATAACTGAAATAAAATGTATGTATTTAAACTATGACTAAATAAAGTAGAGCTTTAAAATCTTTGGATTTTGTCTTTGGAGAGTTGAAATTGTTCATTTCGAAATTACATTTATTATTATCTTAAGAAGCAAAATTTGAGACACACGTGAAATGACTTGAGCCTTTACATTTCTTTAAGCAGCATGCATGTGGATCATATTGTACGCAGCAAGTGGCGTGCTAGTGTTATATTTTGTAGTACACATATTGTCTGGGTAAAAAAACAAAGCAATCCGAGGCATTAAAATGTGCCTCTTCTGTGCTAATCCCCAGAGAGAGAGTCATGCGAAATCAATGTGCTGTAAGAGTTGACCCCAGCTAAATGGAATTGTCTGGAAATGTACAACCTATAGATCGCTATAGATTCTTCTTGTTTGTCTAAACAATCTGAATTCTCAACGGGGCGGATCAATCCGGCGAAAGATAAATCCAGAGACGAATGTAGAATATCGAGGGTGACAGAGATATAAAAGTGCGATTAGAGAAGTGGTTTACTGAACTGGATTTAATGTCAGCGACACATTCTGATGCTCATTATTATCAGACGCGGATACAAACACGAACACACAACCTGATCACCGCTTGGTAACACAAAGCCAGAATAAACACTCGATACTCTGTTAAATGAATGGCCAAACTAAACGAACTCGAAGCACTTTTCTCTAATAGGTTCGCGTTAAAAGCACAAGTCCTCACAGTTTAATGTGACGTGAAATTAGCATAGAACGGTAGCTAGCTTTAAACACATTGAATGTCTGTATCATGTCGTTCTCATCAGACCTGGATTCCAAAGATACAACCATGCATCAAAATCATCATTTTAAAACATGTTGATTCATTATTTTTAGAAATAAAAATTCATTCTCAACGTCTCGAACTCAACGGCTTACAACTCAATTAAAGTGTAAATTACATTTTATTAGGCCTTACTAACAAAGGTTTGGACGATTTTTTTGATTTGATAATTGTTGTCATTGTACAGTACATTGTGTGGACAAGCAACGTTTTATGAAGAATAAAACCTACCACTTACCATTTTTAATGTAACTTTACGCGAAGACAAACACAACATATGAAGTGTATATTTTCAGGACTTAAAGTGCAGAAATACATGCACATTGTGAGGAAAAATACACATCATTATTCTGACCTGTAACAATCAATAGCATCATCGAGAGGGTTTAGAATATTGATGAGATGAGAAAAAACCCTGACCAAGAGTTTGAGATGGTTGTTTTGCATCTGCCTGATGAAAAGATAAAAGACCCCAAAAGTGTCCTCTGATCTCGTCTCATTTTAGGACTGAATTTCAGTGCTTACCAAAACATCAAAGCTGAAATGATCTGTTCAGGAGCAAATTACCTATCAAAGCCGCCCTATCCACATATATTATACATGTATATCTCTATACTGTTACTTTAAGTAAAACTGACTATTTCACTTTAGATAAAACATCGAAAAAAAGGTTGATGTATTTTAATGAACCTCTGTTATGTCTCCTGAGCTGCGACAGAGAAACCATGTTCCTCCGGGAGCAAAGCTTGGATTGCATACAGTAAACACTAGAAAGAAAGCTTTTATTGCTATTTTTGTGTCTGTGTGTATAAAGTTCTGCAAAAATGCGATAATGAGAAACTAAATTCATCCCTGCCTGTCTCTCTCTGTATCTCTACCTCTTTAAATGGATGCTCGTGTGTCTGCGAGCATTTATGCAAATGTGCGAATTTAACTGGAGTGTAATTTGTAGTCAGCCGAGGTTCTGTATCTGCAAGGTGCAAATTCCCAAACTCCTGACTGGCATATGTGATCCAAATCCATCTTTGTGAGCAGCCTGATGGGCTATCAGACACACAAAGGTGTGCGGTGAAAACCAGATTTTAGACAGGTGTGAAGGACGTGTCATCCTGTACGCCGTCTGCTTGAACAGACGAGCTTTACTCTAAACTTTGCGTAACACAATATCACGGGCTAAGCAGATGACAGGGGCTTTGGGTACGAATTACAATGATGTGTGCTTGTAATCAAACGAGCAATTTTCAGGTCAGCATCCTCACCTCAGAATGTTTCCCGAGGTCTTATGTAATGAGGCTCTGACCCCCATGCGTCCCCTACCGCTGTGTTAAATAGTTTTACTTAAATAATGGCATCGCTTTTGTGTTTGCACTCTTTTTATCACAACGAGAGGTCACGAAAATCTAGGGCCATTTATTCTACCTGTGCATCTCACGCTGGCTGTGCGTGGCCTGTGAAATAATACGTGTTTAGATAAAAGGCACTATGAAGGAGTGGATGCAGGAGGGTCTGGGCATCCTTGAGTCTTTTAATCCGGGTCATTGTGACATGTGAGTGCTGGGTGAGCACCAGCGATTGGATGTAATTGTGCACTTGTTGCTGCTGCTTGTTCGGTCTTTATTGAAGGGCGTAGACAGACTGAGGAAAAGGATTTGGTGGAAAACAGAGAGGGAGAAAGAAGAGGGGAATTGAACAACAGGGGGTCAAGTGCTCCGAACATCCCTGAGATGTTCATGTTAATGCACATGTGTGTAAGTGTGAATGAACATGTGTAAAAGTTAGCACGTGTGTTTAAATGGGTATGCATGGCATGCGTGTGACTCTGTGCATGTGTGTCAATGTCATTGTGTGATTGTGAATGTGTGTTAATGTCAATACATGCGTGTCAATGTGAGGGTGTTAAAAGATCTGTGTATGCGTGTGAGTTTGAGTGCATTTGTGCATGCATGCGATGTTGATGCATGTGTGGATGAATCATTATGCATGTATAGTATGTATGAATATCAGGGCATGCGTGTACATGTGAGTACATGCATGTAATGAGAATGTGTGAGCATGTGTCAAGGTCAGTGCATGTATTTGAATGTGAGTGCATGTACATGTATGCGTGTGACTCTTGATGCATATGTTCATGTAGGCGATTATCGCTGCATGCATCTGTGAATGTCAGTGCATGTCTTTAAATGTAAGGGCATGTTTGTGAACTTCGGTGCATGTGTTTGAATGTGTGTGTGTATGTGCATGTCGTCTCCATTGTCGTGCATGTTTGTGAAAGTCTGAATGCATGTGTGTAAATGTGATTGCATGTGAGACACACAAATTCCAGTGCATGTCTGACCTTTTATTTTCGGACTTTTCTTCAACAAATCACACCTTTAACCTCTGCTCTCCCTCATCTCCCCACTGTCCACAGCAAACATCCTGACGGTGATCATCCTCTCCCAGCTGGTGCTGCGGCGACAGAAATCATCCTACAACTATTTGCTGGCTCTGGCTGTAGCTGACATCCTGGTTCTGCTGCTGATTGTGTTTGTGGACTTTCTTCTGGAGGACTTCATTCTAGGAGCTCCCCTTCCCCACTCTCTGAACAAGGCTGTGCAAGTGCTGGAGTTCTCCTCCATCCACACTTCCATCTGGATCACCGTGCCCCTGACCATAGACCGCTACATCGCCGTGTGCCATCCGCTGCGCTACCACACCGTCTCCTACCCGGCCCGAACACGCAAAGTCATCCTGGCCGTGTACGCCGGCTGCCTGATCTCCAGCACTCCATACTACTGGTGGCCGGAGCTGTGGCACGGGCTGCCTGGAGCGGGCGGCGGCGGGCGCAGCAGCAGCGCAGGGCAGCATGTGCTGGTGTGGATCCACTGCGCCACCGTGTATCTGTTCCCCTGCTCCGTGTTCTTCTCTCTCAACGCCATCATCGTACGGAAGCTCCGTTGCAGGCGTAGCTGCTTCCGTCTGCGTGGGTACTCCACCGGAAAGACAACAGCGATCCTGCTGGCCATCACCTCTGTGTTCGCCGTGCTGTGGGCGCCACGCACTCTCATGATCCTTTATCACCTGTACACGGTGCAGCCGGCTCTGCCAGGCTCTGCCAGACTGCTTCACCTGGTCACGGATGTGGCAAATATGCTCGCGTTGCTCAACACCGGCGTCAACTTCTTCTTGTACTGCTTCATCAGCAGGCGCTTTCGCAGGATGGCCGCCACGGTGCTAAAGGCTTTGTTTCGATGTAGGAAGCAGCCGCCCCCTTTTTATGCCAGTCAGAACTTCTCCATCACCAGTAGCCCTTGGATCTCACCAGCAAATTCGCATTGCATCAAGATGCTGGTGTACCAGTACGACAAAAACGGCAAACCCGTCTGCATATCTTCCTGAGCGTTGTAAAATATTTATCCGACACTGGCTAGAGTCGCCAGGCAAAGAGACGTCTTACCCAACCTTGAGAAGAAGGTTAATGATGGTGAGCAGATGGCAGCAACTGGGTTTGATTACAATGCCTCAATAAGAAATCCAGTTTCAGGTTGAGGTTGGCCAAAAACGCGGTTTCTACAGGCAGAGTGGCCGGTACGCCATGAACATGCCAATGTCTTTCAGGATATCAATGCAAAAAAGGTCTGAATGCTAGACGACGACGGTACATTTTTAAGACCTCCAGCATGTTTTGATGAACACCAAAGCAAGAAGAGGAAGGTCTGCACAGATCACATGTTACTACTGTATATGGGAACCATGTTAACTCTCTCACCTTTTAGATAATCAAAAAACAACGGTGACATTTTCATCCAATATGCTGTCGGTCTCCAAGGACCCATCGCAAACGGCTTTAGATAATGCTCAGTGCTGGAAAAGCGCTTCAATATCGCTGTCTGAAGAAGAAGAATGACACAACATAAGTACATTATATAGACTCGGCTTCAAAAATCTTGTGGTGCAACTGACTGTTACATGTACAATAAAAAGCAAAAAATTATTTTAGAGGTTAATTATTGATCATTTGAATCAATGCACATACAAAAACACATTCATACTTTGCTGGGCAACCCCGAGAAGCACTTTCCAAATAAATCAATCCCTTTCTGTGGAACGAGCTGCTGGGGAACACCACGTTCATTTATCTTCACACAGCCGGCCATCTGGAGCGTTTTAACTGTGCTGAAAATCTGAGATATATTCAAACCATACAGCGCATAGATGAGGTAAACAACGTAAAATGTGCAATCTGCTCAGACGCGGTCAGAATCAGAACAAGGATGAGGAATTTTTGTTCTCGCTTCAACAAGAAAACAAAACGCGGCCAGTCTGAAAGGTCATGAAATGTAAAATGAGAAAATTGGTAAATGAAATAAGAAATGGTCAGACTTTCTATCGAAGTGAAGTTCTTTTCTTTTTGAAAGAAAGTTACAGTACATGTTGAGAATATTAATCTTCACTCTTGAACCAATTATAATAGTCTTGTTCACAAGTGCTTTTTGGTTAGATATAATGCGTTCAAGAATATTGTTCCTGTCTCTTATACCACTTGCCCCTTGGATGGTGTTGGTGTTTTTGTTATTTGACAAACACAACATTATTCAATCACTATTAAATCAACACAGCCATAAAAATTAATGTAGAATACTTTACAGATCAGATTTTAAAATGCTCCTCCAATTATGTTCCTCTGTATTTCAATTATTATGCGAATATATATATATATATATATGCGTAATATTTGGTACTATTAACTTTTTTGAATCTACGATATGGGTGTAGAAAATCTGCTTTATCTAGTATCAAATACATGTCTGAGATTGAAAGTATTTGAAAATGGGTCTCACAGATCTAAACATCACACAAAAGTAAACAGCAAATCTTTCACTTTAAATTGACATTTACTGTAACTTAAATATAAGTTGAAATGTGTTAACTAACTTGATGATTTCAAAACGTTAAATAGTACGTTGAATTGACTTACTAACTGGACAATACTTAGTTGGCAATTTGATGGTTTTTAACGGAACAGTTCACCCAAAAGTCATCATTTACTCACCCTCGAATTACAAATCTGTATAAATCTCTTTATTTCTGTAATTCTTTTACAGATTGTCCACAGAACCCTTCTTACACGGTTTTTATATATTTTTTAAAATAGGGCCAAAAAACTACAGAAAAAGAAAACCATTTTTAAATACAGTCAAAAACTGTAAAATAACAGAACAAGACAACACTTTTACAAGAAAATGGGGAAAACTATTTAATATATATCCTCATATACCATAATTTTACAGAACAAAAAACCGTTATGCTATATTTCAGTTTTTCCAGTTTACAGACGATTTATACGTTTTTTACAGATATTTTTGACAGCGTTGTCAATGATTTACTGTTTGGTTACAAGCATTCTTCCAGATCTATTTCTCTGTGTTCATCATATTTCCAGATCCAGATTTGGGACAACTTGAAGGTGAGTAAATGATGACTGGGTGAACTGTCCCTTTAAAATAGTTTTAAGACGATTGACTTAAATGAGTACATTATACAGTATATTGCATTTCTATCTTTCTACAGGAAAGACATTTATTGAACAATTTCATTGGATCTGTAAAATCTAGCAAGTAGATAATTAAACATTTAAAATGTTCCTAATATGCAATTATTTGGGGATTCAGCATTTACACATTATTATTGTGATTGTGATATCAAAACTTATATCAAAGTGTAATACGGAGCTGTGCTGTAAAGTCATTTTGGGTCAGTAGAAAGTTCAGGAGCTCTGATATAGTTGAGCTAAAGGGTTTACCTGCAAAACCTGTGTCATGGTAATGAAGCGGACACAAAGAACATAATAATATTGTATGTTAGATATGTATAAAATACATATTAAGCAAATCTATAGACTAGATTGGACGGCTGCTGTTAATTTGTATATTCTATACATTATCCGAACCGATTCTAATGTATTTCCACCATTTTTTTATTTGATTCTAAATGCACATATTTGCATTGGCCTTAAAATAGCTCTGACATTTGTTCGTGAATAACCTGAGCTACATTCCTGCAAAAATGATTCACAGAATCCAAACGATTGAAGGGCCATTAAAAGTGACTAATAAATATATGACCAGCATTATCTTCATCTCTGAAACGCCAGGGCTTTTCCAACCTCGGTCCTGCCGGGAGAACGTCTCATGGTTAAAGCCACGATCAGCTTGCAAAAAATCGACATCACCTGAAAATATTTCAAGGTCTGAAAAATTCAACCTTTCAACCTGTGTGCTATTATCATATCCACTTATGTGGTTTTTAGGACTTTAAAGGTTTTATTTTTGAACACATACCTGAAAAACATTGTACATATAAATGATTATTTCTATGTTAAGGCTATGTGAATGTATCTGTGTATTTCAGTGAATGTATATGTGCTGGAAACTGGCATGCAAATAATGTATATTTTCTTGAACACATTAAAAACGTATCCTCGTTTATATAATATGTTTGAGTTTCATTTTGCTTATTTATTTATCAGCGCAAAAATGAAATAAATATTCACCTCCACCAATATAACTATATAACGTATACTTTGATGATCATGTATTCTGAAAAGATTACACAGTGGGTCCTAATAATACTTTCTTTAGATTTTTGGTTCATATATGACCCAGAAAAGGAGGTCATTTGAGTCCGATCACAGAGCTTCAATAGTTATTCACAGAGCCTCTCAGTGATTAAAACACATTTCCAATTGATGGCCAAAAGCTAATTCAAAGACAAAATCAATCCACCACTTTGATCAACAATCCCTTCTTCCCCTTCTCGAGGTCTTTATTTTACCCAGACACAGTTTTCAGAGCTGCTCACTCTTTATTGTTTGACGGCCACAAGCTCACCGAAGTCGCCTCATTACCCCGACACATACGAGTCAATCTCCAGAAGGCCACGGATCCAGAAGCTCATTCCTTGAAGTGAACGTCTGGGCTTGTCGCCCCCAGGGATCAGTCGCTAAAGAAAACGTTCGTTCAACGTCGATGTTAATGGCTAGATAAAATGAAGTGGTGCTGAAGCCCAGCTGAGGGTCTCTGACTTCACACCAGCGGTTTACCCATGATGGTAAATGTGTGTCTAATAAGCAAAGTTCTACACCACAACAGCCTTATCACCCCGATATAATAACAAATACTTTGTTTGCAAAAGCACTTGTTATTGCCATCAATGGAGAATGAGGTTTAATTAACGACAAACAGACCACTTCTGAGAGCTTGTCAACCTTTGGTCACTGTAAGATATATTAAAAAGAAAAGCTAAACTTTCTTCCATCAAAGATTATAAGTACATTTCAATTAGTTAGATTTTTTGGGCAATTCCAGCGTGATGAGAGAATTTGCATTATGGACGTGACACTCAGAAAATGTGTTTGTTACCAATATACGGAACGGTCCGTTTATATTTTTCTAAACCCATATTGATAGAGTTTAAACATTAGAAAAACATCAGTCTGTGCTCAAGTTTATAGAACAGAAAATGAGAAATATGTACCGTTATGGATGTTACAATTATGAAGAAACACTTCCCTGAATATGAAAAATAAAACAAACGCTTTAAAAACTTGACCTTACATGGGTATTAGAGTCATCTGTGCTGCAAGTAAGCATATAGTAAAAACTATTTTTTATAGTAAGGTTGCCTTTTTACTGAATTGCCCTTCCCATTTTCAAATAAACAACTTATGACAACTAATACAATGTTACACTGGTTTATTGATTCATTTTCCATCGTACAGATCAACAGATTTTACAGGATTACAAACTTGAGCATCTTTAATTTTGTGGGTTGGAATATGAGCCGACAATGCAACCAACAAAACAACAACTGCTACTTTGTATATAAATGTATTTTGGAAAGTTATTGACCAGTTATAGGCTGCATTTCTCAAAAAGCACATTACAAAAGAATCACAGTAAAATGGAGCACTATCTAGTACAAGACCAGCAAGTGTACAAACACACAAGCAAATAAAATCCAATCCCATTCACTCTAACTCAAAAGATGCTGTAATACAGGGCGTTTACATTTTCGTCCAACCTTGAGGTACTACAAGTAAAAACCTTCAGACGAAATCATTTCCAAATGAATCTAAAGCAAAAGGTCCTCACAGGAAATATATCAGGGATCAGTGAAAGTAAAGCTGCTGCTGTGAGGAGTGAGAGCGTCTAACGGGACGAGTTAGAACTGGAGCGGGAACGGTGTCGTCTACGACCCGGCGATCTGGAGCGAGTGCGTCTTCTCACCGGGGAGCGTCTCCGTGGAGACCGAGACCTGTTAAAAGTACATACTGTCAGCTGAGGCCGAGATGAATCAGACACACATGCCAATTATCTGATAAGACGCATAAAAAGGCACGAGCCCTGTTAGAGACTTCTTATTGAAGCGAGAGAAGAAATAAACAGACAGAGTAAACGGATAATTTATTAAATTAAAAAAGTTAATTTAAGCCTGCAGGTATTGGAAAGATTGGGTCAAACTGACCTATCAGCGTTTCTGGGCGCGATATACACTACAGATAAAAAACTTAAAAACATACCGTCTCCTCATGCGCGGTGGCGTGCGGCGCCACATTGGAGGAGGGGGAGGCATTCTCCGTGGCGGCGTCATCCTTCGTGGGGCAACTCGTATCCTCTGGGTGAGAACAGCAGAGGCTGTGATCTCCTGACCGTCGATCTGACCTGAGGACAGTAAACAGGTGATCATGTAAGAAATCTTTTCTTTGGAACTGATCTGAAATTTGATGAGCTTCTCATCAAAAGTACCTCCGTCCATGTGTTTCAGGGCCTTCTGGGCATCCTCTGGAGACTCGTATTCCACGTAAGCGTAGCCCTTTGATAAATTAGGATGCAAGCGGTCCGGTGGCATGTCGATCATCTTGATCTTCCCGTAAGTCGCAAAGATCTCTTGAATGTGTTCCTAAACGTAATCAAGCACAGAAATAGAGTCTTATACAAAAGCTATAAGAAATACGATGCACAGCACAGTTAAGTGTTTCATGCAAGTCAAACACACATATAATCTTTACCTTGGTGACGTTCCTGGTGAGTCTTCCCAGATGAAGTTTAGTTGGTTTGGGGCTGGGGCTCCTCCTCTTCCTCTCTTTCTCCTCACCACGCTTTTGTGATTTGGACCTGATCACAGCACAAGCTCATTAACATCATTGGATCGGGTTTAATTGGCTGATTGAAATGTGCACTCCGTCTGTAACCTACTTTGATCGCGAGCGCCGCCTGTTGTCATGGCGACGGCGGCTCGGGCTTGGAGACCCAGAGGATCCGGATGAGCTAGAGGACCGGGAGGAACTGGATGAACCAGAACGGCTGGTGCCAGAGGAAGAGCTGGAACCGCTGGATGACCCCGAGCTGGACCCAGAACTGCTTGAGCTGGAACTGGCCATGTAGAGGACAAACTAAATGATTAATTACCCGAAAAACGTCTTGTGTCTTATATTTTAACCTGCGGTTAGTGGGTTTGAGAAGAACCCATCCTTCAAAGCCACAGCTAAAATGTTAATGTGATGCAGTAAGATTTTATTGTTATAGAATGTGTCCATTTAACATTGAACTACACAACCGGACCTGCTACTACTGCTGCCAGTGGAGTTACTCCGGCGCTTGCGGATCTTCTCTCTGCCTCTCTCCTTCTCTGCTCCATCCTTTCCAGCGGGTTTCTCCTTCGCTCTCTCTCTGGGTTTGTCCTCAGAACGTTCTCTGCGTTTGGTCGGTGAAGGTGCCCTGTGTAAAGAAACAAAACAAATCTTTGTTTAGAAAACAGCATCACAATCTGGTTCAACTCCACGTATAACCTCAACGTGTTTCTGCAAAGGATTCGATCAAAGATTCTGTGGGGATGATATCAGATCAACTGCATGGTATTAAATCATAACCACATTCACAAACCATAGCACACATTCAGAAACAACAACAACAACGCAGTATTACTAAAGTGACGTTAACGTAACGTATCGCACGTAATTAGAAAAACGTGCAAACGAGGCTATGATCACTAAATAAGCAATACGCAGAAAAACAAAAGCAGATAATGCACAATAATGAACGAGTTATGACATTTATACGATTGCATTGTGTTTTATTGCATCATGATGCTCTTCGTTCTTAGCGCTATGCGGCTAATGCTAACTTAGCAACGACGCTGTGCTCAAATCATTCACGTTATCGTAAATTAACGAAGCGTTACCAAAACCTCTACACGCGCACTCGACATTAACAATAAACCGCATTTTAACGATATTGCTAAAACGGACCCAGAACTATGAAACTTACATGATGAATGAACAGCGCGCAACACTCAACGGCGAGATCGAGGACCGTCGCGCTTTAATGACCTCACGCGTTCGTTTGCGGGTGTGACGTCACCGTCTCAGCGACGAGCGTGGGAAGGCGGGGCTACGCTCGGGGGACGACATACAGTAAACAGACGCATTTGTGCGCGTTTCTGTGATATAATGGCAGATGTGAGCGTAAACGTCGTCACGTGACCGTGTCATGGATCGGTTTAAACGTAAATGAAAGTGCAGCGACGTCGCAGTAGGTGAGCGATGCTTTCCATTGTGTGTTTAGTGCAATAAAACGCTACGTGCGGCCATTTGGGATCGATGCATGAATGTCAATGACTTCCGAGCTGTGCAATCTGGTGGCTGTTTAAATCACAGATGCTGGTTTCACGTTTGAGGAAACGCGCATGTTTACAGTGGGTTAGGCCGGTTTGTTTTATTTTTGTTTATGATTTATTTACAGGTGGGTCCCACTGCATGGAAGTTTGTCCAGACTGGACAGGGGTGTTCAGCCTATGCTTAAGTATTGAGGAATAGTTCAACCCCAAAATGGCCACAGATCACTGATATCATTATGGTCAAGTCAATGGTGACCCTAGTTTCGCATTTGTTTCTGATGGGCACAAGATGTTTGATGGGAGGTTCATGCTTTCTATAGCAGTGCTATACTATTAAAGTAGTATTAAAGTACTGTAGTGTTGTTAAAGTACTGTAAAACGCAACAACTTTTCGGCACTTTTCCTGCGATGCAATAAGTGTCAGCTTGACCTTTGCTATATGCAACTTGACCCATGATTGGTTCTTGACCATTGAAAATGAGTTCTACAATTTCCACTTATGCCCTGTGTTTCTGGTGGTATCACATCAGATCGTAGAAACGTGGAGACATGAAGATAAATCGAAAATCTGAAATGTTATGTTAAATGTTAAAAACACAAAGTGCTTTTTCTCGTGTTATCGTTTGCATGTAATGTGATGTTAGGATTGCCGTAGTCAACAGATTCTACTAAGAGACCCGACGATCTGTGTACATGTACAAAATAAGACATTTTGAAAGTAATTTTTCACCCCCCAAAGAATCTGGCTCCAACAGTTAGATGAAAAGTGGGAAAATACCAATGTATGGCATAAGAATATTTCTGTACTATTTATTATTGCTTTCACCATAGAAAGATTTAGTTGAATTGTCACAAAATGTCCCTATATGTGCCAAGGGGTGCAGTATGTGGAAGCACACTGAATTACAATATTAAGACACCCCATGATCGCTTCTGTCCGTGCATTGTTTATAGGACCTGCTCCATCCGGTCTTGTGTTGGTTTCAGTACTACTGCGGATCTCCACCATGGGCAGACTGGACGATGCTTCCAAGCGCAAAGTCGTGGAGCTGCGGGAAGCAGGTTTGAGTTTCCGGAAGATCAAAGCCGTCCTGGAGCTGGAGAACATCAAGGTGTCTGCGCAGGCCATCTACCTTTTCCTGAAAGAGTTTCAAGGGAGAACTCGAAAGGAGGACGGAGCGGCGGTGGGTAGCAACCATGCCGTGCCGACGTCGGCCAGGGAGGCGGTCGGCGGCGAGGCTCGACAGGGTGCATGGAGCAACCAGCAGTTGAGAAACCTCCTTAGAGAAGCATCCCGGGTCGCAGCTTCTCAGCTGACTGCAGCCTCCTCGGATGCAAGAGGTGGACAGTCTTCCGGGACGGCAGGGAGAAGCGAAGCACAGGAGGGTGATAAAGACGAGGATATTCGGATTGTCAGCGTTACATCTTTGGCACAGGGCACACAGCACGCCGGCATTCAGGGGCCAAGATCAGTGACCGGCACGGGCACGACGAGCGGGGCTGCTTTTGTGAGACGACGACACACACCATCACCTGCCAACCCTGTGCTGGTGGCTCGCAAGAGACTGCTGGATAAAGCTTTGCTTCACAGGGCAAGGGTGAGTTTACTGAAAATAAATGTAAAAAAATGTATAGTAATATTCAAAATGGACAAATAAATACGCACATAAAAAAACAAATAAAAATGTAACTAGTATAAATATGAAAACTAAAAATATAAATACAAAAACATTAATAAAACTACTATTAAAAACTTTAGTCTGCATCATGTTCACCCCTAAGTAAATCTTTAGACTTGTTTTATATTTTCATGACCATTAAATATAACCCCCCCCAATTCACATGGCATCTTATTTATGTAATACAAAAATGCACAAAAATATTAATATTATTTAGTCATAATTCATTTGACACTTTATTCAGTTATCTGTTTGCAAAAAGAATCCAATAACCATTATTGTGTTAATGTAGTAATAAATAATAAAATGTGAGCCGGACGTGCTTTTGTGACATTTTTCCTATTACAGTTGTTGTTGTTATATTTATCATAATAAACTTGTCTGTGTGTTTTTTTTTTAAAGGTAAAGGACGGTGGACCCCAGACGGGTCAGCAGGTGCCGCTGTCAGTTAGACGAGATCAATCGTGTTTCTCTGGTCCTGATGGGAGAAAAGTGGTGCTACCTCAGACAGCTTCATACGACCTCACAGCATCCAGAGCTCCAAACATGGTGAGTTAGACAGCATCATTATCAATCAAATAATATTTACGACATAAATGTTTTCTCCATCTGACCATAAATTTTACATTGACAAAAAAATTAAACTAATATAATAAACGAATCATATTAATGATCAAAACTTTATTCCACAGAGGGGATCACACCAAGGACCCAGTCTTGCCAGGAGATGGATCCAGCGGATGGGCACTCCGGTTCGCTCTCTTCAACATCCTCCTCGTGTGGGTGTCCGACTCCCAGACCCGGCCACCGCCGCAAGTACATCCCAAAATGCTGTTCCGCCCGCACGGGTCCAAAACGTGACAAGCCAGGCTTCAGTTCCTCCCCAGAGGAGCGGCTTCGACCCTGCCGCCGTGAGCAGCCTCCAGGAGCAAATCCGGTCCTTGAGCTCCGAACTGAGAAATCTAGGTGTAGCGCTGAGGATGATGGTGGATCAACAAGGCCGTCTGGAGAGAGAGCAAGCCCAGCAGACTCATGTCCAGAAGCAGATCCTAGGCACCCTTCAAGATTTAGCAACCAAATTAGAGCCGTGCAACGTACTTCAGTCAACATCAGCTTCAACGTTATCAGCGTCGTGTTCCCTGGCCTCCTCCGAGGCTTTTAGTCAGCCCGCCGGGAGTCAGGGCGTCTACGCTCAGTGCAGTCAAGCCCAGACACGATACAATGAGATCCACGACTCGGGACTCGAAGGCATTGAGCCGTTCTCCCTGGACCAGCTTAGCCCACCTGCCATGAACGGGTTTCAGCAGTGCCCGACCACCGGCGTGCCCTCGTTCACCCATGCGCAGACACGCACGATGTTCACGCAGGCGCACACGCAGACGTTTGCTCATTCGCCGTTTCCACAGTCACACTCAGACTCGTACACAGGGATGGAGAGAAAATCAGCAGACATGCCTTCTACCAGTGGAGACGGGTCGTTCCAGGCTTGTAGCCCACATAACCAGACCTCCAGTCTTCCAGTGTCCCCACACGAGGCCGAGCTGAACATTATTAAAGTGGAGAACGTCTAACAATGGCAACGTGCAATGCAAGCGCAAGCGCAAGAGAACTGACTGTAGAAAAAAGGGGCGGATCATCCACAAATACAAATTGTGTGTATCGTTTATTCATCCAAACCTGTTTGACTTTCTTCTGCAGAACACACACGAAGATATTTAGAAAAGTGTTGATTACCAAACAAAACTGACCATCATTGACTTCCACTATTTCTTAAAATATCTTATACAGGTTAAGAATGACATGAGGGTGAAGAAATTAGCTTTTTTGGGATGAACGATCCCAAGAAGTTAAACGCAAAGTTGTTAAGCAGTATCGTAGCATTGTTTGTGAGAGACCTCTGTTTATTTTATTGTACACAGTTTCATCAGACCAGCAAGAAACTGACCAAGAGAAGAGATTTGTATCTCTTTTATCTCTGTATGTTTTTTCCTTTTTCATACGGAAATAAATAAATATCACAATAGATCTAGAGAAACATGATCTCTCTTTTTATGGAAGTGCAGTGTGAAACTATAGTAAGGTGGTGTTTTACTTCACATTGAACTGATGGTTGTCTGAAAACATTTCAGCAGAAGTACACAACTGTAACTTAATATGAGGGATGCGCATAAGATCAATAGCTGAGCTCAGAATCAATGATTTATTTTGACATGTAACAGCGTATACATTTTTTTTTCTTTACAGATGTAAACAATTTTTGAATGACATTGTCAACCAGCATTTGCAAAGATATTATAATACCTGGGGATTTTTGGCTCTTTAATGTGGTGTATATTAAGAGGAGTTAGCCTCAGAATGGACATTCTGCATTCATTTACTCAACTTTTAAACCTTTATGACTTCCTTTCTTCTGCAAAACACAAAAGAAAATATTGTTAAGAATGTTGATAACCAAAAACCATTGGTCCCTTCAGTTTTATTGGATGGACACGTCACCAGCTAGTCAATGGGGACCAATGATTTTCTGTTCCCAACATTCTTCAAAATATATCATTTTCTGTGTCCTGCAGGAAAGAAGAAAGTTAATGACAGAATTTTCATTTTGTGTTGAACTATCCCTTAAATTCCCAAGAACAGTGAAGGCAGTGTAGGATTTCTTCATGAGACAGTTCTGCCATCTGCTGGTCAAAAGTTGTCATTCAAGAAGATTTGTTTTTATCTGACACAGTTACTACAATAATATAATATATACACAAATGTAATGAAATGTTTGCTTGTAAAAGGAATGTTGAAGGTTTTTTGTTCAAACGTTTGTGTAGTGTTAAAGCAGGAACAGCAAGTTGTTATGGACCAGCGTTGTTTACGTCATCCGAAGCAGTCTACTACATTAGTTCCAAAATGAGATAAACCATAAATATCATGTTTTTATTGTGTTTTATTGATATTTTTGAGTTATTATGGCTTAAATCAAAACAAAACAACTGCAGTTTGATTGACATTCATCACATATGAACATTTTAGATTTTTTTTTAAACAGTTATCTAGTTCTGGAACCAAACTCTTACTCTGATAAATATGTGTGTTTGGTTAACAGGTTAATATGCAAATGTGATCTATATAGTGTGATGGCACATAAGCTAAAAAAGCTTAACAATGAAGATTAATCTTAGATATAAATAATATTAGTAATAGAAAATCATGTAATATTAACACATTTCGCTGTCGCACAGTATGATTCATTTGTCAACTCTTGACTTTATTCAAATCAAAATACACTAAAATACTCGTAATAAATTAAACCTGAGAATGTACATGTTAACCCCCCTGAGTTCTTTAAATACAAAAAGAAGGCCGTCTTTGCCCAAACATGATCAAGAGCGCTGTGTACGATTGTTTCTCATACGTTCACCAACTAGAAATATTACTTGAAAGTTCACATATCTTCAGACAACCATATTCCATATCTTCCTGATATTACACAAGTGTCGATGAAGAAGACCAAAGGCAAATGAAATGATAGTGAAGTATAAGAAGTTCATTGAGGTTAATTTACATTCTATCAAATATTTGTATAATGCAAATGTCCTATTTTAAAGATATGCGATGAGATACCAGAACCGGCCAACGAGGAAGGTATTACTCAGATATCTATAACTCGACTTAAACCACTAGATCTCTAACGGGGTGAACATTGCTTCTTTTAGTAATATGGTTTTAAAACTTCATTTATCAATAATCTGACTACATTGTTCACATAATACGTAAAGGGCAGTAACATTTTCATTTGGATAAGTGATCTGGGATCATTTGATGGGGGGATGCAGTTGTATGAACTTTTTCATTACATTTAATGTTTATTCCCTTGTGCTTACAGAATGAAAGCAATAGGAAATTGTGCCGCCTCATATCAAGATCAGGTTCAGGTCCATTCACACCGCACACGATACATATGAAGAGTTCAGATGCAAAACCCTCTAAATCCATCAGACGACTTTTTGTTTAACTTTAAGCAATGCCAGATATTTCAGACCTGTCAGGGTGTGATATTTAGTAGGTTTTGGATCAAACTTATTTGAATAACATTTACTATGTGTGGAGTGCATTCGCTCGACATCATAATCTCATATTTGACGTGAGGTGGTTATCTCATTTAGAGGGTTTTGCATCTGAACTCTTCATAAATAAAGGTACCGTCTCCAGCATCCTTTCCAGACGTCCCTCTCTCATCATTCATCCTGAGACAACATTCTGACAACCATAAAAGGTTAATATACAGGTACAGTATATATATATATATATATATATATATATCTCCATCACAAATAACTGTACAAATTGAAAACTATAGTATGTAAGACTTTGCAGTAAATACAGTTTTGTTGTGCAAATGTGTGTGTTGTGTGAATGTATGTATGAATAATTATTCGTGTTGTAATATTGGATTTGTGGTACATTTTAGGCCAATAACGTCCTCTTATACAGCTCTGGAAAGAAATTAAGAGACAATTTCTAATTTATTTCCATTTTTTTTATCCATTTCCATTTAGTCATTTAGCAGACGCTTTTAAGCGACTTACAAAGAGTTCGGGGAAGGAATAAGCGATATTTACTGTTTATAGACTTTAAACACTGTAGGTCACTTAACAGCAAACCATGTGAAAGCCATTGTCGTGTACACTGATGACAAAGTGTATACACCATTTAATGAAGCTACTCGTACTGGTAAAGGCAAGTACAAAGACAAGACATACGGATGGTATTCGCTTCACTTTTTGTTGACGGATGCCATACAGATTTTAAATAAGCAACAGAAAGAAGCACAAACAAACTGCATGACAACGTATCGTGGCATCAATGTTGAATTTGCTGGAAGCGTGAACCATGAGGTTCGGTTTGGCCAGATTGCATCTTCATCTACTGATCGTGCTGTAGCAGAGATTTACGTTGATGGGAAATCTTGTTTTGAAATCCAAACTTGCGAAGGTGCTAATATGACAGCATATTCTAAGTATGGTGATCACGAGAGAGAGGTGCTCATTCCCCCATATGAGAAGTTTAAAGTCACTGAAATCAAGAAAAATGACTGGTGTGATACTGTTTTCTACTTGAAAAGTACAGGAACAGAAAGCAACCTGAACTGTGCCTTAGTCTAAATAAAAGGTTTTTTGGATTCCATATAAAAAATCGTGATGTGGAAAAAAGTAAATGTTGCCACACTTGTATTTTTTTCCACCATAAATTGAACATTGAATCACATGTGATTAAAGGAAAGTAAACATCAGAACACTTGGTACTGTGATTACTTGATTTAGAAAAAATGAAACACAATACAAATATGATAACATAAGAAAGAAACAAGATTTTAAACAACCTTTTGCAAATAAAACTCTTCATTTGTGTATCCTGTAGTGTACATTTTTCGTTTTCAACTTAACACTACGTTGCTGTTTTCAAAAGCACTGAGAAAAATGATAATAAAGTTCTATGAAATGACTAATGGATGAATTTTGACGGCATTTTTTCCACATTTACTCTCTGTTCTGATCTTATTTGTGAAAGGTTAAAGCGACCCTGATATCTCATTGATGTCAAGCTCCAGTTTTTCATGAGCAGTCTCCAGTTCTGGATCCACGGGTCCAACCATGGGAACGTGTTGTAGAGCTAAACACCCAAAAGCCAGATCATGTTTTTATCCCTCATATTAGACGTCACCGCGTTCAGGAAAAAACTCTAGACATCTGGCAGTAGTGTGGTTGTCTTTGGTACATTTTAGGCCAATAACGTCCTCTTATACAGCTCTGGAAAGAAATTAAGAGACAATTCCTAATTTATTTCCATTTTTTTATATCCATTTCCATTTAGTCATTTAGCAGACGCTTTTAAGCGACTTACAAAGAGTTCGGGGAAGGAATAAGCGATATTTACTGTTTATAGACTTTAAACACTGTATTTAATTTGACTATATCCATCCATCCATCCATCCATTTTCTTCCGCTTATCCGGGGTCGGGTCGCGGGGGCAGCAGTCTTAGCAGAGATGCCCAGACATCCCTCACCCTAGACACTTCCTCCAGCTCTTCCGGGGGGACACCGAGGCGTTCCCAGGCCAGCCGGTAGACATAGTCCCACCAGCGTGTCCTAGGTCTTCCCCGGGGTTTCCTCCCGGTCGGACGGGCCCGGAACACCTTCCGGGGGAGGCGTCCAGTAATCATCCGGAACAGATGCCCAAGCCACCTCAGCTGACCCCTCTCGATGTGGAGGAGCAGCGGCTCTACTCCGAGCTCCTCCCGGGTGACCGAGCTTCTCACCCTATCTCTAAGGGATCGCCCAGCCACCCTGCGGAGGAAGCTCATTTCGGCCGCCTGTATCCGGGATCTTGTCCTTTCGGTCATGACCCAAAGCTCATGGCCATAGGTGAGAGTAGGAACATAGATTGACCGGTAAATTGACAGAATTTCTTCACCACGACAGACCGGAACATCGACCGCATTACTGCAGAAGCTGCACCGATCCGTCTGTCAATCTCCCGTTCCATCCTTCCCTCACTCGTGAACAAGAGCCCAAGATACTTAAACTCCTCCACTTGAGGTAGGAACTCTCCACCAACCTGAAGCGGGCAAGCCGCCCTTTTCCGATTGAGGACCATGGCCTCGGATTTGGAGGTACTGATTTTCATTCCAGCCGCTTCACACTCGGCTGTAAACCGTCCCAGTGCATGCTGAAGGTCCTGGTTTGAAGGGGCCTGACACCCTCCGACAACATCAGCCAGGGGCCTGACACCCTCCGGCCCCTGGCTGTGCCTAGAAATTCTGCCCATTTTTTGACTATAGTTTACTATATTTAAGTATAATGTTTATAGGTTTTAAAGTCCCAGTGAAATTAAAAATGTAAATTCTTTTTTTTGTCATGAAATATTGCAGCGTTCATAGTAAGTAGCTTATCCATGTTGGTCATTTTCTTCTTTAAATTCATGTGCCCTCATAATCTGCAGTTAAAATCTGAAAATGCACTTCCGCCCTGTACTGACTATCCATCTGAACGACGTAAATTAGACGGCTTGGGCGGAGCATCTGTTAACTCCTCCCCTTCAAATGTCATTCTGCTGGCGGTTCCGTTTCAAAATCAACACAGCCGCTGTTTTACACATCCAATCAATTCGCAGTGAAAAACGCAAGCCACGCCCACTCATGTCCTCCTTGTGTCAGAATACGGAAGTAAAATGATCGCAACTTTTGGTTCAAGGGGACTTTAAATACTATACTTCAAAGAAAACAAGTTCACGCTCATGTTCAATCGTCATCGAACATCTGACCCGATCGAGGCCATGGAAGATTCTCGGTAGGGTCAAATCTGGCCTTGAATATATAATGGGGACAAATGAGTGTCCTGCCATGATCTCAGTCTTTTTGTCATTCCTGGGGTTTTGAAATTCAACAAACATTTGAACGACACCTAAAATACGCGTGTTATTATTAGCACGAGGACACATTACAGCTGTTTTAAACCATCGAATACAGCAGATTAGACATTAGATGCGTTTGCACGCGTCGACCAGCAGATGTCGTCCGTGAGCTTCGACATCACACATTTTGACCGCTACGTATAAAAACTACATATATCTAAAAACGTATATCTAAACTTACATACTTACAGAACGATTCTCTGTAAACTTGACATAAGCAGGTGCTTACTTTGGTCTGCCAGTCATCTCACGCAGGCAAGTATTTGGCCGCGCGTTGACGTCATCGGTCCGCGCCGTCGAGGTCCGTTCGCTCACGGTACGACTGTCACGCCGCAGTTTCCATCATCTATAGGTCAAAGCAGCAATGATTCGCTCGGTGTCTTTACTCAAATACTCTTTAAGTGTTTCTCAGCGGGCTCATGTCAGACTGTTATCATCCACCAGAGGGATAACAAACAGAATAGTGCCCGCGACATTCGCCGGAGGTACATGTTTGAATGATTTTAATGATGAAGTTCAATTTAAAGTCACCATAGTGTGTTATTCATACTAATTTGCACACGGGATTTGTGTAGAATTGTAGTTTAATGCGAAGTTGAATAAAACTAGTATTAGAATGTAGTTTCGTAAAATGTAGTATACTCTACCCATGGCATGGCGCTATAGTATACACTTGGTTAATACTACAGAATATTGTAGTGTACATCAACAAAGTTGAATTGATCCCCATGCTGTCATTTAGTATCTAGGAAGGTATTGTTCACGTGGGTGTAAATAACTGTTGTTTACATCCCTGATAGCACACATACATCTGGCTTACGTCTATTTGACGTCAGCATTTACATCTGTAATACATAGTTTGCTCTGTATGAGATGTCTGCTGTCAGACGTCATATAAACATCGACAATACAACTGTAAATGATTATGATTTAGACTGGATGTAAAGCTGCTCTTTCTAAGATTTAGCAGATGTTTCTAGATCTTTAGCAGACGTATTCCAGACGTCTCCGAGACGTATATATTTCAGATATATTGCAGATGTAAATGCAGACGTCAAGTAGACGTAAGACAGATGGATTGTGCCATCTTGGATACATACTATAGTTCCGTTCTTAAGCAGAGAGTGTTGAGCATCCACAGCCAACCTAACACAAACTCAAAACCACACTACAGGATGTATAAAGCATCAGTGCTGATAATAATTCTGTTATTCTTAAACAGCCGACACAAATGGCAGACCTGTCAGAATCTGGAGCTCGAGCTCTACCGGTGCCCGTGTGCTTCAGCGCACATACAGCACTCAACAAGCAGAACCTGTAGAAGAAGAGCAGCTCCACAGCATCATCAGTGACACGGAGAGCATTCAAGGTATCAACGATTCAACTGTGTCTATCGACTATAAGTTGTTTTGAATAGTTCACCCAAAGAAGGAATTCTCTTATTGCTGATTCACTTATGACGTAGTTACTGTGATGAACAAACAAGCAGATATTAAAGTCTAAAAATGCATCTATTCTATCAGGATCCTTCTCCAAACATGAGTTCCAAGCGGAGACGAAAAAACTGCTGGATATTGTGGCCAGGTCACTGTATTCTGAGAAGGAGGTAAAGAATATATTAGAGCAGGGGTGTCAAACATACGGCCCGCGGGCCGTATCCGGCCCGATAAGGCGTCCAATACGGCCCGAGGGAAGATTTGAAAAATAATACAAATATGAAATAAAAGTTTATTATTATTTTAATTAATTTAAAGTTTATTAATACAATCAGGTTTTCGCTGCCATATTATGTTTTGTTTTATTACATTTTTTATTTTATCATTGATCATTTAATTGGGCTTCTGCCGGAACCCCTAACAAGCATGCGCATTCTAAAGCGCCGCCTACATTTCGAAAACAAAGTCGGCTAAGTTGTGCGGCAAGGACCAGTGATTTTAAAATGTCCAAATAAAGAAAACTGACGGAAGAAGACGTATTTCTTCTGTGAGTTCAACGGTAGGCCGGTATGTTTAATCTGCTCACAAGCCGTGGCTGTGCAAAACGAGTACAATATTAAACGGCACACACGCAGAGAAATATGATAAATACACTGGACAACTTCGAAAAGAGATGTCAGGAATTAAAATCATAATGCAGATGCGATCTAGATCTTTTGTTGTTAAAGGAAATTTCTAGTATATATTTAATGTTCATATCCAAAGTGAAGTTGTACTACTGTACTAATTGTTAAATATGTTAAGGCAGTTTTTCCTATTAGTGAATTATATTGTATAGCTTGTATGGTTCATATTTAATGTGACCGTCTGTACACAAATAGAGTCTGTTGCATTTTTGTCATTACTAGTTTAAAAAGTATCTGACAAAAAATATTCATATTCAAAGGAAAGGGTTTTGATTGCCTTTACCTAAACAAAATATTTTTTTCAAAGAGGAATAAGAGTGTTATTGAACCGTTCTGAGGATTTATTAAATGCACCTTTTACAGAACAGTATGTCTTTCTAGTTTTTTTGCTAATTCATTTGTAATTTGGTGCAATATGGTTTAAAAAAGGTGATTCGGCCCGCACATTGTCACTTTTCTCTCCATCCGGCCCTTACCCTAAAATGAGTTTGACACCCCTGTATTAGAGGAACAAGGCATTCAGCTCGGTTCTGTTAGCGCCTGAATCGTGATGATTTTTGCCCTGTTAGGTGTTCATCAGAGAGCTCATCTCTAACGGCAGTGATGCGCTGGAGAAACTGCGGCACAAGATGATGACATCGGGCGGTGACGCAGCACCGATGGAGATCCACCTGCAGACCGATGCAGCCAAAGGAACCTTCACTATCCAGGTATCCTGCACCAATGAAACCCCTCGATCAAAAACACAGCGTGTTTGAAACCGTCTCGGATACCAGATGATGCATTAATCAAACTTTCCATATGAATTGAATTTCAAATGTTTTGATTGTGCTATATATATATACTAAGAAAATCCACGTTGTGTTCAAAAACCAAATCTGACTTTAACCAATCATTGTTTAAGTCATTTAGGCAGTTCATATAATTGTGTATCTATGAGAATATTTATAACTTTTTATCGCAGAATATCTAAAACGTTGTTTGTCTTTTTCTCTCATATTTCTAGGATACGGGTATTGGGATGAGTAATGAAGATCTGGTTTCTAATCTGGGCACCATCGCTCGGTCTGGATCAAAGGTGCGTCTCATTGAACCGTGACTGATTCATCCAATGAGATTCAAGCACCTGGACATGATTTCTTGTTTTTTGCATCTCTCAGGCGTTTCTGGAAGAACTTCAGAATCAAGCGGAGGCCAACAGTTCCATCATCGGTCAGTTTGGTGTGGGCTTCTACTCCGCCTTCATGGTGGCTGATAAGGTGGACGTTTACTCGCGATCTGCTGAACCAGACGCTCCCGGATACAAGTGGTCCTCAGATGGGTGAGCGGAGTGAGAGAGCATGAAATGAAAATGAAAAACCAGATCTGATTTGTTCAAACTTGAAATTTTGTAGGACATCTAACTCATTTGGGTTTTGTGCGTCTGCAGTTCTGGATTATTTGAGATCGCAGAAGCTTCAGGTGTGCGTCAGGGAACTAAAATCGTGCTCCACCTTAAAGACGACTGTAAGGAGTTCTCGTCCGAGGACCGTGTCAAAGGTTTGCCCCACGCATAAGCTCAGACATATTTGCTCGAAGAAGAAAGCGATTCAAATGACTCATGTCTGTTTTTTATTTTCAGAGGTTGTGACTAAGTACAGCAACTTCGTCAGCTTTCCGATCTTCCTGAACGGACGACGGCTGAACACACTTCAGGTATGAGAAGTCTAACGATAAATGACATCTCTCGAGCATGGATCTTCCTGACCACTCTCTCTCTTCACAGGCGCTGTGGATGATGGAGCCCAAAGACATCAGCGAGTGGCAGCACGAGGAGTTTTATCGGTACGTGGCTCAAGCTCATGATAAACCGCGTTACATGCTGCACTACCGCGCCGACGCGCCGCTCAACATCCGCAGCATCTTCTACGTGCCCGAGATGGTGAGTGTGAGAGGACAGATGGACACTATGAACTGTGTGTGTTTTTAGCATGTCTGACGGTGTTTGCATGTGAGAGTAGAAGCCGTCCATGTTTGACGTGAGTCGTGAGATGGGATCCAGCGTGGCTCTGTACAGCCGGAAGGTTCTGATCCAAACCAAAGCCGCAGATATTCTTCCCAAGTGGCTTCGCTTCTTGCGAGGTGAGCAGAACATCCATTAACACATACTTATTAAACACTTACGATTTTTTGTAATGCAACCGCGATAAAGGATCATGATGTGTCATTTTGTTTGGGCAGGTGTCGTGGACAGTGAAGATATTCCTTTAAACCTCAGCCGAGAGCTGCTTCAGGAAAGTGCTCTGATCAGGTACAAACCCTGCGTGAAACATCTCCTCACACCCTCCGTTTCATGCCTGCGAGAGTAACATTTCATTTTACTTTAGGAAACTGAGAGATGTTTTACAGCAGCGGATCATTCGCTTCTTGTTGGACCAGAGCAAGAAGGATCCGGAGAAATACGCCCGGTTCTTCGAGGACTACAGCCTGTTTATGCGTGAGGGCATCGTCACAACAGGCGAGCAGAGCGTCAAGGTACGTGCTTCTTCTTTTTCTCTTATATAATGTGTCTTTCTTGGTTTTTAAATGGCTGCTGTTGTGATGTGGCAGGAGGACATCGGCAAGCTGTTGCGCTTCGAGTCGTCCGCTCTTCCCGCCGGACAGCAGACCAGTCTGATGGAGTACGGCTCTCGCATGAAGGCCGGAAGCAGGAACATTTATTACCTGTGCGCTCCGAATCGTCACCTGGCCGAACATTCGCCGTACTTCGAGGCCATGAAACAAAAAGACATGGAGGTAAAAACACACATGAGTTTAATAAACACAACTCTTTGTTTCATTTTAAAGGGTGTAAACTGAACAGGAGAAATGAGAAAATATATAACCACTATAAACTTCTTCCGGCAGGTTCTGTTCTGCTTCGAGCAGTTTGATGAGCTGACGCTGCTTCACCTCCGAGAGTTCGACCGGAAGAAGCTCATCTCCGTGGAGACCGACATCGTGGTAGATCATTACAAAGAGGAGAAGTTTCAAGAAGGCAAAGCTGGTAAGATATCAGAACAGTTGAAAATCTTGATTCTGACACTGTGTGTTCAGACCCTCATGATGATGATGATGATGATGATGTCATTATGTCGTGCAGCATCTGAGAGGCTGACGGAAGAGCAGGCCGAAGATCTGATGGCCTGGATGAGAAACTCACTCGGACAGAAAGTCGCCAACATCAAGGTCACCACATTGACACACGCTGCATTTATCAGTGAAAACCTCAGCGTTCATTCAATGAGAGAGAAGATTGGCCACTACATGAATAAACGTTTCTGCTGTTTGAGAAACTGATGTTTTCATTGACTCATGCTTGTTTGGTAACAAATGTGTGCTATCTTTTGTTTCTGTAGGTGACCCCGCGTCTAGACACACACCCGGCCATGATCACGGTGCTGGAGATGGGAGCCGCACGACACTTCCTGCGCACGCAGCAGCTCGCCCGCAGTTCAGAGGAGAGAGCGCAGATCCTGCAGCCCACGCTGGAGATCAACACTGGGTATACGCTCGCATAACCTAAAGAGATTCAATACATTACAAAAACGCTGTACCCTTACTACAATGTTTCTTGGGTAACACTTTCCAAAAAGCTTAAAGCATTCGCTAGCATTATTAACATTTACAAAAACTTTTTTAAATCAAATGTGGTATTTGTTTACATTGATTCATGCACAATGCATTGCATATGTGACACGAACAACTGTATTGGCATTAACAAAACATCAATCATTTACAGACACGACCTCATCAAGAAACTTCACGCTTTGAAAGACTCAAACTATGAACTCGCTCAGATGCTTCTCGACCAGGTAAAAAAACGCATGACTTTCACTTTATTTCATGTATTATTTCCATTCATAATCGTGGTGTGAAATGTGCAGTTTCATTGTGTTAAATACATTGTTTTTTATACAAGATTTATGACAACGCC
The DNA here is from genome assembly GCF_947034865.1 of Barbatula barbatula. Taxonomy (NCBI): domain Eukaryota; kingdom Metazoa; phylum Chordata; class Actinopteri; order Cypriniformes; family Nemacheilidae; genus Barbatula; species Barbatula barbatula. The sequence continues at coordinate 4,589,828 of NC_136769.1, forward strand.
ATGATCGCAGCTGGACTGAATGAAGACCCCCGTCCGATGATTTCTCGTCTGAATAAACTGCTCACACAAGCTCTGGATAAACACTGAAGCCCACGCTGTATCTCACCCCGCTGGACTCATTGGAGCTGTACAGGGCTCTCCCTCACCACCTCACGCCCTAAACTCAAGATAAAGTCATTTACAGTATATAAAGACTTGAGAATCTTTGACATCTGTGGGAGTCACAGTTTACTTACTGTAAAGAGACCCTTTGCCATTTATCTGTCTGTAGTCAATGTAATGAAGCTGGATGGAGAAGACTGCTGAAAATTGAACTTTGTGAGATGAAGATAACCGTCCATCATTCACATGTTTTGTCCATACCTTGTCTGATTTTTTCAACACATATATTAATGATACTGTATTTCATTTAAAGAGTTATTAGATCAAAAATACATTAAAGGTCTAAAATGTTTTCTTAGCCTCTTTGACTGTTTGTTTTTTATTCAGAGGACATTCAGAGCATTTTTATAATACATTTAATAGAATGTGTTTTTTTGTGAAGACAAAACAAATGTCATATATTTGGATGTGAATCAATAGTATGTGATTCCCTGTTACTAGTGTGCACTTCAGTGCTAGAAAAGATGAAGAGGGCAAACTAAAAACTCCAAGGGCGGTTTCCCGGACAGGGATTATTTCAATCAGGATTCAAAGTTGTTTTTAAAACGTACATTACAAAAACTCGATCTCGAGACAACACAATCACATTGATATATTTTAAGATCAGTCAGTGCAAGTTGTTTTCGATCAAGACACTTCTAACATTTCAGTTAGTCTGGGACTAGGTTTAAGCCCTGTCTGGGAAACTGCCCCTTATGACATCGATCTAACCCAAAGATGTCTTTGACAAAACTCCTGTTAGGGTTATTGATCATCTGCGTTTAGCCTTAAAATGTATATATACACATATAAAGTGAACTTGTTTGTAGATGCTGTAAAATGTGTAACCATGTATATCCATAATAATCATTTTAGAAATGCCATTTGAAGTAATGTAGACTAGCAAGTAGGACATTAAACACTTTCAAAAGTCGTTTATTAGTCTTGTACGTGTGTTTGGTTACGAGGCTTGTAAATCCACTAATACCAATCATCATTAAGAAATGGTCTTATAAATAATCAAGTTTTCATGAACTGATAGAAAATCTATATTTAATAAATATCTTATTCTCAAGCTTGTGAAATGCATAAAATTCAAAAGTAGTGAGTGAGTGGTTGAATAAGGCACAAAATGAGTGCTTGTAGTTTCGGGATTCAGACGGAAGGGGGCGCAGTGATAAACGCATACTGCGATACTTTCGTTTACTCTACATTACACTGATTTTACATTCAAATGAGGTTAAAAATCCGCTTTAATAAAATATTCTGGTGTTTATTCCCCCTAACACAAAACAATTCATATAAAATACACATTTTTAAAGCCAAAACATTTTATTCAAAGGGAAGATTTTAAGAATCAGTGGCACATTGGGTAGGGGAGAGTGGGGTAAGTTGATCCACCAACTATGTATCTCTGCTACTGAACACTTTTATTGTCTTTTGACCGCACGTTTCTTTGCCCAGAATGTGAAGCACACGGGAGAATTGGACTTTGACAAGTCAAAAACAGCTTTTAACGTAATATTTTTGCACATCAGCTGTGGGGCAAACTGAGCCAGTTAACTTCAATTTCTTATTTTTCAACCTGTATAATTTCTATGAAACCTAAGTCACAAATGGGCTTACATGTTTGGCATTAAAAAGCACTGTATAATGCCAAGAATCTACAAAAACAGACATAGTGAGAACAGAAATTGGTGTTTCACAAGACCAGTTATTTCAGAAACGGAAGATATTGCAAATTTAAAAATATATAGAAACGTAAAGTTTGATTTGGTATTTTTTTGTTTAAGTTAGCTTTCATAAATATCTATTAGTATTTGTACGGGGAAATAATGATTGAATTACATTTTTTGAAGGTAAATCTTTAAAAACATGGTCAAATACAGTTGCATGCTCAGCATGTCTCCGTATGGTTCAACTCACCCCATAATGGGGCAAACGGAGCCACGCGACCACTTTTTATACAAGACAAATTTCGAAATAGATGTGTTCTTATAATTTGTATTGATCCTGATGATTAAATGCTTTCATTTCAATTATGCTTCATTTTCTTTCATCTTGGGGACCACAGAAGTGAAAAGGGGCTCATCTTACCCCACTCTCCCCTACATTATCTGACAAACTCAAGTGGACATCGACTCTCAAAATAAAAAACTTGGAATTCAGGAACGGAGTCGAAAGACTTCAACATCCGAGTCCTAAAACCTGATTGCGTCTCGATCATTCTTTTAAACCGTCACCTTTAAAATACGTCAGTGAGTGAATGCGTGAAAAAATCTCACAATATTTAAGCGAGATGTCTCAAACATGTTTTAGCCTTCCTGTCACTTGTCACGGTCATTTGACTTTGCAGAGGAAAACTGGATCAAGAGAATCATGGACAGCTGAGAAACAACTACTTAATTATAAGAACGTGTGTGTGTCCCATGTTTTTGTTGGAACCCCTAATACCGTCTCTCATTGTTTGTTGGCAGTATACTTCCAGAGTTGGGCAAAACCAAAACATGTATCCCAGGGTCAAAACAGGGTCTAAATTTGACCTTAGGCCCGCGGGTATGTTAAGAGTATTTTGCATGGGATCTAACCATGCATGGCACCCTGCCCCACATCATGCACCCTATACAATAAAACTCCTACATACACAAAAACTATCCTGTCATTTGAGTCACAAGAGTGAAGCGAAAAAAACAAGTGCATTTTTAACTTGTGGGCATATCAGTAATGCTTCAAACTCCTTTAGAGTTTCTTATTTAAAGAATGATTTAAAGTTTTGCACAAAAAGGAAAACAGGTGTTATATTCTGTTGTGTTAACTGTAACCCGAACAAATCTTTGCTCGGCTGTATGATGTTTTAATGCACATGTAGTGAAAACAAGGAGAGATTGTGTCTGTTGCACACAGTTTATTTAACAATATGGTATATAAGTACGAAACAAGTTCTTAACCAGTTTATACAGCGATCTCAATCTTTTTTCCTTTTATTTACAGTGTCATCGAGCTGCATGATTTACATTAAAGAATCGTTCACCTTCAATTCAAGTTTCATGGAGAAAAAAAAGAGGTCGACTGAAGAACTCTGAAGAAATCAGCAGTCAGACGAAACTCCGGCCTCATAAGTGAAGCAGAGGGGGACATCATTGATGTTTCAGAGATCAAACAAGAAAACGGAGGAAGATTTTTCCTACATCTTTAGCAACAACTACTGAATTCAGGCCAATAAATTAACGCATTTGGGCACCTTGAAAAATAAGAGCAACTTTTCACCATTTGCTCGTGTTCGTGTGTGTGCAGTAGCCAAGGCTCCTTTCTGTACAAATGAATACAGGTCCTCTGTACAAACTCCACAGTCTGGAGAGAAAAAGGCTGCGCGTGTCCTTTTCCAAACCTGGTAAATGTGAATACAGACGGGAATGAGGATTAATCCTAATTCCACACCAAATATCTTACAGTCCCTAAACGGCACACACACACAGAAAGAAAAATGCATTTCAGCTTGCAAACATCCAAAACGAAAGTCTTCAATAATAAAATCAAATATTTTGCCTTGAGAAATTTCATTAAAAAGTCCATAACACCCCTGCCCGAGAACAAAAAACAAAACAAATTAAAAACGTAACACATGGACCGGGACTGAATTACAGCCGGTCAGACCAACCCTTCTCAAAAACCTCCTTTGTGATTCTGCTCTTGAAACAGTAAATTGAATCCCTCCAACAGAGGAAAAAGCAGTCCACTGGTTGTGTAAACCTTTTAAAGTTTGTTACTTTGTTGTATTCTGACGAAACAAAATTCAGTACAACGTGCACCGTTGTCCTTCAGAACGTCTCTTAATGCTACAATCCCTCGACAAACTTCTCTAACGTATCTCCCGTGGTGTCCCCGACCATACTCAAGTCGTTAGTTAGTCCTCCACGGTTTGGGGTGTTCAGCTGAGGAAGCATTGCACTCTGCTCAGGTGTGCACAAGTGAGCCTGGTCCATGGGTCCCGGCATGGGTCCCACGAGGTTCGGGTGAGAGGAGTGCAGGGCAGCGTGCTGCGGCGAGGGCTGAGGCTGCATGCGTGGGGACGGGCTGGAATGTGGTGGTTGTTGGGAGGGGGGACGGGGCGATTGCACGGGGGCGGGAGACCTCACCTGGTTGCCCAGGGTGTTGCCCATGGCCTGCTGCTGTCCTGCAAGCATGTGGGGTTGTGGGCTCATGGAAGAGGCCTGTGCTGGGGAACCCATCTGTTGCTTCAGCATCTGCTGCTGTTGCTGCTGCTGCAGCAGGCGCTGCTGTAGCATACTTTGCTGGGCGTCCATGCTCATACCAGGCTGGCCCATTTGAGCCATGGGTGTCATCTGACCCATGGGCCCGGCACCTCCCTGCATGGCCATCTGCTGTTGCATTCGGATTTGTGAGTAACTAGCCGGGCCTTGGGGTTGCGGGAATCTTTGTCCAGGCTGCATGGTTCCTGGTTGTTGCTGCTGCTGCTGCTGTTGCATCTGACGCATGAGCTGGCGACGGAACATCTGCTGCTGGTTTCCATTGTGTGCTGCGTTCATCATTTGTCCCTGTGGGCCGAGGGCTGCCATGGCCTGCGTAGAGGCCTGTTGAGGCTGCTGAGGGGCCATGCCAGGTCTCTGGACTGCACCGGTCTGCATGGCTGTCATGTTCTGCATTCCTGGCTGAGCTGCAAGCATGGCCTGAGGATTCTGCTGCTGTTGCACCTGCTGTGGTTGGCTGGACTGATACTTTGCCGTCCGCTGTTTGATGAATGCAGCCATTAGATGGGGATTGGACTTGAGGATATTAAGAACTTGTTGCTGCTGCTGAGGGGAACTTGGCGATTTCAAGGTGCGCAGCAGGTCTTGCAATGCTCCCGGGGCGATACTGCTGGCCACTCCTCTTTGCTGCATGCCATGCTGCTGAGGGGCCTGTGGTGGCGCTTGCTGGGGAGGCATGACGCCTTGCATCTGCCGTGGCTGCTGCTGCATCATAGGGCGCTGCATCAGGTGGGCTTGTGGTGGCGTCTGCATTACCTGAGGCTGCGGGGCCATGGCTATCTGCTGAGGGGGAAGTTGCTGCGGCGGAGGTGCCTGCGGATTCTGCATGGCTCCTTGCATACCCTGTGCCCATTGTCCGGGCTGCATGTTCTGAACCATTTGAGGACCACGGGGACCCATCATCTGCAATGGATTCATCATGCGGGCTTGGTTCATCGGCATGCCGTTCATATTCATTCTGTGGTCTGGCTGCTGCTGTTGTTGGAGCTGCTTGTTTTTGGTCATCATTTGTTTGGCAACCTTCATTGCAACATGTTGCTGTGGAGAGGGCTGCGGCTGTTGTTGGGGAGGCATGGGCAGAGGAGACTGCTGCTGGGGCAAAGGCGAGGACTGTGGTCCTTTTCCCTGGGACCCAGGCGTAGGAGATTGGCTGGGAAAGCCCTTCACCATTCCGGCCACATTCTGATGCGGCTGCTGGGGCTGGTTGGCTAATGTCGGCGGGGCCTGAGGGGTGTTAGGCTGCTGCACCTGCTGAGAGTTGGGTGTCCCCGGACCTCCTGAGGTAGTTGGGGAGGGCAGACTCTGAGGCATTCCTCTGCCCTGCATGAGCGCCATGCGCCGCCGCATCATCTGCGCCTGCTGCAAGCGCTGCTGAATCTGCTGCTGTCGCAGCTTGTGCTTGATATTGAGACAGAAGGGCACCGGGCATTTGTTCTCCTGGCAGTGCTTGGCATGGTAGCAGCACAAAGCGATGAGCTGCTTGCAGACTGGGCAACCACCATTTGTCTTGCGCTTGCAACCCTTGGTGTGCTGCACCACCCGCTTCATCTTCTGGCATGACGGCAGAGAGCAGTTGGCGTTGCGGCATTGACAGGCGTGCACCAGCGACTGAATGCAGCGTTGGATGCTGAGTCGACGACTTTCCTGCGGGCTCTTGTTGGCTTCGCTGCTCTGGTTGTTGCTGTCGTCGTCCAGGCCCAAACCCCACTTGACCATTTGGTGCTCATGACCCTTTATGTTGTAGCAGTTGATGCATAGATCAAAGTCCTGTAAAAAAGATTTTTTTTTAAATAACCATAGTAAAGAATGAAGACAAGAATCATTGGTTTTATTTCACAATCTATCTTTTATCGTATAAAATAGGGTTAGGAGGAACAGTAACCAAACAGTTTTGTCAAAGTCATAAAAACAACACTGACCTCGCAAACAGTACAATGCCAACGTGTCTCTACGTGGTGCTTGCACTCATTGCAGGTATACACGAAACGGTCCTGGCCCTGGTTGTGAAGCTCCACCAGCATGCACATAGTGCTCCATTTGCAGCGACGCAAGGAACTGAACTCCCAGTGCTTGTCCCTGGCCAGCGTCAGGAAGGCGTCACGGCCATCCATCAGATCGCAGGTCAGAAGCGGGTCAGGATCCATAATCGGAGGCAGGGTGTTGACCGCTGGACCGGCATGCAGGTGGATCACAAAGAAGACCTGGATTTGATCAAGTAAAAAATATATATTTTAAGCACAGCAGAAGAAATGGTATTCTCTCCACAAACTCAATGAGAAAAGCCCAACCTCTTTGTGCTTCTCCATCGTTGCATAAAGCTTCTGGGACAAATCATTAGCTACATTCGGCATCCCAGGCTTCTTTTTGTTGGCGCGGCTCATGCTGCTCTTGTTCTTGTTGGTCTTTTTATTGTTCTTCTTTTTGCCGTTCTTGCTGTCGGCTTGAGTTCCCTGTGGAATTGGACGACATTACAAATAAATGCCTATAAACTACTACATCAATTTCATGTACAGAGTTTGTCTTTCGGACTAACCTCTGTCGTCTCAGTGGAGGCTGTGTTCTCCTCCTTTTTCCTCTCCTCCTCTTCTTGTTCCAGCTCCTTGATGCTCTCCTCTAGAACATTAGGCCAAAAATCTCCCTCAAAGTAGGGCAGTTCGTAGGCACTTGTCAAGCGGTCCTCTGTGGCCTGCTTGAATATGTCCTGTAAAACACACAGTCAGGAATTTCTTGAGTGATATGATGGGAAGTCTAACGTAGGAATGAAAATCTGATGACAGCAAAAAGCTATTTATTCAACAATAGAAAGAAATGGTGGAACATTGCACACATACCTTGTAGTCATTAATAATTCTTTCTGCAAAGGCCTTGTCCAGCATTTTTCGGTACCACTCTTGGAGTCTCTTGGGCTTGGGAATCTTCTGATCTGGAGGATGACAGTGGAAGATGTAGTCGTCCCCTTCACTTGGTGGGCAGGCCCATATATGGCCAGTCACATACCTGTAGGTGAAAATTTCATCCATCAGTGCCATAATCAAAAAAGACTTAACAAGCACTACAGAATTGCACAAATAATTTCGCCCCAAACACCACTCGTCTGCTATTTTTATGAAAAGCACATATTCATGCCCTAAACTCATGCCTTGTTTGTGTAACATTTACATTTAGCAGACACTTTTATCCAAAGCGATCTACAAAGTAGTGGGAAAACAATAGAAGCAATTTGTGCAACAAAAGAACAACAATGCATAGATGCAGTAAAACTGGTCTCAGTTAGCCGACCACAGTATATGAAGCTAAGAATTTCGGGGGCGCAGATAGGAAAGTAGAAAAGAAGTAGAAGACTATACTAATGGGAGACTATACAAAGACAACTACATAATCCGCTGATCTTGTGGCAAGGGGGAGATCTTTCCAGAGTCATGGAACACATCCGGAGAAAGTGCGCGAGAGTGATTTTTTCCCGTTGTGGGAAAAAGGGAAAACGTCCCTTTGCAATGTTAAGTAGAGCTTACTTGTGATTGGTTAAGCATGATCAAGGTGGTACAAAACCTACCCAAGTTTCCTGACATACTCTAGATAACCGATGAGGATTTCGTGGTAAACTGCAGTTCTTAGCCCCCGAGGCTTGAAGAAGTGAATACTGTCGAGATATGATATGTATACCCGCCTGGAAAGAGACAATGTGCATATTTAGCTTTTTCAAGACATAATTTATTCTTTGTTTCCCAAGAGATTAGTATTTGTGCACAACACTACCTGGTGTTGGGAAAAGCACATTCGGATCCATACTCCTGGACATGCATGCCAAAGAAACACACATCCACCCCGTCGATCTCTTCGAATGCAAAAAGTGCTTTGGTTCTGTAGGGAAAGCTTTCTTGCATCTCCCCAGAGTCAACAAACCTGCAGAGAAATGATTTGATACCAATTCAATTTTCTCTAGGTCTCCATCATTCTAATATAACATTACTTCGTGTTCCTGCAAGTGAAGGTACCTCGATTTCATTCCAGGTTTGACCTCTACGTGCTTATCAGAGCTGGCCACCACCCGCACAAACACCTCTCCGGCTTCAGGGTGATTCTGCCTTTTCAAGTACTTATTCACCCGGTCTTCAATGTACGAGCCCAGCCGCGTGGTCTGCAACCCTGATCACACAAGCACACACAGGTTTAGTGAACTCTTTGGCGGACAAATAAAAGTGCGACGAACAACTCAAGCATCAGAGGTGCTTACGCTTGGCAGAAAACTTGTTCTCCTTCCGCGATTTTCCAGACTTTTTCATACAGTTGTCACAAATGAAACTGTAATGGGGGAAAACAGCAGTTGTGAGGAGCATGTCACATCATTTGATCGACTGCAGGACAACGGAGAGATCAGTCGCTTACCCTGATGGCCAGATGACGTCATAATGCAGAACGCAAATCTGATGCATTTTCCTGCCGCAGTCTTTACATTCAACAAATCTGCAGGACAGAGAAGTTTAGATTGAATCCTTTTTTTCACAACACATACAAACAGCATTTCTTTTTTATGTACATTGCAATGACAAACGATTACAAATCAACGACGTACGGTTCAGAATCCAACATGTCATTTTTCTTCTTCTCAAACTGCTCCTTGGATATCATACTGGAAAAAAAGCATGATATTTATATACTCTTATTATATTTTATATGATTTGTACATTTGACCAAGTTTTCAGTATTTTTCTCTGGGCTGTCCAAGTTAAGGCATTATTAACACATCTATATTGTTCTGTTTGTAGTCTAACAAATCTTTTCTTGAAGCCAGTGGAAATACATACGTCTGCGGCTGTGCCGGGTCTTCTCCCAGAGTGACGCTGTCGCCCTGGATCTCGTTGAAGCACTTCTCGCAAAAGTGATACCTGTCGATGACAAGGCCATATTTGGGTGAACTGGAGTCAGCGCACGTGAGCAAAGGCAAACCGGCGCACAGAGATCAGCACAACACAAGAACGCAGAATGCGGCAGCGCACAAGTCACATGCCAAGGCACAGTTACACGTTAACAATCATATCAAATGATGAATGGATGCCATGTTATATAATGGACGGTTACAACTTTACGTCTACTATAGTTAATTCACTAAAAAGTATAATTTAGAGATGTGCACGCCATGATTATACTTCTACCCTTACAGATGTTTTCCTGAAAACACTATAGAAATGCACTGAACGTCTTTAAGAACAGTATGAGAATGCGACGAGATGCAGATAAGTCACACAGGAAGACTGAATTGTGCAGGTGATGTGCCAGAGTCTTCCAAATGATAAAGTTACCCTGAATTCGTTTTCAGGTTTTGGACAAACACAAAATGTGGGTTATACTACAGAATCTGAATTCTAGACATTACAAGTAAATAAATTAACGGATCAATCTCAATTCATCATGTTTAACCCATTGAACTTTTAAAGAGATGTGTAAACAATATGAGGTCGGCAAAAGGTTGCCCACATCCGAGTCTGATTTATCTGTGCATCACGGTCCCATACTACAACCTTCCTTTCTCAATCTCTCATCATATAGCATGCTATCGGTTACCTGTTTTGGTAGCTGAAGTATGTGCCATCTCTCGATATGGTGCAGAGCTGTTTTCCATAGCAGCAAAGTGTCTGAGGTGAGAACTCGAACTGTGAAAGACAACATAAACCGAAAATTACGTTAACAAACAAACAATGCAAGCACTGAATCTTTTCAATTCACCGTTTCGTACTTCAAAAAAAAAACAGATCAATGAAAAATAAAGGTCAAGATGGTCAACCGGTTATCTGACAACCAACCTCTCATTTACCCAGATTGACCAATGAGTTTATCTGACTTGCTTTAGAGGGGCCGAGTCAAACTTCTGTAGTCCTCACCTTGCGTCCACAGCAATACCCCAGACCCTGCATGACGGGGTCGATCTCCTGCTCAAAGACCTCAGCCAGCTTCGAGCAGTACTTATAGACGCGAGACGTCTTGCGATTGTATAGCCAGGCGTTATTAAACATGAGCCAGATGTCGTCCACGTACTGCCAGGGCTCTTGGTACTGCCCGGTGTCCAGCTTCCTCTTAATGGTGGAAAGGTCAATGGGGTTCTTCACAATGTCAAAGTAGTCCTAAGAATTACCAAACCCACGACGATTAAATCGCTCATAAAACTTAGAAAAGATTATGTCTGAATAATAAGCTAAATGGAACGAATTTCAATTTACCGGAATGCCCAGTAGGGTGGGATCCACAGGTTGGCGAAACGGCAAAGACTCGGGGTCTTGCCGATACAGCGCTTCTAAAGTGGGCATCAAGGCCTGTCTGAGCTCCTCTGGTTTAAAAACTGTAAGGAACCAGCAAGATGTTAGACAACCATCAAGCTACACACACACACACACACACACACACACACACACACAACTGAATTGTTAATTAGGAAGAAGTTATTACTTTTCTTTCGTGATTGGCTGGATTGACCGGAGGGCGTGGTGCTGCTGTTGGAGCCCTCCTCCTCTTTGGGCTCGGCCTTTATTTCTGGTTTCTTCTCCTCGGTATCCATCGGTTCCTGTTTAGGTTCTACAGTCACCTGCTCCTCCTTCACTTGGGGAGGTTTGACATCTTCATTCTGTCAAAACATGAAAGGGCGATTTTACAAAAGGACATAATCAAATGTTTCCTAACACATTACTGTTAAATGTACATTATATAATTAACATCAGAGCTTAAATGGATTTGTCCGTAATGAGGTCACACCTCCACCTTGATGTCAGGTCGCTTCTCGAAGTCCTGCTGGTCCTCCTGATGCTCCGTTTTGGGTTCAGCAGCAGGGTAGTCAGGCAAAGCCTGCTGGGAGTGACTCTCGGCCACAGACGCGGGTGTGGGAACTCTGTTATCAACACTAGCGGCCATCTGAGAAAGCTGAACACAAAATGAGAATTGACATAAAAACATTACAGCGATTCTCAACAAGTGTTGTAGGTCTTCTGATGTCAGCATAAGCTGTGTTTTGCTGTCCATCCTCACCGGAGTGCTAGGCTGCTGTGCTTGCACAGAGTTGGGCTGCTGCATCTGCATGGGGGGCTCAGGCTGGGACTGCAGGGGCGTGAGCGGGTGGGAGGGTGCAGGGGAGGAGCCTAGGACAGAGGGAGGGCGGGGCAAACCGCTGGGGATGTGGGTGGGCGTGGATTGGCCTCCGGCGGAGGCCGGCGTGGAGGGCTGGGTCTGGAGCGACTGGTGGCTAGCGGCGGCTGCAGGGGTTGAGGGCGGAGGAGGGGTGGAGCACATAGCGGACTGCGGGCCATGGGAGCCCACGGCATTCAGGGTCAGGTTAGCGTTCTGCTGAAGAGGAGAGACGGAGGGCATACTGGCTCAGATAAAGCACGCACATACTCGAACGTACTGTAACCCCACAGAGACGATCCATAAAAATTTCAAAGTAACAAGCATTTCTCTCACTGACAAACCCCTCACCTGTGCGGCAGCCTGTCCCGACTGCTGTGCCTGGTTTACATTCACATTCATGCCTGAGGCTGGGAATGACGTCTGGTTCATGAACTGGTTTTGACTGGGCGACTGACCAACCATGTTGTTCGCGTGACCTCCCATCATGCCTTGCGTTTGCTGCATCCTGGAGGGAGACATACCCATCTGCAAAAAACAAGATGATAAGTATATAGACAGAAAACAGGGCCACAAAGCTTCATTATAGATTCATGTGACTCTATTGGTAAACTGAGATGACACTCACCGCTGGGACATTGCCCATGCCCATCTGAGAGGGGTGGGTCATTGGAGACGGTGCCCGTGGTGCTCCCACTTGGGACTGGGACATCTGTACGTTCTGCATCGTCACGGAGTTGAACTGCCCCATCCCTGCAGGGAGTGATGGAAATGCACATTGACAAACTTTAAAGAAATTCACGCAACAAAAGCAAAGGAGAAAGGAGAGCAAAATGTTCAAAAAATAGATCTATACAAATAAAAACGTGCACAAGTCAACATGTAATCACAGGGTTTCTGCAGGTTTCACAACATAAAGAAAACACACACCCAACATTCCCAGACCAATTTCTTTCTTGCATACGAAGCAGTAGGCTTCAAAAACATTGTTAGCAACTGGCTTTAGCCAAGCCTTAAACGCAGTTCTTTTAAGCCATGAACACAAAACGTACGGTTCAGATCATATCGCAGATATTTGAGTCATGATTCAGATCCTTCGATTTTTCGGATCAGCAAAAATTGGGGTTCTCCAAACCCTTTTACGTCCAACAACACCACATAAATAAATCGCGTTCACATGAAGAGGGGAGAATTTCATTAGATTTATAAACCATGTTTCTAAAATATAACTTGCGATTCATAACTACTTATAAGTGTAACTCTTACCATATATACCGTATTAAATATAGGCAGTTTTAACTAGTGAATGTGAAGTGAACGTTGCACAGATCGCAGCAGATGAATGATACAGAGATGATGATACAGAGTAACTTCTAATACATTATCTTCTGGGCTACATCATGTATGCTATATCCTAAAGAGACAGACAATATGTATAACTACTAATGGGTATGGCACAAATGTGCAGTGAGAGTAAACATCTTATAATGAAGGACGAATCTTGAGAGATCAGATTGAAAGCTTTAAGGTTTCTTTTAAGGTAGCTTCAACTTGTTGTACACAGTAACGCACACATCTAAAGCTGCGGATGTTTCTTTTCAAATGCGTTACTGTATTATCGATCAGCGCATCAAAACTACCGCAATGACGTTTTGATAGTATTATTATGCGGCACACGTGATCAAATTGCGGCAATAAACACTCACCGACAGAGCGCACACTTATAATGGTCTTACGTCGTTCATTAATCTGATGCGAGACGCGGTCCGTACGAATCACGGATCAACTATGATCCACTTAACCACTACTAAACTAAATCTGTTTCATGTCTGTTGTACAATGTGAAAGAAACTCACGCTAATAACACGAAGCTGATTGGCTGCAATCTACGTTGCATGTTGGTCTCATTTGATGTCGTAATGCAGCTAATGCTCATTGAAATGCACCTGTTTGTAAAAAAGAACTACAACACCACAGAATCAAACGGAAGCATTGTAATGAGCATTAGAGGTAGCGTTACATGGCCGTAGGAAAATTGAGACCTGTTTAAAATGATTTAAGGCTTAGAGCACAATACTTCGGTGAATTTAAGACTTAAGGCGTAAAAAATGTGATTCGGGAATTTAAGATTTTTTAAGACCCTGCGGAAACCCTGAATCAAAATGGACGATATTGTCTTTCAAGTGATGCAGAACTGAGCTAAATACCAAATAAAGACACATTACCTTGAGGGACTTGCATGCGGGACATCAAATGATTTGGCACATTAGACATAGGGCCGGGTCCATCTAAACAAAAGTGACATTCGTGATTTTAATCCAACACTCTAGTCACCCAAACACGAACATCCACAGCATGAAAAAACACTCACTCGGTGGCCGGATGGCTTGTGCGGGTCCCATAGCGTTTGGCTGTGGAAGGCCAGGCTGCTGTGGACCCTGAGCGCCCATGGTTGGCTTCGACAGCCTGGACTTCCTCTTCTCCTCCAGCTCTTTTTGGATCTTGTAAATCTTCTCAGCCAGAAAGTGGTAATACTCATCCTGAATAAAAAGACAAAAACACGTGTCACCTGGTGTCTCTTTCCAACCCTCGAATCACTGCCATAAAGGACATTTGAAGCAGATTGGGTCTTTTACCCTGCTGTTGGCAGACTCATACATATCCCCTTCGACCTTACGGGCGTAAGCGACCAGGTTATCCATTCGTCTGTCCTTCAGTGCTGCAGGGTCTGGTGTGGGGAATATGGCTTGAACTCTGTGTGGTGTTTAGAAGAGTGTGAGAACTGTTCTTAAGAAAGGCAACACGTTTTATAAAGAAAGACATTTTGCTGTCTCACTCACAGCTTGTGCACTAGGTGATTCCTCAAGTCCTGAGTGACGTGCTCGTGCCAGGGCTTCTTCATGCCAGGCATGGAGAGCGGCGCAGCGGTGGGGAGGTTCCCCCCGCCGCCCATGTTCGACCCATCCGGCATCATCGGACTGTGGGGGCGGGATCAGATATTAATTATCAGCCAATTCTGACATCAAAACCTCTTACAGATACCGCTGCAATAGTCCGTGGGCACGGTTTTCTATGAGTGAATGGTTGGGGTTAAAGGTGAAGGGTGAAAGGTGAAGAGACTCACTTGCTGTTGAGGGATGAAGGGAGAGAGGAATCAGTGTGAAGGTTCGTCTGATCGGCCAGACCGTTTCCGCCCATGTTCATCTGGTTAGTGCCTGAAGGTGTCATGGGAAACCAGACAGGGATTACACACGGACACCACACGAGTGAGGAGCACAATCCAACTTGATGTTTTTATGCAATGAAATTTACTATACAGATTGTAAGAAGTAATAACAAGTGCCTTCATATCATCCGCATCGTCTTCATTCAACTACGGTTTATTGTGTTCAATTAAAGATATAAAACAATTTAACATGTCAAATGCTGTCACAAATAATCTGATGCACTTGTTTATTAAAATGGCTTAATATGATGGAGATATGAAGTTAATAATGAACAAGGAAGATAGCATGGCTCATAGTTTTCTTTAAGAAATACCTAATGCCGCCATGGTGCGCAGTTGTTGCTGCTGCTGCGTCGTCTGCTGTCCTCCCACTTGCGTCTGCGCAGCAGGCTGGTTCCCGTACGGCAGGCCCAGCGCTGCGTATGCCCTCTGCATGGAGCTGGGGTCGATGTGTGTGCCGCTGCTGATGGCCGGCGCGGCGGGCTGACTGGTGCCCACGGGACCCAGAGAAGCCTGCAAGGCGCTGTTAGGAGAGCTCAACATCGCTGCAAAAGACAAAATGAATACAAATCGAAATTTAGAAAAGATGCGATTGTAAAACAGACGATACAAGTCCATTTGACATGAAATTATATTTAAATGCTTTTCTGTCGATCGGTGGTTAGAACGTCAAGTTCATGGGTTCGATCCCAGGGATTTCACATACTCGGACACAATGTATAGAATCATGCTAATGTTAGTCAAATTCGATAAAAGCGTAAATGCTGAAATTATATTTAAATGCTTTTCTGTCGATCGGTGGTTAGAACGTCAAGTTCATGGGTTCGATCCCAGGGATTTCACATACTCGGACACAATGTATAGAATCATGCTAATGTTAGTCAAATTCGATAAAAGCGTAAATGCTGAAATGATATTTATATGCTTTTCTGTAGATCGGTGGTTAAAGCCACAAGGTCATGGGTTCGATCGCAGGGATTTCACATACTCGGACACAAATGTATAGCATCATGCTAATGTAAGTCACTTCCGATAAAAGCGTAAATGCTGAAATGATATTGTGCAATGTCATGCATCTTTTAAATTAACCTCTTACAACCATTTTATAGCTCCAATCTGGTATTAACACCCATTATTACGCAACATAACTAATGTAAACTAGGTTACATGTGCCGTTTCATTTGATTTTAACATCCCAAATTGCTTTTAACCGTGAACCGTTACAGACTAATAAAAAACTGCATACTTAATGTGCATGCCATTAACAGTAAAAATAAATAAATTAAAATTAGATCATCACGGCATCACACCAACCTTTTTTTAAACATTGACTGTTTTTATGGATTTAATAAATATTCTGCCTTAATTTAGGATGATTCATATACAAGCATATTTATATTAATAAAAAATAATTTAAAATTTTATTTGATTATGCTAATAAAAATTTAAATTGAACTATTTCCTATTATGAAGGACAAAACAGAATTTGCAATAATTTCTGTTGAAATGCCGACACAGGTGACTGAAGTGTAACATCGATCGCTCCATGCGGCGGCAGAGAGCAGCACTGCATGAGACACAGAGAGAACGTGCTTCTGTTGCCACTACAGGGGGATTTAAACCAGTCAGCGACCCCTCGTCCAATCAGAGAGCAGGGCCTCTCCGTGCCACACCCCCTATGATAAATGACGGGTGGAGCCCCTCCCCCGTGGTGTCAGATTAAAGCCCTGCTGCCTGCAGGAATCTGCAGCTCTTTCATGCTTTCACAGCGAGAGCGCAGCCGAGCTGCATGAGTGACCTACAGGGGGCAGCACTCATCTGAAAACATCAAGACGTAGCAATACAATAATGAGGGAAAAGGGTTATAGACAGAAAAAAAAAGTTTTATTGGAATTGAGTTATGTATTATTTTATAACGCTTATTGTTTTTCTTATTCACTCTATATATTGTGCATTTCCGGGTCTATCCTTTATTGGATTTTTTATATTTAGTTTGATGTGTGCTTTGTTGTTTTGTATGCCCTTTTATCCCATCTTGCTCTAAAGGAATGGACAATTGGTTTTATTAACTCTATTGAGAAGTTCCACTATTTAAAATGAAAATGTTCATAATGAAAAGAGGTTGTGGTGAATTCCCATCTAATTTAACTTCTGAATGTAAAGTAAAAACTGGTTATCAGAAAAGGTGTAGGACTTTTTCTATGAAATTAGTGTTACGGTTACACTTAACAATATTCGTATATTTACATTTAGCCGACGTGGTATCCAACGCGACCTAAATTGCATTATACAAAACATTTGTTTCCTAAGTATGTGCGATCCCCTGGGATCCGACCTATGACCTTGGCGTTGCTGGGGTCATGCTCCAACCACTGAGCTCCAGGAAAGCTAGCGTAGTATATGCATTAGCTAACAAGGAACAGTACTTCTACATCATTTATTAATATCAATTCATGTTCATTTCAGCATATACTAATACATTATTCAAATCAAATGTTGTCACTGTTAACATAAGTTAATGCACCGTGAAGTAACATGTCTACAGTTAGTTCTTATTTCCCAGGAGCACTGTAGCCCCTGACTGACATTTTAAGGGGCACAAGCAGAAGATTTACTGGCAGACCTCAAATCAGCCCGCGATGCAATTATTGACAATTTCCCCCTAAATAGCCGTTTTACTGACATACCCTTTGATAATAAATAGTCTCAACTCGCATGAAATTCCATTGTGCAGTTTTCTTTTCACTTCAGTGCCATACGGCATTACTCGAGAATCTGCAGACTTATTTGTTAATTCTGTGCTAAAAATCTGCAGAATTCTGTGTAACAGTTTTAAATGCGTTTACGTGTTACGCATGTAAATATGTGTTAAAATAGTTAAAAAATACTACATGTCTATGCATTTAAGGTGCCGGTGGTTTGGTTCTGCTCATCATTTAAAAAGAAGTAGAGAGACTGTTCAAACTCTGAATACAGCAGATCAAATTAGTTCTGAATTCATTTGAACCAATAGAAAACGTGCATGTCATTTTGTAAGAAAAGTATAAATTTTATATAGCGTTAAAGCAAAACGAAAGGGCTCGTCTTAATATGTTCTTATGATGATTTTATTGTGTATTAAGGACACTTTTTATCATGTTCACAACACAGTGTAAAGATAACTTCACACAAACTTAACAATTCATCTTTCGTTCTCGTTGTGAACGGACTGGAAATGATTCAGATCAGTCTCAAATAATAAAACAGATAAAAGGCTTAGTCTGAACTCCCCTGTGGATAGTTTCGTTTTAAACGTCTCTAATAACAAATCGTTCGTGTTCAGGCTGAAATCGGTCACAGCAAACCGTAGTAATGCGCTCACGTATGTCTGTAAACTTGTTAATGATGAGCCGAGCTGTGATCGACGTGACAACAGCGAGAAAATTCAGTCACCCAGCCACTCTCCCCTTCTCACACACATAGGCCTCGCGATCTACTCGTCTTTTCACATGAGATATAACAACTAGAAAACAATCAAAATTGGCAGGTCGCACATGTGCGAGTACTTTTCCAGCCCTGGAATAACTGTATTGACATGAACTAACATTAACAAGGATTAATAAATGCAGAAAAATCTAAATCGTTCATTGTTAGCTAATGTATTTACTAATGTTAACTAATAGCACCTTTTTGTAAAGTGTTACGAGAATGTTGGATATCAAAGTGGAGCTACACTGATGTTTAAAAAGTTAGATGTCTAACATTATCCAACATCCCTTGTCCCAAGTAATGTCAGCAAAGAACAGAACGTTTTGTTTTAGTGGAGTGTCTGGCATAAGTGAAGTAAATGCAATGTTGTTGTTAAATAACATTTAATAGTCATGGTTCATATAAATGCAAGAATTAAACTAATAAACTTTCAGCTCCATGAGTATTAACCATCGTCCTCGATATATACATTTATATATATATATATATATATATATATATATATATATATATATATATATATATATATATATATATATCGAATGTAAATATGAGCACTGGATTAAGACATGCATTAACATAACTGATGTGTTTACAGACTGATGATTGTAAGCGTATGGGGACTTACGTTGCTGGTTTCTCTTGTCACTGGCGTTTTTGAGGGGCAGACAGACGGGGCAATCGTGCCGGGTGCAGTTCTTCCAGTGCGAGATTATCTGTCTAGACGAGGCGCAGTGAGCCACTGCAAAAACAGACAGAAAATATAAACTTAGACGGTGGGAAAAATGTGTAAAAGTTGAACTTGCTGACAAATAACATCGCAAATTTTCAGCATTCTCTTGTGGCCGGATGCCTTTCTCAAACCGAATGACAAAAGGGCCTTAAGACGAGACCAGACCATCCGAGCCATGACTGATGTTTACAGAAATCCTAAGAGCTCAGTGAGAGTTAAACAACTGTAACATTCATATCCATCAGTGGTATCACTAAAAATACGACCACCAACAAAGACAGACACGCAGCTGTGAGACACTCCGACGCTTTCAGATCACAGCACTCAAAAGACAAAGATTTTGTAGAAATGGTTGCATGTTTTTCCCATCAAATTAAATGGTTGTATGTTATTCCCATCAAATGAAACAATCCATTAAATGCGTTTTTAATGCAAGTACCTTGGCAGGATTTGCCCGCCTGGCAGTGGGTCATGTGGTTGAGGACGTTCTTCATGGTGCGGCAGTGGGGCAATGCACAGGCGCGCACCTCGCCGTTAGTCTGCTCGCGCCGCTGGCACTTGTGGGCGTGAAGCAGCAGGACCAGCTGCTGCTGGATCAGTTTGCGCTTCTCTGGGTCGGCTGTGGGACCCGCCGACACCCCCTGTCCCGGGACCATGCCCACGGAGGGCACCTGCTGCTGCAACTGGAGGAGAGAGAGTTTACATTAAACAGAAGCATCATGACTGCTGTTGCACTGTGCTACTCAGAATGTTACAGAAGAGTAAAACACTTTTTGTCCATTTTTTGCAGTTATCATGCTGTTCTATAGACCTCACCTTTATCGGTTTCCGCATCGTGCAAGACAAATAACCATCACAAGGATTAAATAGATGTTGTCAGGGAGAAAAAAAAGCCTGAAGTACTTTAGATTGGACAGGGGACAGCTGTGGAGGGTTACTCACCAGATTTGGCACATTGGAAGCGCCCTTCAGGGTGGGCTGGAGGCTGTTGGAGAGTGCTGCCTTGTTCTGGAGCTGTGCATTTAGTCCAGCGCCGGTGATCTGCTGCACCGAACCCTGCGCGTACTGCTGCCCGAACGGCCCGTTAGCGTTTGCAAGACCCATCTACAAAGGAGGAAAACAAAAAAGTTAGGTGACATTATCAATTTCTTATAAAAAACACATTAGCACAACCTGATGAAGCAATCCTCATGAGGCTACTGGGTCAACATCATCATCCCCTACAGATGCCAATACTCACCAAATGGAGGTAATTCTATAATTTATAACAAAATACAGTTTTAAACAATTGAACAAAATTTACTTGAAAACAACAATGTACACGTTTAATAAAACATGTAAAAAAGGAGAATAAAAATCTTAAGAGTAAGATTTGGACTAAGTTTCAAACAAGAGAAATCACTTTATTCTTTAGATAGGGTTAGGGAAATTCTTAAAGATGTGGTAACAAAAGAGTATTTCTGTACTTCAAACTTGTTTCTGAAAGTTTTTTTTAAAAGTCTTGATCCCCGTTTCGTAACGGGATCCTGTTCCTTTTATTGGGCAATTCTCCCGAAAAAGCTTGGCAAGGCGAAAGAAAGAGCCCGCCCACGAGCGATAGTAATACCTGCCTACCATCAAGATTGACTGCGCTGTGGGCCTGCAGCCCGTTACTCTTGCGATAGTGAGAGAAGTCAGTCGTTTGTTTGTTCACAGCATTTCAGTGATGGATGTTATATAAACGGTGGATATAATGCTGGATTTGAGATCGTTTGACACAGATCGATGGCACGGCCCTGTGCTCAAAGATGCCAGACATGTACCGCACGTGGTAAGTGAAACTAAGTAATTTGTTTGCTTTGTTGGCAATCGGCATGTACGTGCATAATATAAAAAAACATTTTAATGGGATGATGTAATGTTATTGTGTGCTCGTGCTCTAGTTCAATCCCCTTCCTGCCACCAGCAGCTCGTGTTTTTCCGGAAATAATCGTACAGCTGTATCTCTCTTTTATAAACGTGATCAAACGAAATACTCTTCAAAGATACGACGTATACAATACCACTGTATATGTACTCAAGTTAAATATGAGATTGGCAGAAACTGCGTGTGTAACCACATTCTTAAGGCATTCATTTCACACATAAGCCAAACATTACCAATGTGGCATAATGTGCCAAAGTCGCAGAGTTTACACTATATTGACTTCCAGAAGAAATCAGATGTTCATCAACAGGAGCTTCTTTTAAATCCAGATTAAAAACACACTTGTTTTGCTGTGCATTTACCACCGGAGCACTGTGCTGGTTCAAATCAACTACACTTCTATTTCTAATCTCTTTTCTTTTGTTCTTATATATAATCACATTTAAAAAACATTATTGCCGTTTTGTTTTCGTAAAATCCCAAGTTGTATTTGTGATCTTAAAATTATTTGCATATTATTTATTAATGCTCTGACAGCAACATTACACACTAACTAAAGTTTGAAAATTGACATCACGGGGAACGGCACATTTAAGGTGTTTGTGGCGATTTTATCAGATGACATGTCTTTGTTATATAACAGAATGCACGATTAAAACAATTAAAATGCAAAGTCACCTAGCGCAACAGTTCCACAAAATCCCAGCGAAAACACTGGATATGTTTTATGACGCAATAGATTTGTTGAATTTTAGCGACAATGAAGTCATCTCCAAAACTGTTCCTCCGAACTTTCGGTTTTAAAAGAAAGTTTACAAATGGCACAAAAAGTCAGCAGAGAAAAAGCATGAGGACAGGCAGATTTAACCTCTAATTTGTCCATTTGTGTAATGAATATAACAACAATCCACTGTCCATTAAATGTTAAGTTTCAGCAAATAACCGTCAGCAGCTAGGAAAGGATGACATGCACTGAGCAGCGTTACACAGCATCACATCAGAGCGTCTCCATCCCCCACTCCACCAGCACCAACCCTCAACATCACTAATGCAAGCCTGAAGCCATTAGCGCTGTACATGCCACTGCTTAACACTGTGAGGAACTCTCTATCCTGAGACATAAATTCCTGCTCTCTCTCTCATTCTTTCACCAAGCGCTAACCTGAAACCAGAGCCGATGCTACCTATATGCAGACGACACAAGTTGCCTAGGGCCTCTACACCACCAGGGGGCCCCCTTGAGTACGAATAAAAAACACTATAAGCTATTTTTTAAACTTGTGGATTCAACTTTACAGGATTTATTTGGAAATCGTTTTTTACAATTTATTTAATTACTTTGACATACATCGTGTAGTGTGCCGCAGGTGATGATGCACGTTTACATATTAGGGATGCTCCGATCCACCTTTTTTGCTTCCGATACCGATTCCGATACCTGAGATTCAGTATTGGCCGATACCGAGTACCGATCCGATACTAAGGTAAAAAATTTAAAGTGCACAATTACTTAATAAACTATGTGCATTGCAGTACAAGACATCAGGCTCGACTTAACATAAATTTCCTGACCCCGTAAAACAAAATAACAAACTAATGATTCAAAAATTTAGTAAATAGTTTATTAAACCAGCACCGGTGCAAAACAAATGAAAAATAAAACAAAACTTTTCACTATCTTTGGACAAAAGACATTCAAAATTAAAGTGCAAATTAAGCAGCTGAATAAAACAACAGCTTCACTAGCTTGATAAACGGGTATAAATAAATGGAAACAAAATCTCTTAATAATTTTTAAGAAAGTGCAAAAATAATTTAAAAATCAATTCGCAATAAAGCAGCTGAAATTGAGCAAAAAAAGTATTAGCTTTACTGCTTTAGATATATTTAAAATAACATGAATCAGATCTTTTTAATGCTTTAGTCACTAAAGCAAAGTCCACTTAACTAAACTAAAGTTTAGAGAAAATAAAATTTAACATCCAACACAGAAACAGATGAATAAAACGCTAGCTTTCCTAGCTTAGTAAAACTGCACGTTTGTTGCATTTAACGTGGCATTTTGTGGCACAAAATTCTCATCCAACCAGTGTGCGGTTAAACTTAAAAGCGACACAGGGGACACGTCGCAGCTCCAGATATCTGTTGTAAAACTCACCGCATTGACATCTTTAATTTTTTCGGATATGTGTTTGCAGACTTTTCGGTACAGTTCAAGGTAGAGATAAATATCAGATAAATATTTACGCTTCGGCTTGTCGTACTGCGGCTCCAGGTGGTTTATAAGGAGTCTGAAGCCATTATTCGCAACGACAGACAGCGGTTGCCCATCCATAACAATGAAAGCGGTGGAACTTATTGGCGTAGCTGTTGTAAAATAACTCCAAATGACAGATATTTTGTCTCGCTCCATGCTGTTCGCTGCTATATGTTCACTTGTTCACGTGCACTACGTACAGAGCACGTTGCTAGCGTATGATGTCGCACGTTGCTAGCGTATGATGTCGCACGTTGCTAGCGTATGATGTCGCACGTTGCTAGCGTATGATGTCGCACGTTGCGCAATGCGCAGCCGCCCACGAGAGAGTTTAAGCGCCGGTGTCTCCATGAACTTTTACATCGTCTAGCACAAATTTTATGTCAGATCGGGTATCGGTGACAAATTGCACCGATACCCGATCTAGAATTTTATTACGTATCAACGCCGATACCCGATACGAATATCGGATCGGAGCATCCCTATTACATATATGACCATGGCTATAAAATTGAGCTATCCATCTGTAGCAGAAAAAATGTGAAACAAAAGAACCAGGCGGCATGTGTTTTACTATTTTCAAAGTCTTATTTAGTTTTGACAAATTATGCAAATACAGATTACAAATACAATATTTATCCACTGGCATAAATGGTCTGAATTTAGGGACCGTCTCCAAAGTTACAAAGGCTTCACATTTCAGGCTCCATTCCCTGTGATGCCAATTTTCAAACTTTAGTGAGTGTGTAATGTTGCTGTTAAAGCATAAATAATATCTGCAAAATGCTCAAAGTTCAATGCCAAGCGAGATACTGTCTTTAACAGAATTCGCTTTTCAAGGACTACAGAGAACAACTGGAATCGGACTACAGCCCTTTACTTCCCGGGTACATGATGTCACTATTCCGAGTTTTTAGATAACCTCCGCCCAAAGGAATACGCCAAAAAAGGGGTATTCGAGAACCACTGGAGTAGTGTTTGGTTATCAGAGATTGTAAACACTTGACTGAGCTAAGCGCTTCATGGCTTGCACTTTCATCACAGTCCAACAGCTGGTAATAAGAATTAAGCGACACGCATTCTAAGATAATCAACGGTCAAATAACAGCTTCCATTACTTTAACATCGGCTGTGAAAGCTGTTCTGTTAATACACTGATAGTGTGTGTGTGTATGCCTCTACAACACTTCTGTGAAAAGTCCTTTGAAGTCCTGCTTGCTAATGTCTCCAGGTCAATCTGCTTGTTTAATTGTCAAACTTAAGTCCAATTTAAAAAGACAAAACTAATGCTTCTGTTATTAATGTAACTAAATATAACCGGTCTGATGCCAATCGGTCATTTCCCTCGCTATATTAGGACTAAAATGTGATCTCAAACAAAGATTGACGTTTGCACATGTTCTAGCAGACCTCCGTTACACTTGCATCGATCCGCATGTTTTTTACCGATGAAGTGAAATAAATACAGTTTATTGCTAAAAGCCAAAGCTTATGAATATACGTGCACTGACCAATCACCACAGCCTTGGTGAAAAAACCCAACCATTATGGTTATGACAATTTTTGTACACTACAAAGAATGAAATGACAAATGGAAGATAATGTCTCAATCAAAGGGATAGTTCACCTAAAAATGAAAATTCTGTCATCGTTTATTCACCCTTGAATTGTTGGAGACATTTATGGAGAATGTGGCGCTGACGTCACGCCGTGTTAAATGCTGGGTCTCGTGGCCATATTTGTAGGTGGCAGCGGCTCTTTTCTGCTAGTGAGTTAAGTTCAATGATGCTTCGTTTGACTTGATTTATTCATATTTCCCACCGCTTCTGTAAGCCAAGGCAAGTTGAGAGAAATAGCAAAACAAAACAATCGCTAGTAAACAACCTCCGAAGATGGCAGCGCCGCCCCAGCATGCAATGCGCCGTGACATCGATCAACAAGCTCTATACGACTGAACACAAAGAATATATTTGAAACAATGTTTGTAAACAAACAGTTCTGGGGCACTATTGACTACCGTAGTAAGAAATGAACTATAATAGTAGTCAATGATGCCCCAGAAGAGTAAATAAAGACAATATCCCTTAAATATTCTCTCATTTGAAACCTAAAAGGTATTATTTATAATACCAAAACCCTGACACTTTTACCATCATTATCTGAAACAAAACAGAAGGTTACTTACATGTGTAAAGTTGAATGATGTCAAACTTCACAATTATAAAACTTAACATTAATGTCAAGTTACAACCTTGATCTGACAAACACTGATGTAGAGGAAAAACAGGAATAAAGAGGCGACCAAGAATAGTTTCCTAAGAACACAGGTGAAAGGCACTTCAGTCACAGCGCACCTCCAGAGAGTTACTGACGCGCCGATACTGTCTGATCTAACACACTTCAACCACACTTGTGACTCTCATAATCTGTGTACAATGCAAACACAAGCCCTAGTACCAACAGCACATCTATTCACCACTGAGCAAACACAGCAGATATGGAAACCTCTACATGCTCTGACAGCTCCTGTAATGTTATTCAAAACATTTCAGTTGGTTTTGAGGAGATGCATCTAAATCGACTTCAATACAACCAACGTCTAGACGTTTGATGGGTTTGCTTTTTCGAACAACAGGTATTGTAAGTATCTGACTGTTTTCGAATGGTAAAGATAAACAAACACAGAGAGATGCAATGGGCGCAGTGACCTTTCTCTCTGATCTCTTTTATTTAATGTGCTAAGTGGTCAAGGAAAGAGACAAACCTAGAACCAAAACAATAAGATGTCTCAACAACAACAAATAAATCGACAGTGTATGGCTGTTGACAGTCTGAACATTTTCACAGATCTGATTGGATGACAATTCTGAGAGCAGGATTTGAGACATCGCAAAGCCATTCAGAATATAACATAATTTTATGCTTCATTTTATGAAGGCAAAATGTTTTGACTATTGTGAACTCACATTTTGACTCCCATTCATGTCTTGTGCCCTATTATCACCATTTATATCTATAGTGCCAATGATTGCTACTATAGCTATTGTATTCATTATAGACTGAGTCATAATTTTGCTCTTAAAATGCACCAGAATGCAGCATTTACCTCCAATTCAATTTTGGAGCATGTCCCCAGACCCCCCTTGAGGAAATTGGGTTGAGTGCCCATAGTCTCCCTACATTCCGTGGGAAACACTGCTAGGGATACAGACTCTAACACAGTGTAAACACAAGAGAAAATGATCCAGTTCATCTCAACGGGTGCAAACTCACATGCATTCGCAACCCCAAATTTACCATTAATGACAACTTAGAAACTAGCAAAACAAGCAAGATGATTATGTAACAAGCAGTAAATGTATGAATTACAAACGTCATCGTTTGAAGTGGAAATGACAGGCTGAAACTAAAACCACATGTGTTGGTTGAAACCGAAACAGCTTGTTTGTTTTATTTGAGATTGTGAAATTGTTCTAATGTTTTTCCAAGGTTTTGAAATTTAACATAATAAGATTTACCTTATTCATGTTTCCCGCTTGCTGAGGGTTGATGGCATTATGCGCCCCCATCTGTGGTGCACCTTGGGTAAGCGTCTCTGCCAGCACGCTGCCCGAAACACTGACACCCGGCCCAGCGCCGCCTCCGCCAGGTGCCCCTTGCATTGCCTGACTCTGGTACTGCATCCCTGTCACTGCCCTGCCTCTTCCAGCTGGACCCATGACGCCATTCATCATCTGCCCTTGCTGAGCCATGTTCTGCCCCATGAGTCCATGCGACTGGTTGTTATTGTTCATCATAGCCTGGTTAAAGCCAGCATTGAGGCCCATGCCTTGACTGTTGTTGCCTTGACCAGTAGGGGTGCCGACGGGCTTTGGAGGCTGAGACTGGTGACTGGGGGAACCCTGACCCATGGGACTTTTACCCAAGCCGCCCAGTTGGCCCCCCATTCCAGGCTGAGGGCTGAGGTTTCCAGTCAGACCAGGACCTGCCTGCAGGAGTTGAGACAGCTGCTTGTGCTTGGCAGCAGCATCCGGGATGTTGCCCCCCATCCGACCTCCCACCACTCCATCCCCGTTAGATGACATGGACATCAGCCCCAGGTCTCCGTTGGGTATCAGCTCATCTGGAAGATCATTTTCCAAGTCGAACAGCGACACAAAGTCTGGAAAAAGAACAAAGGAAAAGATTCATAAACGAGCACAAAACCTGGTGGCATTAATAAGATCAGCATTGTCCAAAGATGAAGACTACTCAAAATGTTGAAATTTTCTGTTTCCATTTTGTTTTGGGGGGGTTGTGTTACCCGGCATTTTTTTTTGTGCTTTGAAATATGTGTACGGAAGTAAGGATGTCTTATTCTCCACAGGGAGCATTCAGACTCAGGGCTAAAAAAAGATCCACTCCAGCTGCTCATCTGTTACCCCCCTCGTACCCCACCAGCTGGCTGTCAGTCTGGTCAACCTCGCCTTGACGCGGAAAGCAATGCAAAATAAGCTGCAGTAGTAGATTTCAACAAAGAAGTGATGGAATATGTTCTATCTAGGATCTGGATAAATTGCTGTATTCACTTAATTGGACTCTACTTTAGTTAAAAGCTGGGAGACACTACAAGACTTCACACAACTAGACATCACACACCTGCAGACTTTTTGAACGTTTGCATTGAAAACAATACATCATAAAATCTGCAGACAGATAAAAATACAACACACTTGAAAGTAACCTTCGCTTTTTGGGTTGAAGTCCAGATTAAATTTCTTTAGGGCTTTCAAACTATTAACCGGGATTAATCGCATCCAGAATAAAGTTACATAACATATGTCCGTGTACTGTGCATATTAATTGTTTTAGTTTCACATGGGAAGAGAGACGAGCTATCCCATGTGTCTTTGAGACGGAAAATCAGTCACGCTTCAGCAGAGACATTAAGCCGTGCAGCAAACCGTCTGTCTGAAGCTGGTGGAGGGCAGCGTTTACATGCTCGGCTGTGTTTGTATGTTCACTAATGCAAACACGGCTGGAATAAAAGCTCACCCACGGCTGCCACACGGTCACAGGGAGTACGAACACCCAGCTGGTAAACATCACACCCACTGGAACCCTCTCTGACAACAGTACACAGAAACTAAAAATCACAGACTTGGAGCAAATCCACAAATTAGCATGCATACTTGAGGGCACATGTTGCCATCTCACACATGACCATGTAGTCTTACTGTAGTCGGCATTACAGTTAACATGCTCCAATTACAGTTGAACCTTAGAAAGCATCACGATTACTAATTGACACTTCGGGAAATAACTTTTCCTGCAATTCCTTGCAGATAGGAATCTCATTATCTCAAATAAAGCAGCTTATTTGGCAATTGGTGTACGGTCTTACACAACGGAAATATGCAATCATTTGTTTTTAGTTAAGACGGAAACAGTGTTTTGGGGGACTGAAAACTCAAGCTTTTGAAAACAGAAATACTAATCATCGCCGCTTTCGTTTCCATGTAAACGTCAATTCGGAACTGACATCACACGCATGCGTATTACGCAATTACAATACGGCGGCTTCCTGTACTGTGAGCTCTTGCTGCTCGACCTAGTATTAGCGTTTCCCCAGCAAAATGTGGAATTGCTGCACCAATAAGCCGGTTACTTCACACAACAACATCGCTATCCACTGGCCTGGCGTGCATACTACATGGTATTTATCAGTTTTCTTGGATACGTGTAAATGCAGACCGTTTTGATAAGGCTTATCAAAGTTTTCATTGTGTCAACATGGTCATTAACGGAGGCAAATATAATATTGAAACAAATAAATGGAGAACAGGGTTCGAAATGTGCTTTTTTCCCTGGAAGCACTGGTGCTTCCAACTTCAAGAGTTAGGAGCATCCACCCAGAAAATAATAGTTGAATAGTTGAAAATAAAATCAGAAGAGGTTAATTTCAGAAGAGCAGAATAGTAACAATTGTACCATTAAAACATGCATGTGATGTTTGTTATGTTTACATGGCTTCATGATTTCCTGAAATCATATTTTTTTAATCATGAAAAAAAGGTTTAAATTAGATATGTGGGAGGAAAACGATCGCATCACGCTGTCAATCCTCCTTCCCGACCCTTATATGTCGTCATAGCATATAGAGAAACAGTTCAAGCTAAAAACACATCATATTATATGCTTATATCGAGCAGATATGAGAGGAACACGATCGTCTTTTGAAAATGTTTGTTCGTGAGTATATTTACTCATTACCACTAATGCGCGAGACGCAAGCCAACATACAAATACCTACGTTAAGGGCATTTATATAGAAAATTATAAAAAAGACATAAAAAAGACGCATTCTGTGTGACTGGCCAATCACAATGCAACAGTTAAGAGGGACCCCACTGAAACAGTGTCGTACTGTGCCGTAATCTGCAGATTGTTTAAGCGACATTACATTTACGTATTTGGCAGACGCCAAATCCAAAGGGACTTACATTGCATTATCCTATACATGGGTATGTGCAAACCCCTGGGGTTTGCACTGTTAACGCAATACTCTTCCCACTGAGCTACAGGAATTCGGTATGAACCGGTATATCGCCCAGCCCTAGGTTACATTAAAATAAACGTCTCTGTTTGTGTGTTAATTTGTTAGCACCTATGCTAATCCAGTGAAGTGTCCTTATTAACCATTTAATGCTTTTATAACTGTAATGGGGTAAAATAAATGGCAGGGCACGAGTGCTAGAAAACAAAAGATGTATGACTAACAATGTGTATATCTTGGATAGATAACTCTATAAGGTTTAAAAAGCCAAATTTAAACTAAATAAAAATCTCTCTGTTGCATTTAGTATTTTAATATAAAGTTACCCTAATGCAAGTAATCTTGCGAAAACGGTTTGTTCTAATATTGTTCATTCAGTTGCCTTACTGAAGTTTTTTCTATTTGTCTTATACAGCAGCAGACTGAGGAGGATGTTCAGCAACAATTAACTTGTATACTTCATGTATACAATGTGGCATTGCTTTTTATACATTTTTATTAACAATGAGTTTTATTAATAAAAATGTTCAATTAGCATGTACTGGTGTTTTGCTTTGGTAAAGAAATTGGTATAGAGAATCATGAAATTTTACTGGTATTGGTACCGACTACTGAAATGTTGGTACCGTGTATCGTGATGTAGTTCCATACAATACTCCCACCTCTAGCAGCTCGTGTTTTCCGGAAATAATAGTACAGCTGGATCTCGCTTTTATACATTTGATCAAACTAAATACTTTTTGAAGACACAAAGTATGCAATACTTCTGTATAGGCACTCAAGATTAATATGAGGCTAAAAGCTGAATATAACAAAAAATGCAGTTAAGAGCAACAGTCTGTGTAACATGAGGGAATTTTTTTATTTTTGTTTTTATTTATATTATGACCATTTGACTAATAGCTGTGTCTGCCAACAAACAAACAAAAAGCATTCTTCAGAAAAGTTCGAGAAGGTGCGTAACCGTTTTGAGCAATGTATTATTGCAATGAATTAGACCGCTATATTGTACCCAGCAATAAACACTCAATCTTTCTCAGTTAAGTGCACTGATTTGAAGAGAAATGGATTTTATGAGACGGTGGAAAAAAGAAAAGCAACCAAACATATCTGCAAAAAAAATCGGTCTCATTTATCGGCCATTGGCTGGCCTGAATTCCAGAAATCGCCATCCGCCAGAGAAAAACCTGTCTGATTATATCGGTTGACCTCTGACCGAGTGCAGCTTTTAAATGTCTATTAAGCTATATATATATACAGCTATCCTACTGCTTGCTATCCTGAAAAGCAGTCCAAGGTTACCAGTGAGGGTAGCACGCAGTCCATGCCCATACCTGACAAAAGCTGAGATGATAAAGTAGGACGCGCTGAATTGACACATCTAAACTACAAAATTTCAGCCACTATTAGATTATTAATGATAATCTTAATCTAATCTAAATCTTTTTTTTTGCCTTGTTGTGCAAGCACTGTCGATCTTGTGCAGAGGCTGCAGCTTTTGCCAGAGGGGAACTGGAATCGCCTGGTTAGGCCTGGTTTCCCTCTGAGGTTTTTTCTCCTCCAATGGAGTTTTGGGTTCCTCACAACCGTTTGCCTGGCCGGGGGGGCTGCTAGAATTATAAAGTTTGATTTAATTAACACTGCATATAGGAATTTATAGTCCGTCTGATATTCGACCTGTGTTTCCCTCTCCTTATCTTGGGTGTGTGGTTCTAGGTGATGGCGCCTGTGCGTGGGTGTGTGTCTGCATGTCTGTCTGTGTGCGTGCCTGTCTGTCTGTCTGCGTGCCTGTCTGTCTGTGTGCGTGTCTGTCTGTCTGTGTGCGTGTCTGTCTGTCTGTGTGCGTGCGTTTGGAGTGTTTTGTGTGTGGCTTGATCTGTGTGTCTGTCTTCTGTGTTTTCACCTTTTTTGTTTTGACTTGCATAACCTTATATGTTTTGCTTATAGTCAATATGTTTTCTTGTACAGCTGATTTGTAACAATGAAAATTGTAAGAAGCCCAATATAAATAAAGTTGACTTGACAAAAACATGAATTAGCACTATTGTTGTACTGACACTGACAGGGAATTATTTATAATCAGCTGATGTGTCAGTAAAAATGACCATTTAAATATCAAGCCATGAATATTATGGATATTTGACTATGTACACTATGTTAAATACACTATTATACAGCAAGTAAAGAGGGCATCTGTAGCTTATTCATCATCATTACGTGTTCACATAAAATATGTTTTAAGCTGCTATGACACATGCTGTTTCTGCCAATCTTTATCTTAAATACCTACAGAGTAGTATTACATACATCGTATCTTCTAAGAGTATTTGGTTTGATCACATTTATAAAAGATAGATACAGTTGTAGGGCTTGCCGATCTTTCCGAAACAGCACATCATGATCTTCATAACAAAGAATCTCGATCCACGATCGGAGTTGAAATACAGGGCTGTACATACATTTTTTTGCACATAGCACTGGTGTTAACAACAAAGGACATTTATGTTATAAACAAATGGATCAATTAGGGCCATTTCATTTATAGTTTACCCATTTTTTATTGTTCCGTGTTATCCATATTTTACTATACAATCGTAATATATTCGTCCACATACTGTAAAAATACTGTAGTATCCCATACTATAGTATTTAATAGGCCTTCGGTAAAATGCAATAAAATTCCTAAAAAAGTTTTTGAACCTTACTATAGTAAATATTGAAGTATACCAGAATCAATTAATTTTCAATAAGAATATCACAATTTGCTATTTCAAACACTAGAGTATTAAGCGTTTAGGTTAACCTGTGTTTTATTTTGACGGGTAGACATGAGTTTAAATGTATGTAGTGTATGTCCTCATACAGAGATGCGCATACAAATCCATGAGCGCAAGTGTGTAGCATATTAAACTGTGCAACACATTCACTCCAGAAATGATAAGGCTCAAGATACGGCCATATGAACTCAATGCAGCCTTTAAACGAGTTTCAATCGCAAAATAGACTAAAACGAATAAAGTAGCGGTGCGCCATTGACTAACACCGCACACAAATAAGCCCAAGGACAAACACACTTCACAAAAACAAGCCACTCTGTCTAATGCGCTTGCAAAACTGTATGCAACACGTGAGACATCGCAGCACGGTGAAAGTGATTCAAAAGCTTACAGAGCTCTCTGTTCTCGTGTTGCTTCAATGTGTCTGTGCAGCGCTGAATGATGTCGAACACACCTTGTGTTTTAGATGACAGACAAGATCCTGATCCTCGAGATTCTGTTGACAAGTGGATTGAGGATCGACTGATAGATGGAGCGGTCACAGTGCTAAAAGATGCCGGACATGATGGATCGAGTTTTAAAATCATCAGATCGCCCACCCCTATACAACTGTAAATATTAACTCCTGGGGGTGTACGGGGGGGAGGAACTACATCCTTGCATCATCCCTGCTTAACTATTGATTCACTATAAGTTTGTGTTGTTAACATTAAGCACTACACGCCAATTGCCAACAAAAGACAGACATATGACTTAGTTTCACTTACCGCATGCGGTTCATGTCCGGCATCTTTTAGCACTGTGACTGCTCCATATATCAGTTTCAAATAATCTGCTGATCCAGCGTTACATCTACAGTTTATATTACATCTAGGGATTGGCGATATTATATCTGTTGTATCATATCGATTTACCGGTAGAAATTCTCCCCACGATAGGAAGAAGTCTTCCCCGCAATATAAACTCCTAGTTGATGACGTATTTCTTCGTGAGACCCATTCAAAGCTAATACGTGGAGCAAAAACGCGTATAGCAGAGGGCGGATGTGAAGCTGAGAAAGACTTTGCACTAAAAGAGGAGCTCTAACTCTCATGAAGGTAAATGTTAAGTTTCACTTTCATTTTATTTAATTCATTTTTTAAGTATTTGTTGATAGTCATAATACATTAAAACACCTCAACATTTAGTTTGGCTGAGTCTTTATTTAAACATTCGTTCGATGTTATGCGCGTGTGCACATTGCACAAATTGTTTAATATGATTACTTGCCTGTTATATACGGATGCATGAACGGAGCGTCCCATGCTCAGCTCGCGCCCACATTTGCTTTTATAGCAACACAGCGCGCACCGTTACCCATTTACATCGAGTATAAAATGTGAGTTTGTATTACGTTGTTTTAAATACGTTTGAGGGTATGACAGCGTACCGATTCAGTATATGTTTTTTTGAGAAGAGAAGGTCCAGGAGAGAGTGATTGAAAGCATGATACGATCCTTTCCACCAAACAATAGGTGATACAGTTTAGGCATGACATGATGTGGCTCTAGATAGCGAGAAACGAGTTTAAATTGCAAAATAGACTAATACGAAGTAAATTAGCGGTGCACCATTGATTGACATGACACACAAACAAGGACAAACACACTTCACAGAAACAAGCCGCTCTTTCTAATGCACGCTGGTTATTTTTTCTTCGCAAAGACCAATTTATGTGTCCAGTACGCAAACTCCTCATCTGTCATAGCGCTAAATTTGTTTTCAAATACATCACACAGGGAAACATGCGAGGCAGACGTGATATATATTTATCTAGCAGAAAATCATTAAGCTGTTGAACTTCACGCGGCGCTTCGCAGACCTTGCAGCAAGGCGAGGGTGATTCAAAAGCATACAGAGCTCTCTGCTCTCGCAGTGCTTCAATTTCATTCGCCAATGTGTCTGTGCAGAGCTGAATGATGTCGAACACACCTCTGGTTTTAGACGACAGACAAGATCTTGATCCTCGCGATGTCCTCTGCTTGATCTGCCTGTCTACGAGTGAATGAGTTGCACACTTTTACATCTTACAAACGTGTAGGGCTGCAGCTATCGATTCTTTTACTTCATCCACAGAGTTGTTCCAAGTTTACTTTACGAACATTGATGCTACTGTCAAACATACTGAAGCTTAAGCGTCTTCGCGTTCACCCGCCAAAATAAAAGTCTGCCTAATGACAAAAGAATAAACTTGTAGTAAATGTACAAACTGTAGTAAACAATATAGTATGCTTTAATATTTACTATAGTAACGTAACGTTTAAATATTTTAGCCAAGAATTGTACTGCATATAGAATTTATATGGACAAAATCTATTTACAAGGGGTGTAACAGTTCAAATGACTCAAGGTTCGGTTTGTGTCACAGGTTTTAGGTTTTGGTTTCGGTATGTGCCATGTTCAGGGAAAAGGGACTACTGACAAATAAAAATAAGAACAATTAATCAAGCTACAGCACCAATAAAACAACAGAGCAAAGTAGAAAATAAAATAAGACACTGTATAAATGGATTAAAGTAATCACATTGCATATGTACAAATTAAATAAAGATGAATCATAGCTGAAGTTACAGAAGCTATTGCAGTGAGCGTTTTCCTTGAGTTTAACAGACAGCTGAATATACAGAATATGTTGTTGTCACTTTAAGAGGAATGCAACAGATCCAGTACAGTAATTCTATAATTATGCGTTGTTTTAGTCTGTTTCGTCCGTTTACTTAAGACATAAACTATCATGTTTGATAAGATACTCAACAAGAGGTCTATCTTGTGCATTATCTTGCACTTAAATGTTTACATTTGCAAGGCTTGAATGAGTTTAGTTTAAACAGCAACACACGTTTTGCATTTTCAGCCATTCTTTTCACTATTGCATAAACTGAATGCTCAAAATTCGCTTTTTATATTTTTACCTGCTTTTCAATATAATACCATATAACTTCAACTAAAATTTTGCATAAACAAGAAGGATAAAAAAAAAAAATCGAGCCCTCTCCATTCTTGAATAGCCTAAATCAGGCCAATAACTGACTGTTAAAGAATGTACTGTAGTCTATACAAAAAAAGCACACATTAAAAAGTGTCATTCAACATTGTGAACTAAAAATATGAAAACTGTTGGATTATTCAAAATGATTTAAAGAAAAAAAAAACATTCATGCAAGCAATTTGGACTAACAACCATTTCAGTTCACCTCTCTCCTTCAAACTCCGTCCACAAATGCTAAGTGTTTTCTAAGGATCCATTGGGACTTGTTCTTCCTAACTGTCTGTAGTTACCATGAAACACTTTACAACGCAGTGGCTTCACTACTCTTCACGTGTCGCTTTCCGCTGACTCCGCCTCTCACATGTGTGTGTGGATAAACGCGTTGCCTGAAGCCCCGCCTCTGCCAGAGAGCAGACGATGCAGTGCAATCGAGAAAAATGTTGGTGACATTTTATGTAAAGAATAATATAATAATTATTTAAAAAATCGATCGCAATATATCGCAGCACCAAAAATGATCGCATTCATTTCCATATTTTGTCCGATAAATCGATATATTGACTATCGCGAACTTTTTTGCACATAGCACAGGCCAAGCAGTTGTACAGGTAGCCCAAGTGCAAAACTTTAAGCCATATCATTTTACCCATTTCTTATTGTTCTGTGTTGTCCATTTTTTTTACAATACAATGGTAATATACGTGTCCTATAGTATAGTAAATACTATAGTATTTATTTAGCCTACAGTAGACTGCCTAGATAATATAGTGTGTTTGAACCTTACTATAGTAAATATTAAAGTGTACTACTATTACTGAAGTTGATCAATTTACAACAAGAATACCACAATTTGCTGAATCAAATACGATATAACACTAGAGTATTTAACGTTTAGGTTAACCTGTGTTTTATTTTGACGGGTCGTCTTGAAGACGCTCCCACAAAAGACACTTGAGTTTCAGTGTTTCTCAAACAGTGAAAACAGTTAAATGCACCTGAAATAAACTCTCAGGGCAACTCTGGACATGATGTTGAGATGTGTTTATGTCCTCATACAGTGAGACGCATACAAATCCATGAGCGCCACACGTGTAGCACGTTAATCTATGCAACACATTCACTCATACACGCAGAACCGGCAGATGACAGAGTTATTGCAGGATTCCGCGTCCGCATCACGGAAATCACAAGGCTCTGGATATGAACTCAATGCAGCCCGGAAACGATCGCAAAATAGACTAAAACTAAGTAAATTAGCTGTGCGCCAACGCCACACAAACAAGCTGCTGTGTCTAATGCACTTGTAATGTCGCGAGTGACGAGACTACTGTCAGACCTCCCGCTCCAGTCCAAAGTACACAAGTTACCGATTGGTAAAGACGCAATAAGTCAGAAATGTACTCCGCAGCACATTTTTTTTCACCATAGAGAAAACTAAAAACGTGTGATTATTTTAAAAAAGTATTATTAAATGATTATCAATATAATTTAACAAAAAATACATAACTTAAATCTTTTAACTGGTAGAACTAATCTGTCAAAATGTTTACCATCGGTTAACATTCAATATGTAAATAATAACGTGAGCCATGAGAAAGAAGGGAGTCTCGAAATAACGGTACTTTCCACATTGAGATACAGTATTGTATTTCCTGGTGCAGGTGTATTTCAACAAAACAAAAGTAAAGCATGAGAGCTGACTCATGCCACAGGATAGCCCAACCTTTTTTATTCTAACCTGCCAGTCTGGGATTCATCTGTAAACTCAGCAATAAACTACGTGTTAGTCTGCTCAAAACTGACTGTTCTTTTAACATGTACTCATCCTCATGTTGGTCCTAAGCCAGATATAAAAACTGTGTTAGTCTTTCGTACACTAAGGCTAAACTTGTTGCGATAGTCGTTTCACCGGTGATACAGTGTCCACCCGACTACCGATTACATCACTTATCGACCATGGCACCGACCCCACTGTCATTTTTTGTAATAATTCATAACTCACTAATCACTTAGTTTAGTTAACGACCAGACTGCGCATTTGTACGTGGCTGCTGCATTCAGCATAAGCGGAACAAGTGTCGCAGCAAAGTTTATGTTTCGTATTTATTTAACAAACGTTTTTCGTTTCGTATTCCCTTCTTATTTATTTGTTGCACAATGTGTGACGTGATTACGCATTTTGTTAATATAGGCAACTTATCTGACGTAAATGTTTTTATTTTCATTTCTTAAACATTTTTTGCTTGATGTGTGCTGGGATTATCCGGTTGTACGGTCTGCGTTTAACAAGCAAATCTCATTGTGGGGTGGGCGATCTGACGATCTTAAATCAAGATCGATCTTGAAGTATCGATCCTCCTTTTATGTAGACAAACATTAACGTCCTTTGTTGTTAACCAGTGTATTTATGTGAAGATCTGTGCATTTGTGTTTTGTAATAATGATAACAGACATTTTATACTTGTGCTACTTGTACAACTGTTTAGCCTGTGCTACAAAACTTCAAACCTTTGTAGCATCCGTGCTACGTGCATTTATGTACAGCCCTGTATTTCAATTCAGATCGTGGATCGAAATTTATTGTTATGAATTTCGTGATATGCTTTCTTGGAAAAGATCGGGAAAGCCCTATCTCAATGTTAATTTTTATCGTTTTGTGTGTTTTTTTATTAAGAAAGATATTGAAACCACCATCAAGCAATTGCCGTTCTCGTATTGCAAATTATTATTGTGCAGGGGCAATTTTGAAGCACTGTCCTACACTTTACGATATCTAAATAAACTCTTTAAACTAACCATTATAGATACACAGACAACACGGTAGCGAGCAGGGAAGAACACGTTTCCAAACAGGGTTTAAATTTCGCTGTGCGATTGCGAATAATTCAAGTAATTCCCGCAATTTTAGCTATAATAATTCACACACAAAATGTATTTGCTTTATTTCAAATCTAATTTTCAAATAAATCCTCAGATACGTT
This sequence comes from Barbatula barbatula, assembly GCF_947034865.1. NCBI lineage: Eukaryota > Metazoa > Chordata > Actinopteri > Cypriniformes > Nemacheilidae > Barbatula > Barbatula barbatula. Next base: position 4,628,258 of record NC_136769.1, read on the forward strand.
CAAATGACAGCGCGTTTCTTCATGTGATGCTTGAGAACGTTATGAGCAGCGCATTTCCCAGCAACTGTACATTTACATTTAGGCATTTGGCAGACGCTTTTATCCAAAGCGACTTACATAGCATTATCCTATACATGTTACATAGGTATCTGCAATCCCCTGGGAATCGAACCCACAACCTAGCGTTGTTAACGCAATGCTCTTACCACTGAGCTACAGGAAAGCTGTAGCTCAGTAGCTAGGCACAATAAAATGGTGAGCGCAGGGATGCACCGAAGTTTTTGCTGTAGAAAATAGCATTCAAAGGCCGAAAATGTCTGCTGCGTTGTGTCTCCCGCCAGTGCTAATGCTCTCTCTCACTCTGCCATCAAGACAATAATGTCAACCTGTCATAACAACGAATACAAATGAATGAATACAACAAGAAAATCTTGAAAGCCAGCAGACAGAAAATGACATGAAAGCTGTATGCAATACGTGACTACGCTCTATTGACGCATGCATTGTAAAACTGAGCTCAAACCATGTGAACGCAACAGACTCTCATATAGATTAGCGGAATGATATGATGATTTGTATATAGTGCATTACTGTTTTTATTTAATTCTCTTTTTTTTCTCTCAATGTATATTTGCACCACGTGGACACTTTCTTCTGCACTTAGCTCCTGTCGCCAAGTCAAATTCCTTGGTAATAAAGCTCCTTCTGATGTATTTTCTCCAACCCATCTCCAGAAGCGCATTTCAAGCCCGTGTACAGACCCACTGCCACAATGCCTGTTGTTTTCATTCAAATGATTGTGTACCATATACAAGTTTGTAACTTGACTACTATTATGCATATAGTAATTGTAGAACTTCACATTATAGGTAATAAGGGCTGGGCGATCTTCCCAAAAATAGCATATCATGAGCTTTCCTGTAGCTCAGTGGTAAGAGCATTGTGTTAACAACGCAAGGTTGTGGATTTGATCCCAGGGGATTGCACATACCTATGTATAAATGTATGGGATAATACAATGTAAGTTGCTTTGGATAAAAGCGTCTGCCAAATGCATTAAAAAGTAAATGATCTTGATAAAAAAATTGCTCGATCCACGATCTGAATTGAAATACAGGGTTTTTTGACACTAACTTTTTTGCAAATAGCACTGGTGCTACAGAGGTTTAAAGTTTGGTAGCACAGGCTAAACGCTTGTATAGGTAGTATAAAACATCTTTTATCATCCTTAAAAAACACAAATGCAGAAGACTGGTTAACGACAAAGGACATTAATGTTAGATACAAATGGATAAATTAGGGCCATTTAGTTTTTCAGGGTTTTTCCTACATTGAAAACCGTTCACTCGCTCGGTGTTCGACTTCATTCTGTATTTCGCAGGCCGATCGGCATATGATGTGAAGAAGCTGCAGAAGCAGACGGCATTGTATGCTTCAAAGGCTCTTGCAGAAGTCTTGTCAGAGAATAGCGTACCAGTTTTTCACGGCAGATTATCCAGGGGTAACTCGGGTAAAATATTCGCCGGATGTGCCATGTGAAACATGGATTCGGTCTTCTGACTTTTTGTCATCGTGTTAATTTTGATTGATGTGCGCAGGAGATGGACAGTTCAGAAACTGCCGTGTTGTGCTTCATTCAGCGCTGCACAAGACCCATCGGCATATGATATCAGAGTTCTGCTCGTACAACTGACAAAACAAATCCTATCCGGAGATGAGGTGTTTTCCATCTTAACTTCTATCTTTTGCAATGTCCTATGCTGTGATTTACACTGGGTTCACACCAGACCTGTAAATCACATACAAAGTCAATGCAAAAATGCGTAAACACGCGAGAAGTTGTTTTTTACTTTGATCGATATTTTCTCCTCTGTCTTGAAGCAGGGACAAGCTCTCCTGTCTTGTCAGTCTATGGTGCATTTTCACAAGAGCACTTAGACACATGTGCATTCGGTTTAAGAAAATACATATTAAAGTTGTTGGTTTGTTTGTTTTTTGCACAAAGCACTTTGATCAGATGGACCAATTTAACAATGTCTTCAGTTCTTTTCTGGACCATGACAACACCTATAACTATGATGTCTACGCGGAGGCCTGGAAATCTCTCGGATGACACCAAAAATATCTTTATTTATGTCCCGAAGACGCAGAGAGGTCTTAAACCATGTTGAACGTCATGTGGGTAGGTACAAAATAACTCAATTTAGATTTTGAGGTGAATTTTTCCTTTACTATAATCATATTTAAAAAAATGTGTTGTTTAAATAAAAACAGATGTGTCAGAATTTATTTCCCCCAAAATCCTTAAATCCCCCATTGCTAATAGTGTAAAAACTAAATTCAGGCGCTGCCGAGAAAGGCACAGCGCGTTCCGTAATTTGCAATTGGTGCATTTTGCGGCGTCAGACACAGAACAAACAACACCCCGCTGCAAAGTGCGTTTTAAGTTTGTTGCTAGCAAATTTAGCAGTACGACCAATTTACAGCCGCACATCAAACAGAAAAATCTATTGAAATCGCAAATCTAATTTTTGGTGAAAAAAGCTGGGATTTGTTTTTGCACATATCGCCCGTCCTACGATAGCTGTGCTCATACAGTCAAATGCTCGTAAAACTTTGGAGATGAAGTTCACGTGTTACATCCTCAAACAGTGCAGAAGCAGACAAATCCTCAACCATCACTCGGATAGTTCGCTAATCTGTGCACCTCATTCACTCAGAAAAACCAGATGACATATTGAAATAACAGGGTTCCTTATCTGCATCTATTTACGTGGGTTCCATGCGCTGCACCATTGATTATTGTCACACAAACAAGCACGACCACGACAAACGCAATTCACACAAACACGCAGCTCTGTCCAATGCACTTATTCTTATTATTCTTAGCACAGACATATTTTTCGTAGCATTGTTATTTATTTATTTGTATTACAAGTCAAATTCTCTCTCACTTGCCCAATCAAAACAGTCACTTGTCCTGCACAAGCATTAGCGCCGAGCCCTGAAAAATGCGTTAAACTGTGCAGCTCATTTGCGCAAAGCAGCAGGTGACTTTTTTTAATGTATAGCATTCTGCATTGAAATCTATTTACTTACTTACAGTTATCACCCTACGACATGGTAAGTACGCTTGTAAACACCACAGCGGTGTTAAAAAATATCAGCAAAGCCCCCCAAAAAACCCTCCAATTCAGATGACTGAAACTGATGCATGAAGACATGCACGCTAACTGGAGATTAAAAGAAAACTTCTGCTTTTCTTCAAACGCCGTCTCGATGATCACGGTGGAGATCAAATTAAAAATATATAAATAACATGACTTCGTGACAACAATATCGTTCTGACTCGAATGAGTTTATTGGTTAGCTTCACTACTTACCACGATTAATGACCATCCAGCCATTTTATCATTTGTATGTCAGAAAATGTCCCGTTCAACATAAATTCAACCCTATATAAGCGTACTGAACAAATCAAACACCTTGCTTATATTTCTTACAATGCTTATGTGAACACGCACATAAGAACCTTCAACTGGAATGGACTTACACATTGGTAGCTTTGAAAATACTGTATTGTCTGATTTGATGTATTGCTGGTGACATAGTACTAAACGTCTAGATTATAGACAGGACTCGAGCCTGGTCTTGCAGGATTCTTATGGACCAGACTGGGTTCAAAGGTTAGACCCTAACCCAGTTTAAGATGTTTTCTGGGGGGATCTGAGGGATTGTGAGACGAAAGTGAACTTTGTCTTGTGGGTTTTATTCAATCAATCTGGCCAAAGAGAATTATGGAGACGTTTACCTGAACCTAACCTCCAGGGATTCTTATAGGTTTCAAATGCGTCCGGTGAGTTCTACCTGCACCAACTAGAGAAACAGCTGATTTAACACGCGAGGTCTCTGTCACACAAGCATCAAAGATCGTCAAACATGGTCTGATGTGAATTATGAAGCTGACAGGACACGTGAGGTCGGAGAGGTTTATGATGGTATCGGGATCTTACCTGGAGGGTCGGAGGAGGGTAGCGCAGGTGAGTTCATCTTGGGCCGTTTTGCGTTGGGGGGACCCATTTCCAGCAGATTATCGGCCATCCTGTCTTCTTCACAAAAACACGTTACAGCAAAAAGATTGTCTTCCCGGAGCCCAAGAGGGGGACAAAGCGAAATAAATCAAACGGACCCTCGGGTTTTTCTATTATTATTCAGCGATCAGGGGCCAATAATTAACAGATGGGGCTCAAACGCGGCTCAACAGCGCCCCGCTCCGCCACCGCCATTCACCCCATGATAATCCAACACCCAAAACCCGCATAATTAACCGTAATAATCACCCCAAAACCCCCCGAAAATAAATTATACCATCGTTAAAACCGAGAAAAACGACGAGGAAAAACCATCGACCCGTGCTATTGCTTCAAGCGGCTCGCGCGAATCTCTCCAAAGAGGCGTTTTTCTGTGAATAAAAAAGAAAGACCTCCGAGCTCCATATCCAGCTCCGACCGAAAAATCGACAAAGTCCCGAAACATAAATCGAAAACGCGAGGAAATAATTATATTCGGTTTCTGCGAGTGGCACAGGAGCGCCGCTCGCGCTGAAGGGGGAAATCAGATATACGGGGGTTTTCCAGCCGAGCACAAAAACGGCTCCATTTTGCCTATATTCGCCGCAAAGATCCTCGATTTGGCCCGAAGCTGGTCGTTTCCGTCGCGACGAAGATATTTGGGCCGGTTCTGGTGGAGCCGGGTGCATAAAAAATGAAATAATGATCTCCCGAAATCCTGACGCTCATCCGCGACAAGATGGCGGCTGTTGATTCCTTCGATACAAAAAAGTTTTTTTCTTTTCCAGCCAGACTGTGGAGGGGGAGGGGCTGCGCAGGCACGCCTCTCACGCACGCGTGTACGTCACACGGCGTGGATCAAAACGGCCGCTAGGGGGCGTGGTCGGCATTTCATTTAAGTGAACGAGATGCGAGGAGAATTTGGTCAATTTGAAGAAAATCTACTGTAAAATACTGTATATGTTACTATTAATACAGGCTGCTACGATAAAACATATAAGGTGGAATAATAAAGTACGGTTTTGTCATTTTGGAGTGGTCTCTAGGTTAAAATAAAGTGCAATATTATACCTATACGATAAGGATAATCTGTTCCCAATAGTTTTATTTATAGTATTAGGTACAGAAGAATCTATCAAATGCGTGTGCGTGATATTAAGTGATTGAAAAGGCAATTAAAAGTCAACAGACGAAATGCAGACTTTAACACTGTATTATTAGCGTTCCCTTTTCATCCATTGTCTCTCATGACACAGTATGGCACATGCATATGTATAAATAATACAAATAAGGATGATGTGTCGACACAGATCGCAATGCATATGTACAAACACAGCAGATTTTTTCACACGTTACACATTGAGTTTATATGCCTTAATAAAGTATGTCAGAGTAAACGTGAAAATAATACATTCTGAATAAATAAACTCTTTGGCGAGAAGTTCCAGTGATTCATCTATTAAGACACAAGTTGTGTATCAAGCTTCATTGCTGAAATCAAATTGCTTGGGATCATCAACTGGTCGAAACAATCAACTAAACAGAGAAAGAAAGAAAAAGTGTCTCTTCTGTTATCGTGCATTAGTACAGCCCTTTCATTGCTCGCTATGAAGTTGTGACGAGCAGTTCGTCTCAGGTAAACTTCTTTCAAATGGCAATGTCTAAAAACAAATGCGTTTCATCAGGCTGAGATCAACCGTTTAGGCTCTATGGCAGCGGTTCACGGTGCTTATTTTGCAAGTTTGATATTGCTCTCCATCTCTAAAAACAGAGGAGCCCTGAAGGGTTGTGTGCTCATATTCCCTTTTAGGCAGCAATGGCACTTGTATTATTGTTATTAAGGTCGTGCCCTATAAAATGAAACCTGTATAAACGGGTACCGTCACTTGGTGTCACAAAAACAAATCAAAATCAGCACAGAATTATAGTCACTTATTTAAGAATCGCATCTTGGAGTCATATGACAGTGAGTTTCACATTCAAATCCAATATACATCAGGCATGGACATGGCAAGCAAATTCTTTTAAAGAAAAGGCACAGCGCTAAAAACGATTAAAATTAATTGAGATTAAAAAGCACATAACATAATTATGCATTTGTGTATTGAAATGAACAGGGGGTGTCATTTGTCATTTCGATACATAGTAAATAAGTAAAAGGCACTAATACACGTGAAACTAATTGATACAAATGAATCACATTTTCTGTATGGCATCACGGCAGAGTTATACATAAGGTCACATAGTTTAATCATAGAACAATCTTATGAATATTATTAATGTGTCTCTTGAAAAGTAAATGAGAAAATCATCGACAGAAAAGTTTGAGCACACAACCCTCTACACTATGACAGTGTTGCCCACTATAAAGCCAAAGTGATAGAAACAACTACATTAAACTCTTATCAAAAGTAGGAAAAAAAGATGAAGTCCATCATTTTCAAAGCGAAACAGTCAAGTAATTGATGCAACATCAGTGCAAAGTTTCATACATACATTGCGACAGATCTGTCTAATATCCCTTACAATACTTTACCCTTTACTATTGCACGGCAAAAAGACAAGCAGGCTAGTAACCTAGTCTAATATTTCACAAACATCTGTACATTTAACTGGCATGGTCCATTTCGACTGCCCGGATTATTGCCAGTTTGTTTTACCCACGATTCTGCCAATATCATTTACAGAACGTACTTCGTTTTCTAATCATCAAGATGGCTAATCTTCTTTATATCACACCAAGTTTTATTCCAAGATCTCAGTGCAGCTATGAAAGGCAACGATACCCAAAGTCACCATGAAATAACAAATTTACCCTCTATAAAGTATAAATGAATATTGAATGAGAACATTTTGAGATGGACTTGATTTTATCCCCATGTAGATGACAATTGAGCCTGCTGGGGTTGTATAGGTCTCGTGGGACGAGGAGGCTGAAGGTTGCAATCGCTGTGTACACCGATGCAAACGTTTCAAATGGATCTCATCTGCAACATTCAATTGTTGTATTGAGTAAGATTTGTAGAAAAGTTGCATGAACTCCAGCAAGTCTAAACATCTGTTGAACATCTCTGTCTATCGGTCAACACTAGAATAGCGTGCACGGATGAATCGTGCACAAAAACACTAGGCACATCACATGCAATGAAAAAGTAAAGTGTGAAATTCAAATTTCACGAAAGATTTTACTTAACAACTTGTTCCTATGCTTATAAAGACCCTTACATTTAGATTCTTTCTCTAAGTTAAAGTGATAAATCACTCAATAAAAAGAAAGTGGGTAACCGAACAGCACTGGACCCCGTTCACTTCTATGGTATGGACACAAGACCAACGCAAGTAAAGTCCAGTTTACAATTTTGTGTTTTGTGGAAGATACTATACAGGTTTGAAATGATGACAGAATTTTCATATTTGGGATAACTATCCCTTTAAGAAGCTAATTCACTGATGCAGTTTATGTCCTTTAAGACTATGAGAGTTTTTTTTTTAAGATTTTGACCTTAAGACCTTGCTATTTCGTGTTATTTCAAACATTCGATTTGGAAACGAATGAGAGAAAACCAGTCCGGAGGATGCACCATGCACTTAAATAAAACAAGATCATTTCTGTTATAGTGTTTGATAGTCTTGGTTATAACTGAGCCCACAGCTCGATCTACATTTCACTTCTTTAAAGAGACGTTTTGACGTTACCTTTGTGATGGTTTGTCATCAAAACTGCAACACCCTTTGTTAAATTGTCCAAACATTCTCTTAAATACTAATAAATGGAAAAACGTATACAATGCACAGAAAATTAAATATTGCAACTTGAAAAGTATAACTGGTAAAACTTAAAATATCCAAAAATACTTCTTAAACCAGTAAAAGCATTTTCGAACACCGAATCGACAAGCATGAATCTTATTATCCTAAAGGCACTTCACTAAAATAAATCTGAAGAATGAATAATTCACAAAACAGAACAGAAAAAACAAGCGGGAAATGGTATTAAATTGATAGTAAATAAATGGGAATAACTGTGGTTTGTGCTGTCCCATTGCATCTCTGCAGCATTCCTTCTTTTCCTCTGTGGTTCTCCGGTCTGACTCTACAGTCCAAGAACTGTGTCGTACTGCTAGAGAGATCAAGACACCAGTAATCGGCCTTGCTGTACTAACGCTTTAAGATCGTGTGTTTTAATTCAGACGTTCCCCTTTACCCAAATCTACGCTACACTCTTAAAAAAAGGTGCTTCAAAAGGTTCTTAGCCATTAACATCTGAAGAATCTGTTCTTGAGATTATAAGAAAGTAAGAAAGAGATGGTGCTTCAAAGAACCTTTGACTGAACGGATCTTTGTGGAACAAGAAATTGTTTCTTCTATGGCATCGCTGTGAAGAACCTTTAAAGCACCTTGATTTTTAAGAGTTAATGATATGTACATTCCTAAGCATGCCTATCCCTGCAAACTCAACGGAGCCCATGTTTAAAGGGTTAAGGACAACATCTTTGGCTTGTCAGAGTTTTGTCAGTTCTCCAGTGTATTCAATATCTTTCTTTTCTGTGGCCTTCGATTCAAGGTTTTCTGACTGTCTGGAACCCGGCACATCAGAGGTCAACGTTGGGTTTGGTGGTTTACCGAATGCGGCCAGATTACCACTCAAGTTGGTTTCTGGTCTATAAGTCAGGCCAACGGCAGACGCGGATCGCTGAGTTTTGGACGTACCGCTGCTGAGATCACTCCCAGATGCCTTCTCGGTGAAGTCTCTGCTTGAGTAGCCCTGTCCTGTAAGCCCTGAGCTGACGGAGAGAGATGCGCATACTCTGCTGACGTTAGAGGGAGGCACCAAATTGGCGATCTCATCGGTGGGCGAGCGACCGATGCTCCCGTCCACCTGCGCTCGGATTTCCGGCGAGACTGAGAGCTGGTACTTCGGCACGGGTCCTCTGTCTGCGCTCTTTGGATACAGGTAGGTCTTCATTTGACCCTTGCCCTTCACGTTGACAGTTCCGCGGTAGTCAAATTCGTGGTCCATTCCGCTAAGCACGCAATAGCTCTCCTCGCTGACCTGAACGCGGCACTCCACGCCGGTGGTGTCCATTCGGCTGGCGATGTTCACCGTGTCGCCCCAGATGTCGTAGAGTAGCTTGGTGGTGCCGATCACTCCGGCTGTGAGGGGTCCGTGGTTGAACCCGATCCGCAATTTGAACTTAAAGCCCAGCATGTTTTTGTTAAAGTCGTCGACCACGTGCATCATTTCCAAGGAGAACTCGAACAGGGCTCGCAGGTGGGCGTGCGGGTGCGCCTGATCACTGCACTGTTGCACGTTGAGACCCGACGCTGCCATGTAGGTGGCGCCGATGGTCTTAATTTTCTCGATGTTGGAGAAGTCGGACTTGCGCAGGAGTTCGTCAAAGTCCCCGATGAGTTCGTTCAGGACGCGGTAGCACTCTTTGCCGCCCTCGTAGCTCTCCTCGTAGAACTCGCTGAAGTTGACGATACTGGCGAAGATGACGCCCACGTTGTCGTGGTTCTTCGAGTAGCTCGGGGTCACCTTTAGCTGCTCAGCCACGTGGATGGGGATGATGTTCCGCAGGAGCCAGTCTGCCTGGTCACGCATGTTTTGGATCTTGATACGGTGTTGGTCGGCTTCCACGTTGCCGTGGTAGTGAAGACGGTAGCTAACCTCGAATTCACGGTTCAGGAACCAAACGAGTAGAATCAACAGGAAAAAGGCCACCAGAGCCTCTGGTCCAAGCAGGTCCTGCGGTCCCGAAGCTTTCGAAGAGGACTGGACTTCATTATCAGTGCTGTTGAGGTTGCTGGATCAAATATAAAAGAAGAAACAGCAAAAGTTTGAATGTTTTTCAATACTTCTGGAGAATTTGGTGTGAGAGTTAAACTTACCTCAAAAAGAAACGCTCCCAAGTGCTAAAAGAAAAAGGAAAAACAGCGTTAGTGCCAGATAACCACAGGTACGTTCGTAAGATGTCTTCTAAAGATCTTGAGATCTGGAAAACATCTGCTGTGTAAAACATCTGATGAATGTCTAAGAAAAGGCAGTTTTACATACATTCTAAAATATAAACACCATACAGACATATGACAGCAGACTTCTCCGAGACGTATTGCAGATAAGCAAAGAAAAAACGTATGATAACACACTACATCTGGCAGGCGTCTATTTGACGTCTGCATTTACATCTGGAAGCGAAGATCTGCAATACTTTCCAGAGACGTCTGCTGTCAGATGTCATAGACGTCTGTAAGATGTTTGTGATTTAGATATTTAGCAGACGTCTTGCAGATGTACGTGTGCTACCTGGGTGTTCTGTCAGTGGTGTCGATTTAGCATTTTCTGAGACATACTCTAAACCATTTCATATTCAGTGTATAACGTGTTGTGTAAACCTGCATGGGGGACTCCAGAGCACGCTCAGAAACGTGAGTCCGGCTAGCGTCGCCAGGCTTGAACGCATCCAGAAACTAAGCATACAGAAGTTGCTGTACTGGATGATGGCAACTATGACGGCACAGCAGGTGAACATGGTGAACTGGGAAAAGGATTGAAAATGAGTTAAACAAACAAAAGATTGGAGATTTTAAAATAGTTACGTAATAGGTTCCTTGCGTACACAAAGGTTTTCAAAAGCATTTTTCGTCACATGTAGTGTGTTTTACAAACATTTGCTCATGTTAAGGAATCATGTGATGACAAAATAAATGTACTAAAAGGAGTGAGAGTAAATAATGACAGAATTGTCATTTTGAAGGTGAACATCAAGGTTCTCCAGTATGACATATCGCTTATTGCTCCCTGATCTCTTTATAAGTCGCTTTGGATAGAAGCTTCTGCTAAATGACTAAATGTAAACTACTCGTGAAAAGCATGCATGCGCTGAACTTTTCCACATTGGATTTGTAACTTTTAGTTTTTGCCATGTGCTAGCAATAAACTTTAAACAGCAGCGAGCATCACATCTGACACAAACCCAAGACCACATGCCACACGCCATTAGGCTACTGAATGATATTACGCTTTAGGGATGATTCTAGGCTGGAAAACTCTGGGAAACCGGGTTAACTTTAGGACAAATCATTCAAATCAAAGGCCAGATCTGAATGCAACTGAGCATCTGTGTAAGTGCTTCATAAAAAAACCTTTCTCCAAAAATGAGTGAAAATTCCACTATTAAGGTGCAAAAATGAAATCATTGAAGAAACACTCACACACACATGGAATGTTTGCATACCTGTATGGACTGATGCATGTTACAGGTGATGTGAGAGAAGACTGCCACAGCAGGCAATGACACCAGCACTGCTCCGATCATGTGACGAGGAACCCAACCGGAGATGGCCCAGAGGAGGGTCCTGGTGCAGTCCAGAACCATATCCAGATAAAACGCTCTTCTACATAATACACAGATTCAGGCACAGATTAATACACCAGCTGCTACGTGAACATCAGAAATAATGTGAAAAGGGTTGGTTCCCAGCTTTGGTTTATTCACAATAAAGCAATTGCTGTGCTCCTATTGGTTGTTCATTTCAGGCATAATTGGTGCCGTCATACCGCAAAACTGCGACGCCAAATGATGACACCGCCAGCACCCCTTTGCAGGATAAAAAGGTTAATTGATTGGCTGTGATGGGGTGTGAAACGTTTATGACGCTCACCGGACGGCCAGCACCAAGGCCAGACATTCAAGCACAGCTGAAACGGCAGCCACGATGAGCGCAGGAGTGGGCAGGGGCTGATGGGTAACCAGCGGTCGCAGGAAACAAGCCAATGACAGAGCCAGAAAAACACAGCAACACAGGAGCATGTCCAGAAAAGAGCTGAACGTGGGACTGGCGAAAGTCTGTACGGGGGCCTGCGTCTTCACCTGAGAGAAAGACAGAAAAGTGTGTTCTTTGATTTTAAGCGAGACCTCTGAGAAAGCATTGGTGATAAATTGCCAAACTGATGGAAAAATGACATGAGGGTGATTAAATAAGCCGTTCTGGTTCGCCGCTGACGGAGGACATCTTCAAGTTCAGCGCAACAAAGAAATGCATTCAGGTTGATGACAATGTTGACAAATCTTTCAATTTTGTGTGAACTATTCCTTAGATTTTAATGTTGTAGGGACGATTTCTAATAAAAATGATTCACTGGCCATAAATATATGGACAGTCACACTACATTTTCTGCAGTCACCTGCCATTTGCACGGTTAATGTTGGACACTCGTGCCTTAATGCACTTCAAAACACAAACCACTAGAGGGCAACACAGACAGTCCAATAAAACTCCCCTACAAGTCTGATCCTCTACATCAGCAGTTAACATACACCCATGCACGCTGTTATGCACCGGATATGCAGACCAGATGAGCAATGACCCAATACATTTGGTAGAGGATTGAAACTCACCTCCTCTTGGTAACTGGTCCTGTAAGCCTTCTCCAGAGACTTGTCTATGAATGTGTGACTCAACTTGTTGATCGGCGGTTTGAAAAAGTAATCTTTCATCAGACTGCAGGGCCAAAGCACAAAAGACAGACAAAAGATGCTGTGGGTTTAAAAGTGCACATGCTGTATTACGAACACAACATTCATTTCTCTAGATATTTCATTCGGTCACATACAGGTTTACAACCACAGGAGGATGAATAAATGATGACAGAGTTTGTTATTTTGGGGTGAACTATCACTTCAAGATGTCATTGAAAGATATGATCGGACTTGGTTAGTGAATAAAAGAAGTTGAATTGTCAGTCAATTCACCCCGGCTCTTTAAAGAGAAAGAGGAGAAATCTGGAATGCCATAGAAAGGTACAGGCCGTTTCATCAAAGTGCATCAAGCGCCCCGGTGGGAACAGAACAACCTCCGGTGGCGGACGTTAAACAATAACGTTCCATCTCATCTGACATTTCTGTCCCAGCGGGCCCCGTTCCCACACGACCTCAAAACCGCTGCGCTTTCTAACCTGTCCTCCTTTATCACGTCCACAAAGTGAGCGTCGCTCCTCTCGCGGAAGTTTTTGGAGCGCAGCGGGACGAGGCCAGAATGATCCATCGAGCCCAAGCCGCTGATGCCGCCACCCCACTTCTTCTCCTGCAGCATCTCGCACAGAGACGTCTGACTGTGGGCCACGTGCTGCTCCAGGTGCGGACTTAACAAGCCATTGAGAGTCTTCGGATTCTTGCCTGAAGGTCCCTGAGGAATCAGATGGGAAAAGTAAACAAAGAACGATTTTAGCATAGTGCGGTTAATATGTGGAAGTTATTATTGCATACTTATTTATGCAAATATATTTATTTACATAGTATGCATCAACAGCATCGACGTTAAATTGTGTTAATCTTACAAGAAAGGCTCGATTATACTAAATGCTAATTAATAAAAGAAAATCTAAATAATTATAAATGTTTTAATTTACATATATAATAAATGTAGTTTTGTAATATACAATATTGATAATATTCGATAACGAAATACAAATAATATACATATATATATAGTACTATTAAAGGTAAGGGTCACTTGTGTGACATGTTTCTCTTGACATAACAAATATTTCGATTAGAAGAAAAATGCTTAAATGTCTTAAATTATAGACCAAAGTAGACAAAAATATAAATGTAAAAAAAATTACAAATCTTAAATATATAATATATTATATGAATACCTAACCTTATCATACATATAGATTTATATTATAGATTTTAATATAGATGTTAGAAAATAATGATGTGCGTCTCTATGTGTGTGTGTATTAGTGTGTAGTGTGTTGTTACACTAGCCTATATATTACGTTACATACATAGTATAAAGAAAATAAAACAAATTTAGGATCATTACATTTATTTCTAGACAATTCAATGTCGTACCTGCAGTATGCACTATGTATGTTGTCCTACATAATGTGCATAATTCGGTAAACGCAACAAAGCACTCCTGACTCCTGCCCAGTTTCACAGACTACTCCTAGACTAAAATGAAATTTTTACCCGTCTGAACTCAAAATAACATGATAAAGTTTAAAATATGACAGTGCCACTGTTTTGTATCAAGATGCAACACGGTAATTTCTTTTTGAAAGGCATTTTCATAAAAGTGCATTAACTAGTCCTGGTTTAAGTTAAGCCTTGTGTGTGAAAACGGCCTAAAAGTCACCTACAAAACCCAAGTAATAATGTGACTCAGAATGCAACATTTTAATGCCCTTTTTTATTATTCATTCGAGTATTTTTTATAAATTCTGTTCATTTTATTCACATCTAATTGACGCACCTTGCTGCTGATGTATTTATGATCTGAATCTGTGCAGTTGTTAAGAAGCATCCCATCTTCTGAAGCCAACCCGCTGCATGAGGGACAGGCGGACTGATGGGACAAAAAACACCATCACAATAACACACTACACAGAGAGCAGGAATTATGTATGAAGTATTTCAACTGCTCAAAATGATAATATAGCCATAAAATGTTTTGCTTCCGCCATTGAACACAGAAGCGTGAGGATGACATTTATCATGTGACTATTCAGAGGATTAAACCGAGATGAATAATGATATCAGTCTGCGTTTCTCTCTACACTGTCAGCACAACAGCAAAGAGCCGCGTGCTTCGCCCGTCTCCCTTATCGTATTTTCCCCCATTGTTTGCAACCCAAGGTCCCATCAGTATTAAGTGCAATGATGAGAGCATTCTTCACAGGGGCTGCTGGGTAATGTGGCGTCCGTTGAAAGGTTGCTCGGATGAACGCGCGTTGGGTTTGATTGATTGATCGATCGAATGTAAGGAGAGTGGGATGCGTCACGCACGGGTCCATTATAACTTGACAGATCCACCAACTGTGTTTCTCTTTATTGACGTGTGCATTATGGTGATTTGCGAAATACGGCAATATTTGATGTAATGCATCAGCTCTCTGCAGCAGTAAATGGAAACGCTGTTGAGAAAACCGTGAATGCATAAACTTAAAGCATTAACCTGAACTATGTGTACTGATATGTTATGATATTAAATAATCTGGTGAATATTTGGAGGCACTGACCTTCACTCTGTCCGGTGTGAGAGCGCAGGAAGATGAAGTCAGGTCAGGAGTGCGAGCGCGAGCGCAGGACGCCGCGCTGATGGATTTTCGGAGGTCTGTTCCCGTCAGGCCGGACTGCGAGCAGTGGGCATGCTTCACTTTCCTCCCGGAGATCAGATACGTCTTAAGACCTGGAGAGAACACACAAACACCATCAAGTCCCAGCAGTGTTTGTGCGTATCAGTTTGGTTCATTGTGCATTGACCCGTGTTGACAACCATCAAATGGATTCATCAATCATCTCCGAGCAAGCACATGCAGTGTGAAGAGAGAGAGTGTTTGAAACCAGGTGCACATGATAGGATTTTACACCCGTTTTTTTGTGCACATCAAATGTGCAGATGATGATAATTTTAATGAATGAATGAACTCATCGCCCACGGAAAACTGAATTTAACTTCATATTCAGCAAATGACAGATGAGAGATGTACATAAGGATAAAGCAAGCATCCGTAATACGAAAATTTGAGACTAAATATAGTGTAAAACTGTGATTCGTGTCATTGTTCTAGCAATAAACCTGGAAAATGTATCTATATTAAAAATTGACACAATTGCAAAATATCAAACATTACAATTGATAAAACTAGGTTGCAAATAGACCTCAAATGATAGCTTGATAAATACATTGAGCAAATCTGGCTGGAATACACTACAAGACTTTTAAAATCTGAAAATATTATTATTATTATGAGTTTTTAAAAGTTTCAGATAGAAACACACTAAGTGATCAAATCTCCAGTCTGAAAATCTGAGCAAAAGTCTTGTCGTGTATTTTAGCCATAAGTCTCATCTGTCTCAGATATTGTTACTCAGAAAAAGAGTCAGAGATCTCCCAAATGTCTCAACAATGTCTCAAACCGAGCTCAGAATTGTCAAGTCAATAATATTGAAGATCTCTATATGGCAAATCCAGATCATTTTACCGCCACAATTTTCATTCTCCATATATTTTAACAATCATCTGACACACACTAAGGTCTAAAAGAGGATAAACATGTTCCTCTGGGAAGAGTTGGATTGTTAAAGGTTTTATAGCCACAATAAGACAACAAAAAGAGTCCCGTTTCACCCAAACACTGTCAGGTTGTGCAGGCTGACAGCAGAAGAACTGAAAACGTCAGGCCCAATGTCAACGTTTGGAGCGAGCACATGTGTTCCTGTCTTCACGCACATAATTCACCCGTCACCCCCGGAGAGAGATGGTGTGGCAAGCACCTGGAATAAAGATCACTGTACCGCCCTTTTTCTAAAACTGCACGCATGTTTAATGAGGCTCAAAATCACACAACTCATTCTGTCCACTTCGCCGGAGTTACGACCTTGAGACAACATTCATTAGATTCATAAAAACAAGAAAGGACACGTTTTCCAGTTTACACATTAACCTGAAGCCATTAACATATTGAAGGACAGGACTGTAAGGTCTGAAACGTTTTTGTAAATGCAAAATTATGAAATGAAAAAGATTTCTCAGTTGTGAATGTAGACATGCATGAACGGTCTTTGTACTAAAGCGTTAATCTCGGCTTGATGCATGTTTTCATTTGCGATGTCCAAGGATTCACATCTGTTATATGTTCACACATCAATAATCCACTGACAGTCACTTCCTGTCACGACGGACCAATATCGGTCACTGATACCCGAGGACCTGAATCTGGTCAGAAAGGTTAAATCCTATCGGGCATGTCACACGCTTTATTCTGATTCGTTGACAGACATGTGCAATTGTATTTTAGGAAATGCACACCTGTGAATTAGCTCGGTCCACCATTACAAATATCACTTCGCCAAGCTGAAAGCAAGAATAAAGCTGTTTTTAATGTGAAACTTGACAAATAATGTCTTGTGTCTAATGTTATTGTGTTTAGAAAATTTATATATAGATATATAAATGTGTAGAGCGCTGTCAAAATGTATATAATGACAAATGAACATGTGACGAATGTCAGTATGCAATGTCTTAAAGGTACGGTACAGCACAAAACAAGCTATTCAATTGCAAGCGTCATGACCTTTAATAAATCATATACTAAAAAAAACTTTCAATTGTAACTATTTTCAACAGCTCCACGTGAAATTTAGATACAGTTAGATTGGTTTGGATTCAACAGTATATTTCTATACATTTACTGAGTAACGGCCACAGTATAGCTCACTCAACACTCCTTCAATCTCAGACCTGTTTTATCCTTTTTTTTGTGTGTCTGGATGCTATTTTTAGAAAAGGTCTTAGGAAAGAAAAAGGGTTGGTAATGCATTTACTTCTCTCTAAAGCGCTCACTGTAAGCCGCATATCCACCTTCGGTTCGGTGTCTCGCAGGGAATACATGTCGAAGACACTCTGAAGACACATTCGGGTGTATGAATGAATGAATGACAAGGTCAATGCTGTCGTCATGACAGCACGCATGGACGCACGCATGCATGCACCACAGAAACAGAATGAAAAACTATCTCATCACATTTGGCAGATGATTCCATTTCATTTACATCGGTGCTAATGTCTATGTGTTTTTTTGCGAATCAAACCTGCGCCATTGATGCTCAACAACATTTAAAGCCACAATATGTAAGTTTGGAGCGCTAGATGGTGCACTTTCGAAACAACAACAAAAGGTCGATACTAAATGACGTTATGTAGGAAAGTGGAATTATGGGACATGTCGCTTTCACCATCCAGAGGTGTATGGAGATCACCCATCGTGTTCATGGACAAAGTAATGAATGAATTTTATTTGATGTCATCGTAATGAATTAGCTTGCACGAAATGATATCGGACTTTGTCAATTGATTAGCGTAATGCTACACAGTTTTACGAGTTTAAAATAGTCATACAGTCGTCATTTAAAAAGTAAACTACGTTTACACGCCAAAGAGAAATCGTGATCCATAATAACAGAACAACAGATGCTGCGTCCAGATGATGTTTGACCACTTCCGTATTTGCGTGTTGACGTAGTTTCTACAACCGGATATTAAGTCACTCGTATGCGACAAATAGAAGGGAGACAAGGGACGGGACATTATTTTAAATGGGAATTTCTCTGGATTTGCACATTCTTGGGACATTTGGGATAATGTTAGTACACAACTGCATGAAATATATCATACTGCGAAAGTGATTCTTACTTCCATATCGTGGCTTTAAAAAATGAAAGTAAATAATTTTACCATGTTTCAGGAAAACAAAGTGGTTTTTATTTATACTTGAATCGGTTTAGAATGAATCACTTTATTGTATCTTCACTATTGTAAGTCACTTTCAGACATTCAAGGACTCAATAAACCAGCAAATGAAAACCGAGCCAAAAAACACTTAACGTAAATGACAGAAAGTTCAGGACAAAACAATCAAGATTCATAAACATTCTGTTGACTTTGGTCTCAAGCCAGAGCATTTGTTTCAGACGGACGTCTGATTGTTTATCAAAGAGTCTCATAAGGAGTGTTGAGGACATTTCCTGCCCTGCCCACAACACCACAACAACAGACGGACTCACAAGGCTGACAGACCTGATTCAGTTTCATGAAGATGTATGCATATGATATCATACATCTTTGATATCCAATAAAGCGACCATATATTCCAGCAAGAATAGATCTCACGGAGTATAACATCCGACACATCTGTCTGAGATTCTCATTGCTCAATAGATGTACGCAGCAACAAATATGAAAACTTTATGCATTATGATTTTGGCAAGCCTTGGCATTTTATTCTCTTTCTTCCGCAGAATGTCTTTGCCATTAAAATCTTTAGTCAGAGCACTCTCCAAGGAAACATAACCTTGAGTTTGTATGAGGTTAAGATGCTGTAGGAGCCAAACACAAAGTCCTAAAGATGCTGATGTCACGACTCGATGCTGTTATCTTAAAAACAATGACAGAAATATACATATTGATCATATTCATCATAAAATAATGAGTTAGTTATGTTCTGGGATGTCAACTAGTACATTTTACACTCGCAATCTGTCGGCAAAGTAATATGATTTACAGAAACACTTAATCTGCCTGACTTCATTCTCTCGAATACAAACTTTAAAATCGTTTAAGCATTTCTCGCAACAAATCGTATCCGTCACAGGTAAATGCACACACATTTGATTTTCAATGTAATGCCGGAGGGCATTTTGAATAATCATTCATTTGAGCTCATACGAATTATGCACGTAGGTCATACGAGTTTGAGTTTAACCTTTACAGTCACTTTGTAAAACGATTGAATGCTTTTCCTACAAATTACACTCAAACATTGTATTTCGTACAAAAACTAAAATATACTGGCAGCTGAGTCGCCAGAAAAATAACATTATTCCCGGTAAAGATACTTGTTTTTTTTATTTTTAATCTCTTGTCTTCTGTAATTTGGCGGTTTTGGCAGTATTCTTTAAAATACGTTATAATCTGTAAAAGAAAACAGTAAAATTACATAAATTACATCTTTTGCCATTAACATGAAAAATCTGTAAAATAACAGTAAAATTTGGTCAAATATTTTTTCCACGGTAACCACAAACCGTAGTTTTTACTATAATTACCATAGTTTGACCATGTTATTTGTAGTAAAATAATAATCCATCTGCCAAAAACATATTTACTGCACTGCATTACTAATAAAACCACGCTTAATGTTCATAAGGGACACGCTTCAGATTATCTGCGTTTGGGTAGGAACTTCACACAGGGCATATAAATTATACATTTTATTTTGGGGATTCTGTGGAAAGTGTCTTTTGAAATGAAAGACATTGTGTAGTCTGCTGTCTCCACTGATTCCGTGTTTTTACAGATCTATGATTGACAGTCGAGCACAGACGGAATGAATAAGCTGTCGCATGTCATCTTTCATCATTAAAACGCCACCGTTTCATGATTCAAGTTTCAATAAAACACACATTTTGCCTGCGTTCGTAGGAACAAACGAAAGCTCGGGTGAAGATCACAAAGAACGATGCCAACACAGAAAACGGGCTTTAAAATGTGCATACACAATTCTTCATGTACAAAATATTAACCTGGCTGCAAAGGACACACGCTGAAGGATCAACGCAAAGTTTAACAAGTGACGCCCAGTGTTCCCACAGCCTAACGCACCTGCTTCTCACAACCCGAACGATAACACAAACCCCCAGATCAGAAAAACATCAGAAAGTGAATTGTGCTCAATTGAGTTTGGCACAGACTTTAAAAGCAGCATTCAGCTGTCATTCCATCAGAGGTGCTAAGATTCACAGCAAGTCCAACGCTTCTAACACGCAAGTCAATCGGTCCTAACAGATGTCTTCAGAACGCAGCGAGGTGCTCACAGACGCACAACGGGTCGATCAATCGCATCGATTAAAACACATGTCTCGTATGGAGCCCCATCAATCACCCGTCTCTGACCTGAAAAACAGGAAGGAAACTGCGTCAGGTATCTCGAGACGTTCTTATCTCCACAGACCGAAGCTTTGTTTAACACTGTCGGCCTCATGTAGAAAGCTATTTCAGTTCATTTAAGTCAGTAAAGCTTCACAAAATCTCACACGTGTTTGTGTGACACGCAGCTTTGTACACAAAAGTGGCACTTCAAACCAATTCTGTGTCCATCCTCTCCATACTCACAGGACAATGAGAGACCCTGACCTCACTCGCCACAGTGCCAAACGGGTCAGTGTTAAGAGTTTCTCAATGTCAACCAAAAGGATTACAAAAACTGAATCATTACAAAACTGTGTACTATTGCAACACTCCCACCAACACACGACACGTGATGAGGAGGCAAGCATCTGTCTTCTCAGTGTGAATCGGGAGCAAAGACAGAGAACAGATTGAGAGTGGAGCCCATCAAACAAAAACTGGAGAGATAAACACGGCCACGGCCTACTTGATAATTTATTCTCAGATATATCAAATACATTTAGTCTGAGCAGACATATTTATCTCCTATAAATAGAATTACAATTTATTTTAACTATCTTGAATACTGTCTTACTCTAAATGTAATAAATATTTATTTATGCTTTGACAGGTGTTTTAAAGGGGTCATATGGCTTGAATACGTGTTTTTCTGTGTCCCTGGTGTGTTATAAAATGTCCGTGCATGTATTAGACACGTCAAATTGCAAAAATTAAAGCGTCGGAACAAAAGATGCTTTTTATCCAAAAGCGAATGTTCACCCAGACCTGCCTGAAACGCCTCTTGTACACCCCCACAAATCTACGTCAGATCGTGGCATTGTTTGACTAAGATCGCCCAAATGTTTACGCAAGCAAAGTGGGCGTTCCTGTCCGTACAATTGCTCTTGAACCGCATGTTCCAAATATGGTAAGAGGCGTTACATTTCCGTAACACGCTTGCAGCATTCGACCAATCAGTACGCACCGGTTTACTGGCCAATCACACCTCGCTTTTCAGAGCGATGAGCTTTGTATATAATTGCGCGTTTCGGAGAGGCGGAGCAAAGAGGAGATATAAACAAGCGCGGTACGTGAAAAATACAGCGTTTTTTTAACTTAAATCCTGTATACACATTGCGTTACATCTATAACAAATGATAACATTCGTTTTAGCCGCGTCATAAGACCCCTTTAATATAAAGTGAATTGTATTCGTTTTTTTCGTATACGTCTGATCCCTAGAAATCAAACTCATGACTTTAGCTGAACATTTTAGGTATTTGAGGAATTATTTATTCCTTTTCACGATTTTGCAGTGTTGCAAAACATCGCCAATAGACAATAAATACAGAAATTTTTACTTTAAACTTTACAAGCTCTTACAAATCTTTTAATTTAAATGGTTGAAATTTATTTTAAGACAAAAGATCGAACAAAATTAAGATTAGACAAAAACATAATGTGCCAACACAATTTCTATTAGTTTGTATTTTTATAAATTCATTCAATATATATGTATATATTATTGAAAAGGTGACCGCATACTGAAGAGAAAGCTGTCAATTAGAGCCCATAATAGATAAATGAAATAATCTGGATGATAAAATGACAAGAGAATGATTTTTCAAATTCTAGGAAAGCATGAATACTTTGAGGATGCCAGAATATAACAGGTTTGATTTTGGATGCTTCTAGTCTCAACATACTGTATACCATATTTCCCATAAATCAGTGTAAATAGATACACACTTTGTACTGTACATACTCTCAATAAATGTAAGTTGCATTTGCAGAACTCCACACCACAGTGTCCTGGATGTTGATGCTGTTCCTTATAAAATGGATGAATGGACGTCATTGCATTTGCTGTCGTGTTCTGAGTATTTACCAGGTGGTGTCATATGGTTTAATAGACCCAGCCCTTAAAAACGAAGACCTCTCTAGATAATCTGCATCACAAAGACGAATGAAGCTAACTAAATGACGACATTTCTGTTAATACACTATCCCTTTAACTCAAAGAATACCTTTTGTGCCTTACCAGTGAGACCATTGGGGTTGACCTTCTCAAGTTAAGTTCCACCAGCCCAACCAGTCTCGATCAAGCAGAAAATTCACACCGAGATGGTCTTTTCAGCAGGGTGGTATGACCT
Organism: Barbatula barbatula; assembly: GCF_947034865.1. Classification (NCBI taxonomy): domain Eukaryota; kingdom Metazoa; phylum Chordata; class Actinopteri; order Cypriniformes; family Nemacheilidae; genus Barbatula; species Barbatula barbatula. The sequence goes on from NC_136769.1 coordinate 4,650,942, forward strand.
TATTAAACAAAGGTCTGGTTTTGAATCATTTATATGGCCAGATGTCTCAGACATGAGCTTATTTTAGAAAAGAATACACGGCAGTTTAAACGGTGATGCTTATTTGGAGACCGTGGTTCTCTACGGAGGAATGCTGGAGGATTGAAGCCCATCTGTAGATGTTATTCAACCTCACGTCAGAGAAGAGAGAGAAGAGAGACGGCAGCGAAGCAGCGGGGGGACGGTACTCAACGCTCAGTGGGAGATCATCACAAGCACAAAGATTTCTCTCGCCGTGTGTGTGTGCAGCTGATAAAACCCTGAGAATGTCTTTTTGACAACTAATGTCTCATTTCTGTTGTTCCCAAGATTTCTTAGGAAAAGTATTAGAAACAGTTGATAGTCATAGTTCATCCAAAAATACATTCGTTACTTGTTCATCCTGATGTCATGTCAAATCTGAGTTTCTTTCTTCTGCAGAACATGCAAGAAGGTATTTTGAAGAATGTTGATAACTGATCCCCTTTGACTTCCGTCGTGTGAACACAAAATGAGTGAATACATGACGAAAGAACTTTATTTTTGGGTGAACTATCCGTTAAACTTGAAACAAAACTGAGACCTCATGTTTTCTATGTCTTTTGTCAATAACCTCCAGCCCTCCCACTATCTCCTGCTTAACATGCCATCCATTGTAGAAAACACAACCTTATTTGGAGCTGTTCCCGTGGCGTTTGGCGTGTAGGTTGATGCTAAGAGCTTAACAACACTACTCACCCTTTAATAATAAACAATAAACCTCCAACACCTCTTTCATTACAAAACACATGTGCTGTCCACTGCGTATAAACTGATAAAGGGTTCAGTTCAGTTCTGGGGATAAAGAAATCCATTGACTTTGAACATGAGGTGCAGTCATTTCATTATATCATATTATAATAAAATCATTAAATATTGCTACTACATGTCTTTTTTTATATGCGTTGAATGACCCCTAAATGCAACCCTATACTGTTCTGAATGTTGTAAAAGAGATTAAGCTTCCATTTAAATTAAGTTAAAAGTGACAAACATTTAATTTTTTAAATAAATAAAAGTGTTTTTTATTTAATTACATATGCACATATGCACATATTATATATATATATATATATATATATATATATATATGACTATATTAATTCAATATTAAATGTATAAAGTTATACATTTATTTTGCCTTCTTAAGTCATTGTATTTAGATTATTATTTATATTTTTTCTGAGAAAGACATTGAGCCGCAGTTTATACAACAGAGGTGCAAAACAAATAAATCTTTTGCCCTCACAAAGCATTATAATGTACAAGATACGCATAACTGTATAATCCAGCATGAACAACAATCATTAAAAAAATAACCAATACGCAATATTAAAAGATATGGTAGGATGGCGGTCACCGATGTGCACTAATTAAACACAGAAAGAGCTTTTAGTAAATTCAAGATCTCTTGTACTCTCTCATATCAGCGGAGAAAGATCTCACCCCCCTCTGACTCTCCATATGGATAAAGATCTCCATCCAGGAGCTGCTCGCTACTCCAGAAAATCCAGTAAAAATAAGACGCATAATACAGTTGAGGCCCAATAACACTTACACCAGCACGCACACATCAGCTTCTTTGTCCTTGAATGAACCGCTTTGAATATCACTTCTGCATGGCCGTGGCTGTTAGAGGCTGCAAGGCCTCTCGGGAGATAAGAGAGAGAGAGAGACAAAGAGAAAGAGTGGGAGAAAGAGTGAGAGATGGAGAGAGCAAGACACAGAGCGAGACAGAGAGAGTGAGAGATGGAGAGAGCGATAGAGAGAGAGAGAGAGAGAGAGAGAGACAAAGAGTGGGAGAAAGAGTGAGAGATGGAGAGAGCAAGACACAGAGCGAGACAGAGAGAGTGAGAGATGGAGAGAGCGACAGAGAGAGAGAGAGACAAAGAGAAAGAGTGGGAGAAAGAGTGAGAGATGGAGAGAGCAAGACACAGAGCGAGACAGATAGAGTGAGAGATGGAGAGAGCGACAGAGAGAGAGAGAGAGACAAAGAGAAAGAGTGGGAGAAAGAGTGAGAGATGGAGAGAGCAAGACACAGAGCGAGACAGAGAGAGTGAGAGATAGACAAAGAGAAAGAGTGAGAGATGGAGAAAGAGTGAGCGATGGAGAGAGCAACAGAGAGAGAGACAGACAAAGAGAAAGAGTGGGAGATGGAGAGAGTGACAGAGAGAGCGAGACAGAGAGAGTGAGAGATGGAGAGAGCGACAGAGAGAGAGAGAGAGAGAGAGCGACAGAGAGAGAGAGAGAGAGAGAGAGAGAGAGAGAGAGAGAGAGAGAGAGAGAGAGAGAGAGAGAGAGAGACAAAGAGAAAGAGTGGGAGAAAGAGTGAGAGATGGAGAGAGCAAGACACAGAGCGAGACAGAGAGAGTGAGAGATAGACAAAGAGAAAGAGTGAGAGATGGAGAAAGAGTGAGAGATGGAGATAGCAACAGAGAGAGAGACAGAGAAAGAGTGGGAGATGGAGAGAGCGACAGAGAGAGAGACAGACAAAGAGAAAGAGTGGGAGATGGAGAGAGCGAAAGAGAGAGAGACAGACAAAGAGAAAGAGTGGGAGATGGAGAGAGTGACAGAGAGAGAGTGACAGAGAGAGCGAGACAGAGAGAGTGAGAGATGGGGAGAGCGACAGAGAGAGAGACAGACAAAGAGAAAGAGTGGGAGATGGAGAGAGCAACAGAGAGAGAGACAGACAAAGAGAAAGAGTGGGAGATGGAGAGAGTGACAGAGAGAGCGAGACAGAGAGAGTGAGAGATGGAGAGAGCGACAGAGAGAGAGAGAGAGAGAGAGAGAGAGAGAGAGAGAGAGAGAGAGAGAGAGAGAGAGAGAGAGAGAGAGAAAGAGTGAGAGAAAGAGTGAGATAAAGAGTGAGATAAAGAGTGAGAGAAAGAGTGAGAGATGGAGAGAGCAAGACACAGAGCGAGACAGAGAGAGTGAGAGATAGACAAAGAGAAAGAGTGAGATATGGAGAAAGAGTGAGAGATGGAGAGAGCGACAGACAGAGAGACAGACAAAGAGAAAGAGTGGGAGATGGAGAGAGTGACAGAGAGAGAGAGACAGAGAGAGAGTGACAGAGAGAGCGAGACAGAGAGAGTGAGAGATGGGGAGAGCGACAGAGAGAGAGACAGACAAAGAGAAAGAGTGGGAGATGGAGAGAGCGACAGAGAGAGAGACAGACAAAGAGAAAGAGTGGGAGATGGAGAGAGTGACAGAGAGAGCGAGACAGAGAGAGTGAGAGATGGACAAAGAGAAAGAGTAAGAGATGGAGAAAGAGTGAGAGATGGAGAGAGCAACAGAGAGAGACAGACAAAGAGAAAGAGTGGGAGATGGAGAGAGTGACAGAGAGAGCGAGACAGAGAGAGTGACAAGACATGCAGACGTTTGCCATGCCTGGGCACGTCTGCCTGCGCTTCTGCATTTCAAAACCACTACAGAGAGAAAGACATGCTGACTGCAGAATGAACTCGGGGATATCCTTGAGAATGCATCTTTCATTTATGAGTCCTCATCGGAAGAGCTCTGGAGGCGAGCCACGGAAACACAGGGCACATAGATGGCGATAGAGGGCCCATACACTATAAAAATGGCAGCGGTTATTTGCACAGCGACAGATGCTATTTACACTAAGTTTAAATAGCAATAGGTTGTATGAAAAAAAATGTGTTTATAGACAAACTCATTTCCAGCTGTGTCTATATACTAAGCTTCCCTTCATAGTATCTCATTCTTTATTCACATCAGCATCTACAGAGTAAGTTAAGAGGTATTAGCCTCAGCAGAGAGCATGTGAAGAGCATTGAATGTGTGTGTGTGACGGATGGATCAATAGGATAAGCAGGTTGATGAGCAGTTACTCTTAACAAGACATGGCCGCGAAATCCCACAGCACCCTCAAAATAACCTCATTTGGAATGACATGAGGATGAATAAATAATGAAAGTGGTTTGGTTTGGGGTATTAGGTATTACTTCCTATAATGTATTGTAGAGATATTGAGAGACAGGGGCACCCAAAGCAAACCGTACTGTATTCATTGTGCAAAAATTTAAGTTTTTTAATCACATTTTCTATATTTCATTTGAACTGAAACCGTGATGTGGGCGACAAGTTTGAGTTAATATGAATTATTTACTCTCATCTTACTCTTAATATTTGTATTGCGACATTGAACTTTCAAAGGGAACAGATGAAGAGTTTGTTCCCAAAATAAGATGAATCATGTTTGTTTTATTGGGTTATTAAGCTGTATTTTTTTTGTTATTCAGCTTAAATCAAAACAAAACAATTGCAGTTTGATTGATATTAATTGGAATGCACAATAAAATAACAAGAACAAAAATATATTAAAGCGGAGTTTCTATTTTGGAAATACACAAATAGATAAATAAATCCAGCATTAAGCTTAACCAAAGTCCTGTGAACTGGATTTTGATGCATTTCCGGGTGAAATAGTGGGCGTGGCTCGGGCAGCAGACTGTCAGCTGAAGGGGAGGAGTTAACTGATGCTCCGCCCGAGCCGTCCAACGTACATCATTTAAGATGGATAGTCATAACAGGACGGAAGTGCTGTTTTCAGATTTGATCTTACGATTATGAGGCCACACACATGTTGTAAAAGAGAATGACCCGCAATGATCAACTATTTACAATAAACGCTGCAAGATCTTATGAAAAAATAACCATTGTAATTTTCTATTCCTCCGGGACTTGAAATATACAGACGAAAACAACATTGCACACAATCTATCTTGCGAGGTGGCTTATTCGTTTAAATCCGTACAAAGCGAATCGTATGATAATGAAAAAAGCAAAGAAATGGAGAATTTTAAGCCCCGCCCTTAAAACCAAAGATCACCGGAGCGAAAGAGATAGTGCAAATGAAATAACCGTAAAAAGTATGTGTCGGTCCACCCGCAGCCCGTTTAAACAACATGCACAGCTCAGTTCTCTTTAAAAACAGATGGACGAGTCGATAAGAGTCTTCTGAGAGCCCTGCGCTAAAGGACACTGGGAATACATGACAGTAAGGGTCAACCGCGTTGGCTCCCTGAGGATACGGCCCGTGTTTGGCTGTAATGGTTTAGCTGTGATTTACTACTTACATTACAGCAAACTGCCTTCACCTGCTCTCACAACACAAGAGAACAGCCGCACATCCATCGATGTCAGCGCTGCGGGATAATGAATCGTCAGGATCTTCGTAATGAAGCCTATTTTACTCCAGACGGAAACCGTATACAAAACGATGTGTCGTTTCTCTCTTCTGTGCAAATCCAGATTTTTATATCCGTGTTACATTATACAAAAACATGTCTATATATTTTATTTTCGCTCACAATCCTCATTCAAAATCTGTGCATCTGAACAGTGATCTGCGATGAAAGCCACCCGAAGATGTTTATATGACGGCAGGGCTCCAGGTGGCTGTGATTTGATCTCTTAACTTAAGGTGACTCCACGACAAATAACTTTCAAAACGTCCAGACACACCTGCTCACACATCACCTCCCTCGACCCTTTCGAGTTCAAAGCTGACGTAGATTCTCGCTGTGTCCGGGAAGGATTCAAAACTAAAGTCTACGACCCGATTATAAACTGTTTGGAAAGTTAATGTTGCAGAGGACGCCGTATCTCACGGGACTGTAAATACTTTGCCATTATAAATGAAAAACAGAGCAGCTGCTTATTGTGCTGAATCGAGACTTCATACACTTTCTGCTGAGCCGTAAAAAAACGTACAGGGTGAAAACACCATGATTTGTCGTTGGAAATATATCACAGCAAAGCAAGTGCACGGTCAGGAATATACGACGACAGATGGATAATGATGCAAAGATATCATGAAATCGACAGTTCATATTCTATATTATAGACATTACTTGGTTTTATTGTTTAATTTAAGTCTAAAGACACAAAAAAACATTTTAAAAACATATTCTTGTTTCGTTCACCTTCAAACTCAAATGTAATATTAATTCATTTACGTTAACTTATTAATAAACGATTCATATTAATGTACCGATTTCTTAGTAATTATAGTTGAAAGGTAATAATGTTTTTAAAAGCATGACGTCGTGGACTGAACTTTACTGTACATATTGTACATTTATAATTTAATACATTTATTTGTCAAATTTATGTTTTTACAAATACCGACTGTTAAATAACAAGAACAAACATTTGTTTATTTAATCACAAAACAAAACAAAAATGTAATGTTCATTTATTTATATGAATTTATTAAAAGCATGATTTGAATGAATAACAAAAAGAAAACAAATAAGAGGCCAACATTTTGCAGGCCTTAACTTTTTTTACTGTACGATCATAATTTATTACATTTACTTCAAAAACCCTCATAATTCTACGTGCCCCAAAAGGAAAACTTCATCATTTTGCCCCGAGGCCTCAGCATCAGCACCACAGCAGCCCTGAACCGGCTTCCGTTTGCTTTGCTAAGTACCCTTACAGAAAACACATAAAGGAACAAGGTCACATCAGAATGAGAAACAGCACCGCCACTGTTAATTTTTCATATTCTTTTAACGGTTTCACGAGAACATACTTCATCTCAGCAGGTCAGAACAGCGTGAGGAGGGGCGGTAATAATCCCTGCAGCGTGAAAGCAGATGGGTCATATAGCGTGTTATGAAGTTCACAGAGTAAACCATGAGAGGATTCTCCCGTCACCTCCAGACACGTCCAATCTCACATCAACAGCTGCTCCCTCGGCATGCTGGGAATCACGATCACATCCACATCTATTTACTGTAAGTCTCATTAACCGTCATAGCACCTGCCGGAGGGACCGAGTCTCATCAAAACACTTAATTCCTCCCGAGAGAAATAACTTCACAATATCATTCACGCCAGAGCTTCTTTCCAGCATCACCCTCCTTCAACAACCTCATGTGCGATATATCCTTACATAAATAAAATCAAGTGTACTATTACCATACTTATTTTCAGAAATATACTTCAAAGGAAACCCTTGACATATACTAACAGAAAAGATATTTATCTGATATGTTTCGAATACACTTAAATATAAGCGTAATAATAAAGTAGCCTACAGTAAGCATACTTGGCTATGTTTACGTTAATATGGTAACAATATAATATAAATGATAATAATTTACATAGTAAACTATAAGTATGATGTTAAGTTCACGAAATAAATTACAACCGGGAGTGCAAAAGCTACTAAACTAGTAGTTTACCGAGAGTATACTTCAAAGTGCACTTTAATAGACTATATAATAAAAAAGTGCAATGAGTATTGATGTATAGGTTATAAATATATTTTCATGTTTTTACCGTTAAAGTATACTTCCAAATAAATGGCCTAATTTAGTCCCAAGTAGTATGAAATAAAACCCTTACAAGTACGCTAGTGCATTAATATTAGTATACAACATACTTTGGCATACAGAATAATAAAAACTTAAAACATTAAGATTTTCAACTCAACATGAATCATGGCCGATGAACCAGCGACTTAAAAATATCTTCTCTCACCAGCGTGCATTCTGAAAAAACTGGATTGTGTGAATCTGTGACAGTTCTGGATGAATTTCCAGTTCTCCCATAAAACCCCAGGATAAATTTTAATTTGGTGTCTCTCCATCCCCCTCCGAACCGTCTTACTGATGTGTGGCTTATGAAGGTCACCGATATTAACATCGGTCCCGCACCGAGGGATTTTACTGTGATTTAAAAGCGAAGTAAATCACCGATCGATTCTGGTGCAAAAGGGTCCAGCAAAACAGGTGACCGATTCTTAAATGTCAACATAATAATGGAACAATGTGACCTGCTGCGTCCCTCCTACAAGCTCCACTGAAGATACGGAGCGCGGAGACAAAAGAGGAATCCACGTTTGTGTGGAAATGTAAGCCTGAATGATATGGGCCGGGTTAAAATCAATGTTACATAAAGATGGAATTGCAAAAGCGCATGCATCACCGTTACTCTCGCTCGAAGCCCATAACGGTCATTAAATGTTGGTGCGTAGTTCATTACACACCAGAAACAAATGAATTTAGTGATGGATGGATGCGAGACCGGAATAGGATTCTGAATATGATGAGAATTTTACGAGATAGAAAGCACCAAATGCATAACACAACAAAGCGTTAGAAATGTGGACCATCATCAGTGGGACGTCTGACAGAATGATTGTTTGGGCTGTGGGACGTCAAGGGTGCTTCTCTGAAACCACCACATAACCGAGACACAGCCAGCGACTTTCCAGGGAAACGGCTAAAAATAGCTTCATTTCCACACAAATGATCACCGCACACAACGGGGCCGACACACACACAGGCACACAGGGCTGTCGGAAGAACAACAGGGGATAAAATGTAGAACGCATGCTAAAAGGTACATACTACAGTACATGCGTCCAAAAGAGCAAAGGTTATTAAAAAAGGCAACAACAGATTTAGTCCCCCATCGTGAAGCAACAGGGCTCGGCCGGAATTGCCTTTGTTTTGCCAGACGCCACCAAACACAAAGGCCGTCTCCTCCCCGGGGCAATGCAGCGTCCCGTCTCTTCTATCCAGGGCAACGGTTACGACTATTCTTACTTTTGCTATTTATAAGACAGAACCGCACTACACTGTTCTAGACGCAACAAGAACCTATTCAACACATGCACCTGAATTTTTCACAGCCAGAGCATTCCAGGTTAGTAGAACGAAAATAAATATCAAATGTTTTATACATAACACTTATTAAAGGTTAAGATAGATAACCTTACAGAACGAACATCACAAAATGAAATGGATGAATTATAGAAAACAAAGAAAGTTAGACATTGCTGGATGAAGAATTTTGAGTTTCAATAAATGTAAAGGTTGTTTGACATTTTCAGATTTGGGGTTAAAAAAACTAACCGATACTGCAAAACATGACATCTAGTTTGAATACATCCTGCTGTTGTTTTCTTGCCCAAAATGATGTCACTTCCTGCATCCTTACAAAAATATATTCATTGGGCGTGCAATTAGTATACTTCTTTCAAATAAAAAAAGAGCACTTTCAGTCAACATGTTATGCATTTCTTAATAAAACAGTTGAGAGGTTCATTTCGGTACTCAAAGTTTACGAAGGGTACACTTAAAAGTACACTGTTAAAACTTAAAAATGGGTCGATATCGTTCTAAGTAGTATTGAGAGCAATAGTACACCTACAAGTATACAAGTGCTAGTACTTACTTCATGAAGTGTAATTAAAATACAATTAAAGTATACGTAACTACATTTATTTAAGGTGTACTTAGTTATTGTAAGGGGGTGTGATGTTAATATGAAGCCAGTTTGCAAAAACGTTTACATTACAAGAAACATTCAGGTTTCACGCAGAGTGATTTTCTTTCTTCTGCAAAACACCAAAAATTGTGGTAACCAATAACTGCTGGTCCCCATTGACTTCCATTGGTTTTGTGTCCATACAATAGAGGTCAATGGGGACCAACTGTTGGTCCATCATTTTTCAACTCAATCTTTTTTTTTAAAAGGACAACTGGGTGAGTAAATATGACAGAATTTTTGGTTAAACTATTCCTTAAAGAAATCCTAAGCTCCGACTGTAACCCGAAGTTTCATATTAAAAGGTATACTGCGTTAAATGAGATATTGGGGAAACAATAAAAGTTTAATTAAAATTTGATGCTCCAAAAAACTACGTGAAAATAAGTCACGGATTTTTCGTTGCATAAATGACTATATAGCCGCAACATCTATGTAAAATTATCAGATATTTACCCCTCTGTTCACATGACTATGATATAAAAAAGTGACGTGCAATATAACAACATGCTTTATATACGTTTATATTTGACCCAGTATACTAAAACTAATGATGGGAAGATTGAACTGTACTGCACAGCAGAAAATGACCCTAGTGGGCTTGTGTAGTTGTGTTTAATTTCTATTACTTTCCTTTAAAAGTAAATCAAAAGACCCAGCTGTTCAACTGAAAAACAACATCAGCTATTAAAGGAAGGCTTCAGTTTGTGATCAGGGTTCAGGTTGGTGTGAATGACTTGATATCTGGACAGTTTCCATTCTGAGGTCTGCCAGGTTTCCACACAAGCATCTGTGATTGATGCTGCTATTGCAGCGGCTGGAAGATTTTGACACTTCTCTAGTCTTGACGGAGAGCTCTTTCAGTCGGCCTGCACATCCACAGGGAGAAGGATAAATCCTGCGTATCGGCGTCCAAAAGGCCGTCGAAGTGGAAAAAATGTAGCTGGGTGAGAAAAAACGAGGTTTGAGTGCTTGGGCAGGGGCGATCAAGTGTGTCCGAGATATGCGGGAGGGAACGTTGCCCTGTAAATCATTTTGTTGATGAATTACGAACGTACGTCATCATTTACAGTCTTCAAGCGTAATGGGCGTGAGAGTTAAACCGAGAGAAACGAGAGCCGGTGAATTCAGCTGAGAGTTGAGTGGTGTTAGAAGCAGAAATGTTGTTATGCAATGTTACTGCCCTTGCTGTAGTGTTCTGAGTCACGCAGTGAAACGCAAAGGGAAAGAAATCACTTAAGATACTCGCTGAAAAGACTCAGCGGAGGCGAATGGAAGCGAAAAGAGATAAGGAACCAAGGAAATAAACTGACAGATGTTTAGAAAAACACGCCGTGGGGACGTTTTAAGGAAGCCATTTACCCTCTCTGAACGAGAGAAGAATGATCGCAGGAGGAAAAAATGAAACTCGAGAGACTTCAATCTTCTTTGATTGAGGGGACGTGCTGGCAAAACCAAGTGAGATTCTCAATGGCGACAGTCACAGCATCATTTCCACTTGCCCTCCTGTACCAGCCGGGGCAGCTGCGGTGATGATGCTGTGACAGCTCGGAGATTTCGGCTACCTGAATTCCAGCAATTCGGTGAAAAAAAACTAGATACGCCAAGACATTTAAGGCAGACTGCTCAGGCACTCATATGCTTTTCTATCTGAAGAGATTTAGTCAAACCTGTTATCAATTCTGTCCAAATGAAAACTACCTTTTCTATTATTTACAGTCTGGAGTTCCTCATTACATGAGAGGATCTATTTAACAAAATTACACCTGAAAAGATTAATACCACGTTGAGAAATTCATATTATATACGACTAGGGCAATTTGACTCAAACCCCAAGTGTTGAGCTCAAGTACAGACAAATACAGACTCATTTGCATAAACAGGTTTGCATACAACATGCATAAAAACGCTAATAATAAAGCTGTTCAACTATTAATCGCGATTAATCGCTTCCAGAATAAAAGTTGCAATATACGTCTGTGCAGTGTGCATATTAATTTTGTATTCATAAACATAACATACATACTCATACATGTATATATTTAAGAAAAAAAATGTAAATGAATGAATGTCTATACATTATTTAAATGATATATAAATATAATAAATACATGCAAATATATCCAAAATGTATAATGTGTATGTTTATGGGTTTATAAATACAAAATAAACATGTACACCACACAGACATTTATTATGTAAACACAAACTTTTGCGATTAATCGATTAATCGTTAACAAAAGCCCTTAAGAGAGAGAGAAAACACACGAGATGTCTGTAATAACTTCTCCAAAACAATGCAAATGTAAATTTCTGCCCAATTCTCATCTGCGTCTCTTTAAAAAGTTAAAAAATTAGCTTAGATTTGTGAAGTCTGCAATCAAAAGTCAAAATTATTGAAGATTTCAATATGAACTCTGAGAGATGTCTCATCGAAATGACCCGAATCCTGATTATTAGACCTCTACACTACATTCATTTTACACCTCCATACTCATCATTCGTTTCAACAATTGTCTCATTTTAATTCTGATAACTTAAGCTATTTTAGTAGAAACATCTGCCTACTACGATAAATAGATGAGACACAACTGAGATCTCCATCTAATCTCTAAACTAAGAAATAATATTTTTCTCTAAATGTCTCTAAATACCAAACACAGAAAAGTATGCAACACATTAGCCTCTTCATCAGAATTCATGATCGGAATACAGAGAAATCACACTCCTTTTACAAGAAACACTGATTGCACAAATCTCCAACATGAATCACATCTTGAAGGCTGTGAAGAAACAGTGATAGCGTTTGACTGAACCAATGAGCCATAGTTGGGTGAAATATGGACATTTTCTGCTCAAAGTTATGACCCAAAGGTTGAGTTTTTCCATACTTTACCCAACCATGGGTTGAAACAGCCCCGCATTTTTAGAGAGCCAATCTGAGAAGAAACAAGTTCATATACAGATTTCTAAAGCTGCATTACATTTACCAAACAGAAATCTTACCTTTAAGCTGATCCGCTACCACGCTCGGTCCGATTCTCTCCATGACTCGCCCATCCTCCCGCAGGTAACGGTCGTCCAGAAACTTGTCCGTGGCTTCAGACAGATGCACCTTCCCAGCAACCCCCAGCTGCTCCATAAGATTGGCAAGGTTGACATCATTGGACCAGACATCAAACTTAAAGCGCTTCATGCCGAGAATCCCGCAAAGCACCGTGCCCGTGTGGATGCCCACACGCATGTTCACCATCTCCTTCTTCTCTTGACAGAACTGCTCAATAGCCTGAATCATTCCGAGCCCCATCTCCACACAACAGTAGGCGTGGTCCTCACGTGGTTCGGGACAACCGGCCACACAGTAGTAACAGTCTCCCAGCGTGCTGATCTTCTCGCAGCACGTGAGCTCACAAAGACGATCGAAGCGGCCGAATAAGTCATTAAGAAGTCCCACCAGAGCGTGAGCAGACTTGTTGGCGCTCATTTTGGTGAAGCCCACGATGTCCGCGAAGAGAATGCTGACGGGCTCCATTCGTTTCATGTTGAACGGACGAAAGATGATCTGACCGCGTGGTATGGACGTCTTCTTGCGCTTGGCACTCTTGGGGCTGGAAGCGCCAGCGATCGCCGCTCCCGTGGAGTACCGCTTCATGGAGTTGTCGTTGTCTTCGTCACCTTGCTTCATGAGCTCATCCGCTACCCGGCGAGGCATCACGGAGTGGATCATCCGCTCCTTCAGGGCCTTTTCCACTTCCAAGTCTTTCCCGTGCATGATGGCTTGGCCGACCTTGAGGAACGTGGATCGCGAGCGCACTTCGGACATGATGAAAAGATGTATACCGATGATGTGGGCACAGACATGCAAGATGGCTCTACCTGGGATCAGCCAATACAGCGTTTCCAAATGTTCCTCAGAGGAGCTGGTCCACCCGTCACCCTGAAACAAGTGCATCCAGCCGAGCATCTCAAAGAGCACCGAGTAGAGCAAACCGAGCAGGAGTGAGGCATACAGACGGACATGGAGGAAACTGTAGAGCAACGAAAGCACTTCCATACCAAGAGAGAAGGTGCCGACCGGTGACATACATGGAGCCACGGTAGCCCCACCGGCGAAACTTTCAAAAGTGAGATTTCCACTACCACTGAAATCATCCGTGTCGTCTTCAACCTTCACAGGATTAACACTAAAGTCACTGAAGCCTGACGTTTGGACCTGCGGTGCAAGCGTGAGGGCAAACGTCACCACGATGAGCAGAAGCGAGGCCTGGTTGTAGCAGCGGGCGTAGTACCTGGTGAAAGTGAAGACAAACAGGAGGCAGCACAGGAGGAGGAAAGAAGCAGTGGGTAGCAAAAAGGCAGTCTGTTTACATCGATCAGCATTAGCGATAAAGAAAATTCCCCAGAGGAGGCTGGCAGCAGCCAGGTAGAAGAGCACGCAGCGGAAGCGCCTTTGCGTCTGCGGTAAGCATCGCTCGCGACAGGCCTCCTCCAGAATGTTCGAGTCAAACTTGGGGTTCCAAAAGGGTCCGGCAGACCTCTCAAACAGCTGTGGCATCTTCCTCTGAGTCCGCAAACCTTTGAAGACGGGTTTGCGGATGCCAGACTCTCCAGAGCTACAGCTGGATGAGATGCTGTACTTGCAGTGTTTGGAGCCCCCTAAGATACTGCACATGGCGCTGGCTCCCAGACTCCCGCGCTGTTGTTTGTGCACTTTAGTGCCGCTGAGACGCACAGACGGCGGCCCGTCTCCGCTGGAATCGCAGCTCACCTCACTGTTGTGAATCAGCAGTTGTTGATGTTGTGGAGAAGCCATGATGAGGTTCTCAAACCCGAGTGGAGACTAATACAACAATGGAAATGTTTGTATGGAAAAAAAGAATCAGGATGGGAAAATGGGCCGAATAGCCCTGGCGTCTAGATACAGAAAAGTTGTTTAGACAGTTCTGGCTTTTGAACCTGCTTATGTCACCTCATGACGTCAATACCACATTCTGCCAGCACTTCTGTCCTTCCTTATCCAAACCTTTGTTCTTAATGCACGTGAATCCTGCCCTTCCACTGAAAAACTAGCAATACATAAAAAAGCACAAAATTAAGACTCTAACAAGGGACTGCTGGTTTTTAAAACTTTTAACTGCAGTTTGACCCAAAACTCTTTCCTTGCCAAGGAAAAAGCATCTATATGACACATAAGGGTGCGCATTTAAAGGTTTGTCTGCATTTATGCCATGACACTCCTATCCATTACAGCAAAGCATAAAAAACTGAAACGTCACCTCAAGCTTCCAAACTAAAACTCTTGGGAAACAATGCGCATCCACACTAGCCAACACACACACACACACACGCGCCCCAAAACCTCAATCCGGGCTCCTAAAAATAAGCCTTCCGCCCTCTTTTGTTTCTCACATGCACTGTGCGCGTTCATTGGAAACTCCGCGTCCTGTCACACTGTCCACAGACGGCAGTGCAGTGAAATAAAAACAACATTTCTGACATTGACGCCCGTTAAAGGGCTTGACACGAAACTATTCCCTCAAACAGCACTTTGATCTCCCCAAACCGTCACCTTAGATCTTACATGCGTATTAAATAGAACGTAAAATAACGCATGTATGAATGAGGCACAAAAACTCAAACTTTCATCCACACAATTCCCACCGATGCCGATTTAACTCCCAAACGTCCATCGGGTACTTAACTGGCGCTTTAAACCCAGTTCACACACATCTTTACGCGTGTCAAACTTCTGCACCTCACACATGAAATCCTTTCCCCTCGATGACCAGAAGTCATGCAAGTTTCTCTTAATCTGATGCCGAGAGATCCTCTCTCTTCTGCTCTTTCCACAGGCTCACAGTGATGAAATGCGTCTTTGGTTTCGCTCCAGGAATCATTTCCACGGACAGCGTTCCCCCTGAGATCCAAATACCGTTTTCCGTGCCCGGTTCTCCGCTTGTCGCCGTTGACAGACGCCGCTCGTATGAACACTTCATGGCTGTGTGTGTCCGGATGCTCTGGTGCGCCAGTGCGCGTTACGCCATCTCCACATCTCCATCGCCAGCGTCCATCTGACGGGTGTCTGTACGCGTCCAACAGTCGCCGGAATAAATCAGAGCAGAGGTGGAGATAAAGCTGTACGTGCGCGCTCTGGAGAGAGGAAAACAGAAGGGAGGCGAGCACGCAGGCACATGGAAGCGAGCTGTTCTCGAACCGCAGTGTGCGCGTCCGGGCGCGTCTCCGGCGTTAAGCGCGTCGCCGAGAGCTGTCGTAGGGGTGGGGGTTCCAATCAACGTGACGCGTAATGCAGGGGTACACACAGCTGTCAAACAGCCAAATTCTTTATCTGTCTGCCTGTCTGTCTGTCTGTCTGTCTGCCTGTCTGTCTGTCTGTCTATCTGCCTGTCTTTCTTAATGGTTATTTGTGTGTTAGAGATTACAGATGGATAGATAAATCCTCCAATTTTATAATTAAATGTTGATCGCAGTTTATGAGATATTTCCCAAAATAAACCATTAATCTATTATCCGCATATTTTAATTAAAATACCCTTTAGTGTGTGTGTGTGTGTGTGTGTGTGTGTGTGTGTGTGTGTGTGTGTGAACCATGCTGGAGTCCAAGCGAATCAAAGTCATTTGTAGATGTAAATGTGAGGCTAATGCTTACAAACTTCAGGAAGACAGTATCAAAGCAATTCCCCGGAGAACCACAGCTGTGTCCGTCTCATGAGAAGAGAGGATCTGAGCGATGGTCAGGACATCCTGTACATGGTAAACAAACCGCTCATGCTCAGTTGGGTAAACAAGGTTTGCTTCTAACATTAAAGACCAGCAGATATCAGTTCAGACACAACGTTTTTTGTTTCCATGAAATGGATGTTGAGCTGATGTTTGGTTAACAACATTCTTCGAAATATCTTCTTTTGGGTTCTGCAGAAGAAAAGTCTGCAGGTTCGGATCACATGAGGGTGAATAAATGATGGATGAATTTTAGCTTTTGGGTGAACTTTCTTAGGAAACATAAAAATGACCACAACAAAACCAACCCTTTCTAGATAAGCCTCATTCCTCTTTCTGCAACATTTGGTGGTGAAACACACCCCGTACTTGTCTTCATAATACGCAGCATTGATAAACTCCTCTTCTCTTTTTAACATTACACAATCCTGTTTTACAGTAAACTATACCTCGCTCTCGGAGTTCAAGTCACGACTCTGTCTGATGGTGCAATGCAGTTTCCAGACCTGTTTCTCCAATCACGAGCGCGCCGGGATAACCTCAGTGTGACATGGGTAAATTTGAGCGTTTCATAGGTTTCTTCAGGAGGATCGTGATGTTCAGGGGGTTCCCTCGCTGAAAGATGTGATCGGCGTACTGTGACCTCGCGCACACAGACGGGCCTGTGCCATTATAAAGACATTAGGACTAATAACATTTAGCGACGGACATGGGATTCATTTTGTTCCTGAATGCGACATTCGCTTCAACAGCACAGCTTCAGTTAAGAAAACTGAAATACGATAAGAGGACACGAGGGACCCGATTATGAATTCAAATCAACGTGAAATTACATTCATAACTCAGGTTATTTGAATAACCTGATGTATTTGTGGGGAAGAAAGGATATTTAATGAGAAACAGTGATATCATCTTTTAGAAAAAAAACGGATTGGTGTTTCATACCTGAATAGTCAACGCTGAATGTGTGTCTGGAGAGGGTCGTGAAGGTCTGCTGCCCACCAGAAACACCTCCAACACACACTTCTGAAGAGGTTTTACATCAGACATATGGTGTTGTTTGCCAAAATGATGTACAAATTCTGTCATATTTTATTTCATTACAAACCTGTTTCTTCTGCATAAACCCAAAAGAAGATATTTTGAAGAAAGTTGATAATCAAACAACACTGAGACCCATTGACGTTCATTGTATGAACACAAGACCACTGAAACATTTCTCGAAATATCCTCTTTAATTTATTATCGTTAGCTGAACTAATCTTTTAAAATAACGGTAACTATACAGTCACGTAAGCATTCAAAGGTGATTTTCTGTATTTTATTCACCTCCCTTTCCAAACATGTCTCGCACAATTTTCTTTGACCTCATCATCGTGTGATGAATGTGATGCAACATCTCTTCTCATTTCGTGCTCACTCTAGTGGACAACTTGTGCAACTTCAATTGGAAATTGCATGCTTGGTAAACCTTTCTGCATTCTTAAAGGCCACCATGATCTTTCCATCTCAACCGATCTGATGACTTTGGCGTCTTACCTGTAACAGTATAAGTCTACAACTATGATTCATCCCGTGTTTATTTCTGAGGATGGGAATAAAACGACGCGCCCTTGATATTTAACTGAGACCGGACCGAAGAGTTCCGAGTCTATTAACCGCCGTGACCCAGCTCCAAATAAACAGACTGCTCGTGTTAACAACATTTTTATTGCTCTTGTAAGTCGCTCCAGTGGAAGTGAACCGTTTGTCCCTTTTTCACAGAGGTCTAAAAAGTGTGTTTTTATTCTCCATCAATCATAACCGGGTGCAAAAAAGCTTAGAAAAAAACGTGGCTTTCTGAGGTAACACTCATACATTTTTCTAACAGACCCCAAATGTAAGACCTGGCTATAAACCGTGGAATTCTGGATAGACTGGCGTTTACAATGCGAGTAAATGGAAATGTGCAAGATAAATCAAACGCAGCTTTGATATCATCCCTGTTCTAGACATGCGGTGGAAAAGTGTTGTGCTTTTAACACTCTAAAACCCAAAGATTTAGCTTATCAATATCACAGACGAGAGAAAAATCATCTATAGTTACTATTTGAAGAAAATAAATCAAGGCAAAAGTTTGTATAACCCGACTTTATAATATATGGTCAATATGGGCTGTGTTTTAAAAAAGACAACCTTTGTTTTTTGGATACAAAATCTGCACGCAAACGTTTATATTTCACATTCAAGCAGAAGATACCCATTTTCAGTCTCACAACATTGAATTTTTGCTATTTTTTACATTTTTTTAAGTGTGTGTCAGCCATTTTGTCATCCCATGTTTTCTCTCCGAAAAATGCAGTTTATAAAAGTGGTGCGGAAAGAAGAAGAGTTATTTAGTTGAACTCTCCTCACATTCACAAGAAGCCTCAAAACCTCCCTCCACCCGGTATCCCACAATCCCCTTCCCTCAAACACCCCCACACACAACCTCTTCACTCGTCTGAAGAAAATAAAAGTCCCATTACATCCGTCTCGGTCGACTCCACTGAAACGGACCTGCGGCGGGAGCAGGATTCGCTCCACTGCTCCGTCTTTGTTTTTGGCTCCTCCTCGCGTTCTCTCTCTCTCCTCCACAGTCTCCCTCCCACCTCGTGCTCGTCTCTCAGTTTCGCCGGTACCGGTTCTTGGGCTTCTCCCCGCATCCGGTGACCTCGCAGGAGGACAGGGTCGGGTTCTTGCCGGAGTTGATGCTGCTGAGCAAGGCGGGCAGTTCGTGGGTGATGGCTTTCTCGATCTTCTCCAGCAGACAGCCGCCCATGTAGGAGCACTGGGCGGACAGCTGCTTGAAGCTGTTCACGGGGTTGATCCCGAAGAAGTCGCGGTACGCGTCCCGGTTAGGTAGGTCGAACTTGCTGACGTTTGTTTTGGCCAGGATAGACTTGAAAATGAAGAACTTATCGGGGTCGTCAACGATCTCCTTGAACACCAGCTCGGGGTCGCTGAAGAAGCTCATCTGGTCCTTGAAGGTCTGCACGTAGCGGTCCACCAGGAGGGCGTGAATGCGGACACGGATGCCGTGCTGACGGATGAAGGCGATTTTGTTCTCCAGCCGGTTCTCGATCACCTGGTTGAGGTCCTCCAGCAAGGAGATTTCTTCCCGTTTGAAGAGCTCGAGGCTGGTGTCGAGGGCGTAGTCGTAGGGCCAGAAGGAGCTGACGTAGACGCGGGGGGGCTCGGTGACGTTGATGAGGGGCGCCAGGCTCCAGAAGAGGGCGCCGTAGACGCGCATGAGGTCCTGAGTGGCCAGGCTGTCGGCCTTGTTGAGAATGATACGAATCTGAGACTCTCGACCTTTCAGCTGCCGGAAGAGCATCTCCAACTCGAGACCTACATCCAGCTTGGTGGGGTCAAACACCACGAAGATCAAGTCTGCGCGGTCGATGAACCACTGGCACACGTCGTTGAATGGGTAGCCTAGAAATGGAAAAGACAGGAAAGGAGTTATCGGGATGTCTGTGTGTATGCATTTCAGTGTTTTAAAGCCGCGAGTAATGTTACCTCTCTCCTGCTGTTTCCGATTCTCAATGATTCCAGGCGTGTCCACGAACGTCACCCTTTCTAGGAGCTTGTGGGGCATCTCGATTCCAACCAGCTTCTCCAGAAAGTTCTGGCCAAACTTCTCGAGGGGGGAGAAGGAGCGAGAGCTGTCGGCAGCCATGACAATGCCCTCCACCGTACGGATCTTCTCACCGTGCATGATGACGGTAAACTCTGAGGTAGTGGGCTCGGCACCTGGAGTAACAGAAGACCGATTAGAAATGCACATATAAAACACATCAGAACAACAAACAATCCAAACAGAAGATACTCAGTATTTATCATCCAACCAGCTTAATTAAACAGTGTTTAAAGTCCAAACCCAAATAGGGAGGATCAGAGATGACGTATTTTTGTATGCAAAACCCAGAAGCAGAGTCTATGGGTTTTTGGTAAATCGCCCGAAATGAGGTCTGTGGTTTACATAACCTTGAAATATTTTCATGTTGTATTCTATGACATAAAACACACCAATGGTTACCGGCTTGTGACGGAGGCTGACACAGAACTAAGATTCACTTCTTTGCCGTGGAGATAACATATTTGTGAACCGTGCTCTGTAGAGCAGTTTGTCTGTTTAGGGCTACTGTACACCTCTGAAGACATAGTTATGTATATTATATTTCATTTCTGTCAAATTCTCCAACTAAATTACACACTGCTCCTTTAAGTTGTTTGCTGTTTCTCTATGTGGATTGTTTACCTGTATACAGCTGGTACGGAGTGTCCTGCAGACCCAACAGATAGTTGACCATGGAGGACTTGCCCACACTCCAGGGTCCAAGAAACAGCACCATGGGTTTGGAGGTGATTTCTCCATCTGTTTGAGAAACAGTGAGAGAAGAATAAAACAAGGGAGAACAGTTGAGTACTGAAAAGACAAAACACCAAAACTCCAGAGAAGCTAAACGGCACATGTAAATGTTCAGTATATACACCAATGATTAGGTTTATATCACCATGAATTGTATTGTGCTTATCTTCTCAGTCAACATATTGTTTGCAGTGAAGCTGGTCATATGTTTAAAGCGATTGTAACGTTAACAAAACCTTTAAAATTTCAGCGCTTAACAGTGATTCGCGTGTGGTGGTGGTTTTTCTTTCACTGGTGTTCAGAAGACAAACAGTCAGTCACATTGAATTGCATATTCACATTGGGTGAGCAGAGATTGTGTTATGAATGTCACATGCAGCATTGCTCACACCACTATAAACATTTCTGCAAATGCGCTCATTCTGCACCTAAACAATAAACCTGAATCCCAAGAAACACTCGTTTTAGTTTGTGATGTGATGTTTACCATTTCATTAACCTGACATTTCTATACTAGTGTTCTGGGATTAAGACATGTTCCTTTAATTGAAACACTGACCAAATGACATACTGTTTATAATAAATTCCTCTTGAATTTATTTCAGCACATCACGATGATAAAAGGAAACACAGATTAGAGGACTGTCCCATTTTTTCTTCAAATAAGTGCATGTGAATGCAGGTTTCAAGATCGTTAAGTTCATTACGACGGAGAGAGAATTAAGCTCAACTCTGATCTGTTAGCGTTATATTCACAACCAAAAGCAACTTATCTAAAGTGCCATGATGTGCATAAATCACGAGTAACACAGTGTACACACGCCAACATATAATAAAGTGTAAATGAATTGTATCTTAATAGTATTATCACTTCACTCCCATTTTTCCTTAAGTCTCTATACTGAGAAAGTGTGTTTTCTGTTTTGCAACAATGCAAACTTGTTATAGAATTAAGTTGCAGGCGAAGCGATTGCAATACAGACAGTTGTGCATGAGCAAATTGAAGTGTAATGCAAATATGCAATTCATCTACATCGAATGCGATTGATTTGACTTTCATCCTCTTAAAGATGATGCTAAGATGCCCAAACGTGGAATGATGGATTTCTCATTCAAGAAGGGAAACTGACACGGCATCTAATTCTCATGTCACATTACCCCCCCAACTCAGGATCACACATTACTTTTTAGATATATATCATATAAATGCAATGCCTTAAGTACCAGATACATTTTATTGACTGCCCACGACAATGACTAGTCACGTGCAAACCCGTTATATCAACACATTTAGTTTAGCTTTGTTAGCTTGTAAGCCATTGATTCAGGATGTGAGTATATTCCTAGAATTGGACTATATGCATTTGTAGCAGATACCTAAAATGTTTTCTCTTCTGGCAATATAAACCAAAATGTTTATGATTCATCTTCCAGGCGTTCAATAAAATGCTCCCTAGATTCACGGCGTCCCTTTCGCTCCAAACCTTTCTGTATAAAGTGTTATTTTGTAATTCCTTACTTTCTGAGGACTTTCAAACATAGTTTTACGGACATGTTTAAATGCTAATGGCATCTGAGCGGCAGCTGGCATCACACTGCAGGGGGCGAAGAGGACCACAGGCAGTGCCAAGCAGCGAAACCCCCCGTTACACCCACCTGTGGCTGAATCCCCCAGCGTGCGTCCAGGATAGGCCTGTTTTAGTGAAGGGGGTAGTGTGAAGTCAGGGGAGGAAGATACAGATGTGAGGATGAGAGAAGATGAAGATGATGAGTGTGAGGAAAAGTGGAGCAGGAGGAAAAGAGATAAAGAGAATGTGGAGGTATAAACGAGAGAGAAAAAAAGAGGTTACAGACACTTTTCCTGTGAAAATATGAGTTGAAATGTGTGCGGATGAACTATGATGGACGTCCAGATGCAAAGTTTCCTACAGAGATGAACACGCTGTGTAAAATATCCTGATCCTATTTATTGTCTCTTTTCTGAAGAATATGATTAGAAAATTAATAATACAAATAATAAATATTGAATAATAGCTAGATTTAATTTTAGAATGTAGTATTAATAAAACGTTAACAAATGTATGACAGGTCAAACCTGTCATGGAAACTTCTCAGAGAAATCAAAAGGAAAGGCGACAAATAAAATGGCAAAGAAAGATATTTACTTACAAAAAATACTACAAAAAAATAAATGAATGACAAATAAAAAGGTATAAATTGTTATGCATAACAGAAACAAAAAAATGGAAAGCATTTATGTTGGACTTTTGTATTGATTTAGTAGTTCTAAGCATAAATCTCCCTAAATATATGACTTCTTTTTTATTTTTCGTTACAGCCTCATGCTGCGTTAATTAGCATTTAATGTCCATAACGGACCAAAACTAAAGCTTGAGACTCAAAGACATTTACCCAGAATCACTATTTAATCTTATTAAATAAATGTTATGTGATATCTTGTGATTTTTGTCTCTCACTAGTGTACCTCTCTGTCTGAAAGGCTCAGTCTTGATCAGGGTTGAGACTATTATTGGTGAGTGTATGAGGTTAAATGCCATGCTGAACCACAAGGGGGCAAGCGTGATCCCATCTCAGTGTCTGTCAGGGGTTAGCAGGACACTCAGTGCCATGAAAGTCACCCTTCAGAGAACACAAGCTAACACAAGAGCCCTCCGCAGTACACTC